>NC_143484.1:13825243-14425243 GCF_027475165.1 Benincasa hispida | reverse complement strand
ATGGCTAATTGTTGCCTTTTATGCTGATGGATGTTAGGAATGAGGAAAAGTATTTTGTCTGGTTTGATCCTTGGTTCCCTTGGGAGGCAGTCCTTCCTTGATTTGGGGAAAGGGTTTGTTAGAAAGTAAGCTAGATACTTAATGGATAATACATTCCTATATAAATTTCTTGTGAACCCTCGACCTTATTTTACTATGTAAGCATGTTTAAGTTGATGTATGGCTAATCTCATTGTATGTATGTTGTTTGTAGAAAAAAGGTTGGGGAGTTTTTGGAAGGAAAGGTATTCTAAGTATAGAAGTCTAGGCTCTCGGGCAAAAGGTACAATGTTAGTTGTGCCTTCCCATGTGTCCGAGCCGGAGCCGGAGGTCAGTTTGGCATTTTCACTTGTGCTAAGGGAAGGATGTTGCTATCATTCTGAAGATTGATCATCACGAAGGGTGAGCTTGGGCTGCCAACTAGATTTTTCCATGAATTTGAGTTGAAACTTGAAGATTCTCCTAAGAGTTACAAGCTTCCGAATTCCTCGGGTAAGGGAAAAAGATTGAGAAATTTTGAGCTTGATAGGAGAAATGAGAGACTCAAATTTTATGGTAAGGACACTAAGATGTTTATGAACAAGTTTTTAGAAGGAAATTCTATGAGATAATGTCTAGAATTTAAGTTATTAAGGCTAGAAATCGAATTTGAAAATTTGATGACTAAACAAGCAGGCAGCTGCATCTGAGGGATAAACACGTAGCTGACGTTTGAGGTTGTACGTGGGTGAGAGCGCAATGAGATGCGTGGTTGAGCATAAGTACTGGCTGTAGTGTGTGCACGCAAGGTAAGTGCAAGGTTGCGTGGGGAAGGAGGACATCGGCCGGGGGCACTAAAGGGAGCGTAAGCAAGCGCTTAATGCATAGACACCGTGGGTGTGTCCTAAAGCCTAAGTAAGTGTTGGTGAGCGCAAGGTAAATTGCTTAATATCGTGTTGTAATGAAGTATGCTACGTGATGAAGTATAGTATGCGCTGAAAGTTGTGAGGCTTGTCTAAGGGTGATGTTAAACTTAAATGCGTTAACTAAGCTTAAGAGGTGGCTAATAGTTTTAACCAAGAGTATTTATTGATGTTATGAGGAAAACACAAATAGGATAAGCCTATTATCCTTTGGAGAAGTAGCCTAAGATAGTGAGTGACAGTTTATGAATGTTTTCTCTTATGTGTTTTCAACGCATGATTTACAATTGAGCTAGTTTTCAAGATGTTTTCCTAATAATGTATCACGCATGAGCTTTCATCCTTGGATGAGTTTTCTGAGTAAAACATGACTTCCTTAAGTACTACTTCGATGCATGCTCTAGTATGAGAATTGATGTGTGGACACATAGTCTAATCTTATCTGAGCATTGAGTTTTATGAAGCTTGATTTATCCAGCATTCCCTAACTTATGTTAGTCTTTCATGATGAATGTGTTAAAGACTCGTTTAATTGGAATGGTTAATATTTCAAAGGTTGAGTTTTCTTATCCAAAAGAAGAAATATGATGATATAATGAGGAAACTCGATACTGAAAGTATGAAGGTATCTCAGTCCCCTGTTACCTATGGTATGACGATATTCAGGATATTACCACGCGCACTTAGGTATTATACTATCGATGCTGATTGTATGAGATTACTTTACATCAACTAAGAATTGACGTTGAGGGATCGAGCAAAAGGGTTCACTCTCAACTAAGGTTGAATGATAAGGATTTCCAAGGAAATGTTAATGTATGTGTTTCCAAGGTTTGAATGTTTTATATGTTTTAATATATATGATGTTGGGATTGGTGTCCTAAATCTCTTTTGTATTCTCGTAGTTTGTAAACTTTGTATAAACAAATTGTTATTGATAAAATAATTTTTATTTTATGAGAATACACTCAATCCAATAAACTAAGATCCTAGGTTATTTTATGTAATTTAAACATGTATGTAGAGACATACAAATGGATCATGTTTAAATAGTAACCTAAAACAGTCTGTAGTAGATGGATAAGGCTGGGTACCTTATCCTAGTGACACTACGGATACGGCCCGCTTTGTAGATGTTACAAATGTGGTAAAGTACTACAAATAATTTGATCCTGATCATTCATGTGGAGACATGTGAACGGGAATATCATATACAAAAAGTTTCTATAAGACCAGACCACGAAATGATTAGCCTCTTTATATAACGCCGTTAATAGTAAAGACTTACATTTCACTAGGATGACCATAGGTGACATGACTTGAATCCTAAGTGAGTTTTGAACTCTTGCCTATGAAGAGGGTTCTTTGATTTGCATGGGTGAGAGTGGCTAGATCGCCGACTCATTATGCCTACCATTTTGGGGATTCTTCTGATCGGGAAACTGGGAACACAAATACATAAGACGAAATTCACTCCTTCCCTAATGTCGGTGTAAGTAGATAATTTGCTCCCTTAAGAGATGATTCTAAGGCTTGAACAATGTGGCCACACCCTCTCTTGGCCCGAAATGGGATTTGGTAATAGTTGAACTATGACTTATTGTTTATTAGAGGGATCAATGGTACTTAAGGAGTTAGATGTAACTACAGGGGCAAAACGATAATTTTGGCCTAGTTGTACTTACGAGCAATTAAAGGGTCATCACACTATTGACTGGTTATATCCAATGGACATAGAAATATATCTGTAGTACGAAAAGTGCAGCTGTGGGTCTTTAGTGGAGTGACCGACAGTTGATGGATGTTGAATAGTTTAATTAATTATCCAAGTACTATTGGAGCTTCAATCTATAGGTTCATAAGGTCCCTTTATAGCTCAACAAGAATTATTGAGAATTAATTTTGGATTAATTTGAATTGTTCAAATTAATTTAGGGAATTAATTATATGGATGAGATATATAATTGAATTTAGTATAAATGTGATTTATATTAAATATCATGCATTATTGAGAGAAATAAAAAATATAAGTTATATTGTATTTGATATAATATAAAAAATATAGGATGTGTTATATTTGGTATAACATATAGTATATATACATATAATAAGTTAGTTATTATATATATATATATACTAATTAAATTAAATTAATTTTAATTTTAATTTAATTAATGGGAGGGAGTTACAACTCCTTCCCCTTAATTCTCTCGCAACCAGACGTGCAGTATGGATGTCCAGTTTTGATGATTCATCATCTTCTTCCTCTTCTCTCTAAGGGTCAGAGAGATCTCTCTAAAAAATCCCAAGAATTCACAAAGAAGAAAAACAAGGTTGTAACACCCCGCACATTTTTTTTATATAATAATGTAATTTCAGCAACGTTATTATTTGGTAATTCATTTTGGATCTCAAGTATAAATGCGGGAATTTAAGTTTGGTGGAAAATTATTCAATTTTAGATTTTAATGTGAAAGTTATGTTAGAAATTAATTTTCCTTTCGAAACGGGAAGAATTTATTATAATTATACCTTCCTTTTTAGTTATTACATTTATTATATTATTTTTTTAAACCCCCACTAACCCTTCTCCTTCTTCCTCGCACCGCATGACAACACCACCATTCCTAATTTTTCTTTCTTTTTTCCTCCCAACCGCACATCGCCTCCGTCCAAACCCACGAATGTGGTGCCTCCCCTCTTTCGACCGCGAGCATCTGTTCAGCGGCGTGCATCCTAAGTCAACTCGACTCCCTTTAGTCGTTTGGGCCACGAAACAGTCGCCGCCACTCGATTCACGAGATCAGCCACGTCTCTGATCGTCGAACCCCGATGGTATCGCTCGTCAACCCGCGCTGGTCTCCGTGGATTGCAGGTCGTCGCTAGAGTCTCGAGATTCCATAGTCACTCGCGTCCAAATTTGAAGATTCACAACCTGACGGCCAGGTCGCTCGCCGTCAGTCATGCAAGGGTGCTTCGAATCTGTCGTTTCTCGTCGTTTGTGCTGCCAACAGTAAGGGTCGTCGAAACTTGTGGATTTGGGTAAGATTGTGACATTTTTTTTAATTGGAATTATTTGCTAATGGTGTTCTACTTCAATCTATTGACACATATTTGTTTGGGCTTTAAAAATTAAGTTTTAAAGAAGCTTTGAAGTTAAAAGTGTGTTGTCAAGAGGATTTGGTTGTGGTTTCGACAAGCTTTTGGGTAAGATTATTGGGAATTATTTGGTTAATTTGGTTATTGGAACTAAGCTCTTTTATTAATTGCAATTTGGATTATGTTTAGGCCTAATTCAAGATCCATCTAAGCTAGGAGGAAGATTAATTTGTTTATTGCTTAGACATAATTTTGACTTCGAGGTAAGTAATCTTACCACTGGAACTACCCACAGGCAAGGTTTTAGTTGTATACTAGCATGGTGAATGTATGTTATGGTAAATTGTTAACTTGTTGATTGATAGTATGACCTGAATCAAAGTATGTTCTGGCACGAGTTCTAGATTGTTTAAATACACACCTAAGCATTTGATCGTTAGTATGTGATAGTATGTGTTTTCATATGTCGACGTCTAATCTGCTGGTGTTGAGGCATACTTGTATGTTGTAGAATTATGATGTAAGGTTTACATGAATGTTGTATAATATGTTGTTGAGGATTATGTGTATGTTATGGAGCTATAGTACCAAGGATTTCATGTATGTTTTAGAATTGTACGGTGTTGATTCTTTGAATGTTGAGACTGTGTGAATATCCTCATTGATTAGTTAGATGCTCACCAGTTTTGTCTTTCCTTCGGGATTCACCAGTTTTGTGTTTCCTTCAGGATTCACCAGTTTTGTGTTTCCTTCAGGATTCACCAGTTTGTGTTTCCTTCGGGATTCACCAGTTTTGTGTTTCCTTCGGGATTCACCAGTTTCGTGTTTCCTTCGGGATTCACCATTTTTATGTTTCCTTTGAGATTCACCAGTTTTGTGTTTCCTTCGGGATTCACCAGTTTTGTGGGCATACTTAACTACAATTGGATAGGACTCAGTCTCTTGTCTTTCTCATGTGTTTATGTGCCATAGGTGGGTATCTAGAGGACATAGATGCCTAGCCTGACCCTAGTGGTGGGGTTACTTACTGAATATTTCATACTCATTCTTTCTTATGTTGATATTTCAGGTAAAGGTAAAGATGCACCGGTGATGGCGCAGCGGAATTCGTGATCATGTCACCGGGACTAGATTTTTTTTTCGCTTCCACACCCTGAAATTTGAGTCCTTACTTTCCTCTTAATATTTAGTTTTACAGTTTAAAATTTATTACTAAGGATTATTCCTTTTATATATTTTTGTTAGTCTTTAAGAATTTTGGGTACCCTATTATCTGTTTTAACAATTGCATTTAATAAATATCTTTTGAACTTCTCTTGTTTAATTAGCATTTATTTCAAATAACTGAGCGTCGTTTTAAATTCTGTGCATGAATTTATTTTAGTAATGACCTTACCTAAGTCCTAGGGGGTCGGGTCGTTACAAAGGTTTTTTCTTCTTCCCCCTCTCACTTTCCCTTTCCCCAAAACATTCAAAGCCTACAACTCCTGAATTCTCAATCCCTAAGGAGAATACAGGAGGTTCATTTATGGTGATGCCCATTTAGGATTTTGGATTTTGGAGATCGAGATCTAGATTGAAGTGTCTGTGATACGGATCGAGGGAGTTCATGAAGACCTTTTCACTTCAAGGATAAGATATTATTTTTCCTAATTCCTCGTCAATCAGCATGCTGTAATTTTTTTCTTCATAATGCATATTTTTTATATTCTATAAAATTTTGATTTGTGTAAAATTAACTTGAGAACGACCCTCCTTCCACTTGGAACTTCACCGTTCCTTCATACGAGTATAATCGTTTTAAACCCTGAAGCCTTTTAAGGAAATTGATGTTTATCTGATGCTCAATAAGTATGTTTTAGGATAGTTACTGACTGGGCTAGTAGTTCACTCTTTTCAATGTTTTCTTTTTCCCAGGTAGCGGACAACTCCCCATAGGATAGGTATACTGCTAGTCGGCTACTCAGAATGCAAGCGTTGGAGTGAATGAAGCTTAGGTTGTTAAGTTTTTTTTTTTTTTTTTTTTTTTTTTTTTTTAACGATTGTCCTTCATGTACATATTAGGGACCTAGAATAGTTTAGAGTTGGGATCAGAGTTTGTATATGATTATGTTTAATGTTTGCATGTATGAGTTTGACATCTGTTTTAACCGTTTTTGTTAGTTTGTTGTAGGAAATAAATGTTTATAATTTCTTATCAAGTGCTTAGATGCTGTTAAACAGGTTGAAAGATAAGGATGGACAATTGAAGTCATAAGAAGGTTGGCGTCAATTGTCTTCACATTTTCTACTAGAATAGTAAGGGGTTCTGGGAGGGGGTGTAAGGCTACATCTAAGGGTGAGTCTGGTACCCTTCAAGATAGGATTGATCCTCATATGGAGGACATGGTTTTTGATAGGATCGCCTAAAGGCTAGTGGAGAGTGTAGTGTTCGTACCGACAGATCAAAATAAAAAGTATGGCACTGAAAGGTACAAGGCACTGGGTGCTACAACGTTTGAGGTGCGACAGACCCAGCAGATGCTTAGGTTTGGCTTGATTCGATAAAGAAATGTTTTAATGTGATGAGTGCTGGGATTAATGCCCTAAATCTTATAGGGTCCTGTAGTTTGCAATTGGATTGTACAAATATTTTATTTATTTAATAAAATATGAGATGTTTTATTTGACATTTAATAGCATAAACCTACAAGCTAGTAAACTAACATCCAAGGTTATCATTTGTAGCTTAAAGATGCATGTAGAGATATACAGGTGGATCATGTTTAAGTGATAACCTAAATGGTCTGTAGTAGATGGATATGGTTGGATACCATATCTTGGTGACTCTACGAATACGACCTGCTTTGTAGGTGTTACAATTGTTGTACAGTGCTATAAATGATCTGATCCTGACCATTCATGTAGAGACATGTGAGCAGGGGTATTCTATACAATGGAGTTTGTGTAAGACTCGACCACAAAATGACTAGTCTCATTATATAACGTCGTTCATAATAGAGACTTACATTTCACCAGGATATCCATAGGTGAAATGACCTGAATCCTGAGCAAGTTGTGAACTCCTACCTATGAAGGCGATCCTTTAGTTCGTATGGGTGAGAGTGGCCAAATCCTTGACTCAATAAACCTACCATTTTGAGGATTCGTCTGATTGGGGAGTTGGGAACACAACTACACAAGGCAAAGTTCACTCATTCTCTGATGTCAGAGTAAGTAGATAAATTGCTCTCTTAATGGCTGATTCCAGGGTTTGAATAATGTAGCGTCACACCCTCTCTTGCCTTGAGAGGGGTTTGGTCATAGTTGGACTATAAGGAGTTAGATGTAACTACAAGGACAAAACGGTAATTTTGGCCTAGTTGTACTTACGACCAATTTGTGAAAGGTCATTGCACTATTGACTAGTTATATCTAATGGACACATAAATATATCTGTAGTGCGACGAGTGCAATTGTCGATTTTTAGTCGAGTGCCCAACAGTTATTGGATGTTGAATAGTTTAATTAAAGAAGTTTAATTAACTATTCAAGTACCAGTGGAGCTTCAATCTACAGGTCCATGAGGTCCTCTCTGTAGCTCAACAGGGATTTAATGAGAATCAATTTTGGATTAATTTGAATTGTTCAAATTAAATGAGGAAATTAATTATATGTGATATAATTAATTTAATTTAAATATATATGACATAATTACATAATGTATTTGATACATTTGAGATGAAATAAATATTTGAATGTGATTCGAATATTAATTATGTGAATTGGATTCATATAATTAATTTTAATATAAATGAAATTTATATTAAATACCATGTATTGATGAGAGAATTAAAAACTATAGGTTATATTGTATTTGATATATATTATATGTTAAGTTAGTTAATGTATAATTATATATTTTTAAATAAATTGAAATTATTTTTAATTTGTTTACTTTTATCGATTTATGTTTATTTTAACTTTTTGAAATTTAAAATATAGGGAGTTATTTCTAACTCCCTTTCCCTAGTATCTGTCATCTCTCTACGTGTGGGGGTGGTTAAAGATTGGACAGTTTTTTCCTTCTTCACAGAAGAGAATTATAGAGATTGATCCATAATTTTTGCTCTGAGAAAAATCCCAAATTGCTCTCTCCCCCTTCCTAATTTCCTCTCCCTCTCTTCCAAAATTAAGAGCCCACACACTTTTTAGTGATTCTCATCCTAAAAGTTAATACAAGAGGCTCCAATTGGTTGTGGCCATTTAGTTCGAGGGATCATTTTCGTTCGTGACAAATTCAGAGAAAGGAATTCACGTGAAGAAGGGTTCTTCAAAGGTAAGGATTTTTGAAACCCTAATTTCTTATTCTCTAATTTTATTTGGCATATTGTAAATATTATTGTGTTATTGCATAATTTTATTTCTATAATTTCATTCTGTGAAAAACAAAAATTGGGACGATCCACATTTTCAATTAGGGCCTTAACAGATTCCTTCAATGAGATGTCCTGACGATAAGAAGGTCGATTTAGTTATGTTTTTACTTTAGAAATGAGCTGAGAAATGGTGGAAAGTCCTAGATTCTAGGCGAAATAGATCTGAAGTTATGACTTGAGAAGAGTTCAAGAAAGCTTTTGAGGAAAAGTATTACCCTAGTTCATTCAGAGAGGTGAAGAAAGATGAGTTCTTGAAGCTGGTTCAGGGATCGACAACGGTTAGTGAGTATGAGCAAAAATTTATTGAGTTATCTCAATACACCCTTCCTATTATCGCTGAAGAAAAGAACAAGTGCAGGAGGTTTGAGAATGGTTTGAGGTAAAAAATTCACACGCCAATGACTTCCACAGCTACCTAGATGGACTTCTCCTAATTAGTTGAGACAACTATCAAATCTTAGAGGAGTTTGGCTGATGAGGAGCAGTTATGAAAAGGAAAAGAGGAACAACGAGGATTTACTTCCGAAGAGTCTGGAAGTGAGAATTTCAAGCCCCGCTTTAGGGAGTTGGAAGTCAGCACGAGAGATCAAGGAGTTAGACAGTTGACCACAAGAGATTAGGGAGTAAGGATTCAGCGGAGGTCGAGTAGGAAGAGATTGAGGAAACCAGTTGTTCCAGTTGGAGGATCCAGGTCAGGACATATGAGCGAGTCTGTTTCTAGTACGACCATGAAACCCCCCATGTTCGAGTTGTGGTAAGAATCACTTCAGGTCGTGTTATAGTGGAAGAAACGTTTGCTATCAGTGTGGTAGGACATGTTATTTCATGAGGGAGTGCCCTCAGTTAGTATGGGAGACTCAAGGTTAGCATAGAAACGACTTCTCAAACTATAGATCATCTCAGAGCAGTTGGGGCTAGAGGTGAGGATTCTAGTGGAGTCAAACAAAAAGAAGTGGCTGGGCAACGTCCATAGTAAGGTAGAGTTTACGCTGTGACCCATCAGGAGGCCGAGCAGTCGCCAGATGTTGTGACTGGTAGGGTAACTTTTAATGGTCAATCTGCTCATGTATTGAGAGATTCTGGTGCTACTCAATCTTTTCTTTCTAATATGTTTGCATTATATTGATAGGATGCTAAAAAATATGTCTATTGAGTTGTTTATTTCTACTTCTATTGGGGAGATATTGATAGTGAAAGAAGTTCATAGAAATTGTGAAGTAGTAATTATGGGACAAAGCATGTTGGTTGATCTGATCCTTCTAGAATTACTTGAGTTTGATGTTATATTAAGCATGGATCTCTTGAGTAAATATTATGCTTTTGTTGGTTGTTATAAGAATGAGGTAGTGTTTAGCAGACCTGGAGAGGTGGAGATAGTTTGCACGGGGAGCAGGAGAGTTCTTCCTAGTACCTGATTTTAGCAGTCAAGGGAAAAATGTTGATGAATAAAGGATGTACAGCCTATTTGGGCAATAGAACTGTTCCACAAAATAGGAAGTTGAGACTAGAAGGCGATCCAGTGGTTCGAGAATTTATTAATGAGTTTTCTGAGGAGTTATCGAGTCTGCCACCTGATAGAGAGATTGATTTACAATTAATCTGATTCCAGGTACAACCCCTATTTCCCAAGCACTATACATAATGGCACCAGCTGAATTAAAGGAACTAAAGGCGCAGTTACAAGAATTGGTGGACAAGGGTTAGGTCAGACCCAGTGTGTCACCTTAGGGAGTGCCAATTCTGTTTGTGAAGAAGAAGGATGACACTCTCAGGTTATGCATCGATTATAGGCAGTTGAATAAGGTAATGATACAGAATAAGTACTTGTTACCCCGTATTGATGACCACTTGATCAATTGAAGGGAGCAATAGTGTTTTCCAAGATAAACTTGAGGTTAAATTATCACCAGTTAAAGATTAGAGGGGTGGATGTTCCTAAAACTACCTTCAGAACCAGCTATGGGCACTAAGAGTTCTTGGTCATGCCGTTTGGCCTGACAAATACCCATGTTGTGTTTATGAATCTTATGAATAGGATATTTCATCCTTACTTGGATCAACTTATGATTGTTTTTATTGATGATATCCTTGTGTATTCTGTAGACGGGGAAAAGCATATGGAACACTTGAGGATTGAGCTACAGATACTACGGGAGAAGAAGTTATATGCTAAGTTTAGCAAATGTGACTTCTAGCTGGATCGGGATGTGTTCTTAGGCCACATAGTATCCACTGCAAGAGTGAGCGTAGATTCTCAGAAGATAGAAGCGATAGTAGGACGAGAATGACCTGCCACGATGTCAAAAGTATGTAGTTTTCTCAAGTTGACAGGTTATTACAGGAGATTCGTGGAAGGCTTTTTGAAGATAGCCCTTCCGTTGACTAGGTTAACTAGGAAGGATGTTAAAGTTGAATGGTTAGAAGAGTGTGAGTAGAGCTTCCAAGAGTTGAAGTTAATATTGGTGTCCGCACCAATTCTAACCCTTTCTACACTAGTGAGGGAGTTTGAGATCTACTGTGATGCATCCAAATAGGGTTTAGAATGTGTATTGATGCAGGAAGGAAAGGTGGTAGCCTATGCTTCTAGATATTTAAAGAAGCATGAGTATAGTTATCCTACCCAAGATCTAGAATTGGCAACTGTAGTGCTGACCTTGAAGATATGGACATATTATTTATTTGGTGATGATGCCACATATTTACTAATCATGAGAATTTAAAGTATATTTTCGATCAGAAGGAGTTAAACTTGAGAGAAATCAGGTGGTTAGAGCTAATTAAGGACTACAATTATATTATTGATTACTATCTAGGGAAAGCAAATGTAGTAGCTGATGCACCGAGTAGGAAGTCAGGATCTGTAAAAGTTACTCTTTGTGCTGTTTGATGGATGTTGATACAGGACTTGAGGAGCACTGACGCCACTTTGGCAGTTGGCCAAGCAGGGAGTTTGATAGCTCATTTCAAGGTTAGGCCTACTTTAGTAGATGATATTCTCCGAAAACATCTAGGAGATTCCAATCTTCGGAAGTTCATTGAAGAGGTGAGTAGGAACCAAAGGTTAGATAGTGAGCTAAGATCAGATGGAGCCTTATTTAAAGAAGGAAGGATATGTCTGCCTAATTTTATGACATTGAAGAAGGCCATTCTAGAGGAAGCTCATAGTTCAGCCTATGTCATGCATCCAGGCAGTACTAAGATATATAGAACACTAAGGAAATCTTATTGGTGGCCTAGAATGAAACGAGAGATAGCAGAGTTTGTAGACAGATGTTTTGTTTGTCAGCAGGTTAAGCCTGAGTGGTAGAGGCTTGCGGGACTACTTAATCTACTTCCAGTGTCGGAGTGGAAGTGGGAGCATGTCGCAATGGATTTCTTATTTGATTTACCCAGAACACCCAATGGCTATGATAGCATTTGGATAATTTTTGATAGGCTGACTAAGACAATTAAGTTTTTACCAGTTAAAATCACTTTTATCGTTGACAAGTTAGCTACGTTGTACATTGAGAGGATAGTGAGCCAGTATGGAGCTTTTATGTCTATAGTTTCTGACAGAGACCCGAGATTTACTTCAAAGTTCAAGCCCAGTCTATAGAAAGCTCTGGGTACTAAATTACACTTTAGTACAAGATTTCATCCACAAACAGATGGTCAGTCAGAGCGAACGATTCAGACATCAGAAGACATGCTAAGGGCATATGTGTTTCAGTTTAAAGGTATTTGGGATACACACTTGCTATTGGTAGAATTTTCTTATAATAACAGTTATCATTCAAGTATTAAATGGCTCCGTATGAAGCCCTATACGAAAGGCGATATAAAACTCATGTTTGATGAAATGAAGTGGGTGAAAGGAAGTTAGTAGGGTCAGAACTAGTACAAATGACCTTAGATAGTGTTAAGTTGATTAGAGAGAATTTGAAGATAGCTTGAGATAGACAGAAGAGCTATACAGATAAGCAAAGAAGGGAGTTAGAATTTTAGGCAGGAGACAAAGTATTCCTTAGATTATCACCAAGGAAAGGAATACTTATATTTTGCAGAAGGGTAAGTTAAGCCCGAGGTACATAGGACCCTATGAGATCGTGGAGTGGGTTAGGCCAGCAGCATACAGATTAGCTCTATCGCAAGAATTATTCAGAATACATGATGTCTTCCACGTATCAATGTTAAGAAAGTATGTACCAGATCCTTCCCATGTGTTACAAGATTAACAAGTTCAGTTTAAAAAAAACTTGTTTCATGAGGAAAAACCAATACAAATTCTTGATAAAAAAAAAGCAAGTGTTGAAGAATAAAATAATACCGATAGTGAAGGTATTATGGGAAAATCATGAGGTAGAGGAAGCTATATGGGAGACTGAAGAACAAATGAAGAATAGATATCCCTATCTATTTGCATGATAGAGCTAGAGGCAAATTTTGTGGATGAAATTTTCTAAGCAGAAGGTAAATTGTAAACCCTAGACCCTATTTTACAATGTAAGTATGTTTAAGGTAATGTATTCATGTATGGTTAATCTCATTGTATGTATATTGTTTGTAAAAAAGGGGCTAAGGGGTTTTTGGAAGGAAAGATATTCTATGTATAGAAGTCTAAGCTCTTGGGTAAAGAGTGCAATATGACACAAAGAACAAATAAGAGAGCTTGAGGTTGGTTGTGACTTCGCATGCATCCAAGGATCAAAGGGGAAAAGATTATTCAAAGTGAGGCTTGCGTTGAGGACCATGAAGGGTTTCGAATAATCTACCAAGGCAAGGGTTAGGCGAGCCACAAGGCATAAGATATGCGTTGGCTTGAAGGGCGCTGAAGAATGCCATAGAGTCTATAAGAGATGTTGGTAAGCGGCGAGGACCAATGCAAGTGTTTAAGCCATGAGGGCAGCCGACAAGGGCTGGAGAGGCGTTGGCAAAAAGAGGGGCCTATAAGATGAGAACCAGCTTGTGCGTTGGTATTCAACTTATGCGTTGATATGAGATAGAGGAGTTTAGCTTAATCACCAAGTTTAGTGGGCCAGATGTCGAGCTTAGTGCCTTAAGCATAAATTAGTGGTCTAATTGTCACCATATTAAACCCTCTGCTCCTGCATTAACAAGTATATAAGGAAAGTAAGAAGAGGAGATAGGTTTGGCATTCTCACTTGTGTAAAGGGAAGGAAGTTGTTGTCATTCTGAAGGTTGATCATTGCGAAGGGTGAGCTTGGGTTGCCAACCGAATTTTTCCATGAATTCGAGTTGAAACTTAAAGACTCTCCTAAGAGTTACAAGCTTTCGGATTGCTCAGGTAAGTGAAGAAGATTGAGGAATTTTGAGCTTCATAGGAGGAATCGGAGGCTCAAATTTTAAGGTAAGGAAGTTATGAACAAGTTCTTGGAAGAAAATTCTATGAGATAATGTTTGGAATTTAAGTTATTAAAGCTAGAATTTGAATATAGAAATTTGATGAGTGAACAAGTAGGCAACTGCATCTGGGGGATAAGTATGCAGCTGATGTTTATGGTTGTGCATGGGTGAGAGTGCAAAGAGATACGTGGTTGACCGCAAGCATTGGTTGTGGTGTGTGCACACAAAGTGAACGCAAGGTTGCGAGGGAAAGAAGGACATCGATAGGGGGATGCTAAGGGGAGCGTAAGCAAGCGCTTAACGCATAGACACCGTGGGTGTGTCCTAGAGCCTAAGTGAGCATTGTGAGTGCAAGGTAAATTGTCTAATATCGTGTTGCAATGAAGTATGCTATGCGATGAAGTATATGTTAGGTTGTATGTCCTAAAACTCGTAGTTTGTAAAATTAAACATATTCCATTATCTATAAAGATGTTATTGACATTTATTCAATAAAGTTGTTGAATATGTAAATTGCATTTGTAAAGACTAAATCCAATTAACTAAGATTCATGGCTATTACATGAATACTTGAACTTTATGTGGAGACATAAAAATGAATCAAGTTCGAGTAAATAGCCAAAACGGTTTATAGTATATGAATAAGGTTGGGTACCTTATTCTGATAACACTATCGGATGCAACCCGCTTTGTAGATAGTACAAACAATGTGATCCTGAATCGTTCATGTGGAGACATAAGAAGTGCGGCCGTCCAATGCAATGAGTTTGCATAAAATCGGACCAAGAAATTAGTCACTCTTACTTTTTAACATTGTTTACTGTTTAAGACTGACTGTTTCGAATAGATGACCTAGGTAATTCGACCTTAATCTTGAGCTAACTATGAACTCCTGTTTATTCAGGATTATCCTTAGATTTGTATAGGTGAGGGTTGGCTCAACAACGCTGACTCAATAAACGTTCCATTTGAGGGGTAAGACTGGGTAGATAGTTGGGGACATAGACCGCATGACGGAATTCACACTACCCAATTTAGGGATAGGACAAAGGTTTTTCTCTTAAGTACTGAATTCAGGTCTTAAACAATGGGCCCACCCTCTCATTAGCTCGAGAGGGATTCGGTTTAGTGATTGGATCACAAACCAATTGTTCATTAGAAGATCAGTAGAACTTAAGGAGCAAGATGTAATTTCGGGGGTAAAACAACATTTGACCCAGTCATTATTACGAACAAACTGTGAAGGGTCGACTTACTAATTATGGTTAAATCAAACAGACGACAATATATATATATACAGTAAGGAGAGTGCAGCTATCGAGCTATAGTGGTGTGACTCGATAGTTAACGAATATTGATTAATTTGGTCTAACGATTTCAGCTAATTAATTTCAAATCGTTGGAGCTCATGATCTGTAGGTCCATAAGGTCCCTCTAATAGCTCGTAAATCTTGAATTAGTATATTGAGTGAATTTGAAGTGTTCAAATTCAATTTGGGAAATAAATTTGAAATGTTCAAATTTTAAATTAAGATTTGAATTTGAATTGTTCAATTTCAAATTAGGGTTTGGATAATTATATTCAATATAATTGACGTTTAATTTATCGAAATTAAACATAATTGGAGAGTTTAAAATAACAAAATGTTGATTTAAATATTAAATTACATGAATAGGATTCATGTATGAAATATGTGTTTTATTAATTTAATATTTGATATTAAATTAATTAATTAAATTTATTTTAATTAATTATTTAGTTTAAATCAATTTCATTTTTTGAGAAATTCAATTTAAGAAATTCAATTTTACATTATATTTAATTTAATTGTAAAGTAAATATAATTTAATAAAATTGAAAATAGGAAATTGATTGATAAGTTAGTGGAAAAATCCATATTTTGGGTTTGATAGTGGATTAATCCCAAATGTCAACACTTAGCCACTAAGATTATGCATTTTGAAGTGTCAAAAAATATCATTCTTTAGTATTTGCATGTAATTGTTACATAAAAAGATTTCTCAGATTAAAGGAGAAGAAATTCTACTGAAACTCTCTCTTTCTCAAAAAACCCTCCTTATTCCCTCATTCTATTGACTTCAATCCTGATTTCCACCACTCAAATCCAAGTTGGAGAATAGTAGAGAAGATCTCTTGGAGGTTCACTGTTGATTTGAAGCTCAATTTCGTGGAGAGCAGCTTGAAGTTGAGAGAATTCATCAAAGGTATAAGTTCTGAAACCATCTTCTTTGAAATTCTTTTCAAACATGCTTATAGAACTCAAATTAAGTATAATTAGGGTGCTTATTGATTCCGATTGCTTATGTTGCATGCTTGTAATTTCCTTCAGTAAAGTATGCAGTGAAAGTTGTGAGGGTTGTCTAAGTGTGAAGTTAAACTTAAATGTGTTAACTAAGCACAAGCGGTAGCTAGTAGTTTTAACAAGATTATTTATTGATGTTACAGGGCAAACGCAAATAAAAAATACCTATCATCCATTGAGGAAGTAGCCTAAGATAGTAAGTGAAAGTTTATGAATATTTTCTCTTTATGTGTTTTCGAAGCATGATTTACTACTGAGCTAGTTTTTAAGATGTTTTTCCAATAATGTATCACACATGAGCTTTCAGCCTTGCGATGAGTTTTCTAAGTAAAACATGATTTCTTTAAGCACTACTCCGACGCATGCTCTAGTATGAGAATTGATGTGTGGACGCATAGTCTAATCTTGTCTGAGCATTGAGTTTTACGAAGCATACGTTAACCAATATTCCTTAACTTATGTTATCCTTTCATGATGAATGTGTTAAAGACTCGTTTAATTGGAATGGTTAATATTTCAAAAGTTGAGTTTTCTTATCCAAAAGAAGAATTATGATGATATAATGAGGAAACCCGATACTAAAGATATGAACATATCTGGGTCCCCTAATACCTAAGGTATGACGACATTCAGAACATTACCACGTGCACAAAGGTACTATACTATCGACACTGATTGTATCGAGATTACTCTACATAAACTAAGGATTGACATTGAGGGATCGAGCAAAAGGGCTCGCTCTCAACTAAGGGTGAATGATGAGGATTTCCAATGAAAATGTTAATGTTTGAGTTTTCCAGGATTTGAATGTTTTATATGTTTTAATATATACGCGTATAATTGTTTTAGACCCTGAAGTCTTTTAAGGAAATTGATGTTTACCTGATGCTCAATAAGTATGTTTTAGGGTAGTCACTCACTGGGCTAGTAATTCACTCTTTTCAATGTTTTATTTTTTCTAGGTAGTGGTCAACTGCCCAAAGGATAGTTGTACTACTAGTCTGCCATTCAGAATGCAAGGGTTGGAGTGAAGTGAATCTTAGGTTATTAATTTTTTTTTTTTTTTTGTTAAAGGTTGTCCTTCATGTACATATTAGGGATCTAGGATAGTACAGTCTATATATGAGTATGTTTACTATTTGCATGTATAAGCTTGGTATCTGTTTATGTTAGTCGGTTGGAGGAAATAAATGTTTATAATTGCTTATCAAGTGCTTGAGATTCTGTTGAACAGGTTGAATGATAAGGATGGGTAGTTGATATCATAAGAAGATTGGCATCGACTGTCTTCACATATTCTCCTAGGATAGTAAGGGGTTGTGGGAGGGGGATATGACATTTCCAATATATGAATTTCTAATTTTTAGATACATGCACTTCTAGGTACATGTAATTATTCAAGTATATGAATAGTATGTATACATGTACTTTGTTTATTTTGTGTCTTTTAGGAATGTCTCTTGAGTATTATAAAAAGGGGATTCTTTTCCTCATTTGTAATCGAGTTAAAAATTAATGGAAGCAAATTGAAGTTATAAAAAAATTGAGTTTCAAGAGAACAATATTCTTCTCTTGTGTGTTCTTCAATTTTGTTAGAGAACAAGTTTCTTCTTTTCAAAGTTTGTGAGATTTATAGCAAATTTTAGAGGGGTTCGTCAATGCTTCCAACATGAAGCAGTTAGTGCTAAGGAGGTTCACATGTTTGATTTTTTGTCTGTGGATAGGAAGTGGTGGGGTCTCTTGTCTCGTATGACTTGCTTGAGCATTTTGGTCTGGTTCATGGGGATTTCTCTTGCATTAAGAAGGATGAGTGGGTTTGGGTGTTGAGTAGCAGGAGGTGTTTCTCGATTGCGAGTGCTTATGCGACTTTGCATCCTCTAAGGTCTCCGGTACTGTGGTTTCATTTGATTAGGTTTTAAGGGCAATATCCCTAAATACACATCGTTGAATGGTTGGCAGTGAATGATAGGTTAGGTACCAGGGATTGGCTGCATAGATGTTTTGTTGCCCACTACGTGTCTCCTGCGTTCTGGTAGAGTTGAGTCAAGGGACCATTTATTTTTTAAGTATGAGTTAAAGACGGAGATTTGATGTGGTATGCTTAGGTGGATGACTTTCTCTCATCAATTGTTGGAGTGGATTGTGGAGTTGGGTTGGATGTGTTTTGTTGGTGGAGGGAAAAGGGGTTAGAGGAAGTGGGGGTTGATTGTGTGGTGTGATTTGATTTATTTTCTCCAGAAGGAGCAAAATCATTGTTTGCATGGTGGGGGGCACTTGTCTTGCCTCAATTATCTTGGATCTTATTATTTTTGTGGTTCAGGCCTGTGTTATGTCGTGGTTTGACTAGTTTGATTTAGTTGAATTTTCTTGTTGCTTGGATAGTTTTGTCTTTTCTATTTTTGTTTTTTTTTGTTGTCTCTATCTTGTTTATGGGATGTGGGGATGATTATTGAGTTTTCTTTGACGCCTTAGCTCCAGGCTCTGAGATCTTACTATTTTTGCATTCATGTAAATAAATAAATAGTGATACTTATTGATTATAAGCAACAATTTATGTGTGATTAGCTATCACATTAAACACGTTAAAGTAGACTTCTGCTTAATGGTAATTGACATGATCTTTTGACCTAAAGGTCGAAGGTTTAAGTATCCCCCACTTTAGTTGCACTAAAAAAAAGTTCTATAACTTTAAATGAAATAAAGGACGGTTGTTTTTAAATATAGAAAAATGAACTAAAATATTTATAAAATATAGCAAAATTTCAGATCTTATCAATGATAAACACAGATAGAAGTTTATCAATATCTATCAGTATCCATTATTGATAGATTCTAAAATTTTGTTATATTTTCAACAGTTTTGTCATTTAAAATAATTTTCCATAAAATCCTCATTTGTAGATAACACAAGTGTAACATACATATATACATATAAATAATTTAACAAATGTGGAAGTAAAGATTCAAATTTCGTCCATTTTAAAGAAAATTAAATAGTATCTTTTTAATTATTGAGCTAATTTTATATTGAAAAATGAAAAGTTGGTAAAGAAAAAACGAAAAAGAAGAAAATAAAATAGACTTACAAAAAGCTTGGTTTGAAATGAATTCCAAACTGTTGGAATGGCTTTCCCACGAACAATCTCATACTCTGCCTCAATATGCACATTTTTGTATTTCACTTCCACGGTTGGAAATTTCACACCAACCCTACCACATTTACCCTTAATTTAGTTACAATTGTAACTTGTAGATTCTATTTTTATTTAATCACATTATAATTCATATTGTTTCCATATATATGATTACCATGTATATAGAGCTACAATTTAGGTTTTCATGTATAAAATTTTCTGGTATGTAGATGTGGTGGTATCCACAAAATAAATAGTAGAGACCCACGGTAAAGGACACATAGAGACATGATATACACTGGCGGCAAAAGACAAGTAGTGACCAGTGATAAATCATCCCACATTCCCTATTATTCTAACATCTCTCATTTTGAATGTCTATATGGTACTTCCCCTTGTTACTCCCATCTAAAGTGTTTGATTGCGATTGATTTGTCCTTCTTCAACCTTATGAGCATATTAAACTTGAACCATGAGCTGGCCTATGTTTAAGCTATAGCATTGAATACAATGATTTTTGTTGTTAGGATATGATTCTATATCGAAATGATTATACATTTCTCGTCGTGTTACATTTTGGAAATATAGTATGTTCTCTCTAGTCTTTCCTCCTTCTATGCTTCTCTCACCCAACCTTTCTTCACTAATATCTCTAGGATTGTCATTGTTTTTCTACTATTATGTCTCTAGTAGAATATTTGTCTTATCATGAGGTTAGTACTAACCCTCTTTGATAGCAAGCAATAAACGAGGAGTTGCAAGCTTTAGAAAATACTCATACTTGGTATTGGAGTTGATCAATTGAAGTAAAGATATGCTAAAATTAATTGGTTAGAGGAATTTGTTCTATGAATGAAATTTTAGAATATTAGATTTTGCATTAGTTTAAAAAAAAAAATAAATGAAAACAATAAAAACAAATGGTCAGAGTTGGGATTTGACCCAAGGACAATCATATCCATGACCATAGCTATCCATAAGCATAAACCAAACCAATGAGCTAAGAAGCACAGACACCAATATGGATACAGGATACAGATACGATAGGATAAGACGATACACTAATTTCTAAAAAACTAAGATATGTATACGTATATGATAGGATACGACGATACACAAATTTCTAAAAAAACTAAGAAAAAAAATCTAGCAACATCGAGTGGTGGTTAAGCGACTAGAGTAGATAATAGGAAAAAAGTAGAACATGAAGATTGAAGAATGAAGTTGAGGATGAATGGAGAATGTGAATCATGTTTTAGAAGAGAAGAATGAAGATTTAATTACGTTTCGAGTTTTTTCTTTTAACATTTTATGTTTTTGTTCTTTATTGTTTTTATCATTTTTAATCTATTTTGTTTTGGATTCCTAGATTTAAGTGAACTTTTAAATAATATGGATTGTGAGTTTGAGTTTTTAAGTGGTTAGGCTAAAATTTGTTTCTTAAAAAATATGAGAAATCAAAACAAGAAACAAGAAACGAGAAATATGAACTTATCACTTTTTTCTCTCAATCTCATTAGATTCTCTTCTTCCTCTTCATCTCTCTTCCCTCCCTTTCTCTTCTTCCTCCCCCTGACAAATTAATAGGACTTTTATTAAGTTTTGCTACTCTTTTTTATATTTGTGAATGTCCAGGTCAACTTACGCATACCTCGATTAATCTCACCGAAAATCTGCCTAATCCTACAACATTTGGGTATCAAGAAAACTCATAGATATTAATCCTAAGTAGGTGCTCATCATAGATTGAACCCATAACCCCTTGAACTTTTAACGTTTAATCATCATCAATAGATTGTCCGACTATGAAGTTTTGCTACATTATGCCATGACCTAAATTTTATCTAATTTGTATACCGAGTGAGTTTCTTTAATAGCAATTCACTAAGAAGACTAAATTACAAGAAAGACACAATTCAAGTTCATCTAAACAATTGAAGTTAAACAGCTATACAAACAAGTAAAATAATAATAATAAAGACTAAATTTGTAACAACTTCAATCAAAATTTATATGAGGCAATCACAATCAGACAATCGTTGAAAGTATGAGAAATAAACTATAAATTAAAACCCGTTCAATTTTTTTTTTTTTTTTTTTAATTTGTCAACCCTCCATTGTTGGCCCCACCCTTAGGATGAAAATTCAAAGTCGATCAAATTGAATATAATTAAAAGAAAAATTGTATGGTAAAATTTAAATAACATCTTAGGGAGAATTTAAAAAAATAAATTACAAATTTGGTCAAAATTAGTGGGAATGTAGTATTTACGGTTTGATAAAACTTTCTAGTCCGGACACGAATATTATTTTATGAGAAATTTATCAAATCGTGGAGATTATTTATAAGGTTTTATGAGACCATAATGTTTAAATTCTAACTCTTAAAACCATAGGATTAAATTTAACTTTTCTCCAAAATTAAAGGATCAAATATGTAATTTCCCTTAAATTGAATAAATTAAAACAGAAACAAAATAATAATGAAGACCCTATTTGGTAAGTATTTTATTTTTTGTTTTTGTTTTTTAAAATTAAGCCTATATCATCTACATTTCTTACCAAGATTTGCATTTTTGTTAAGTACAATATGGTTGAATTCTTAGTTAAATTCCAAAATTTTAAAAACAACTTTTTTTTAGTTCTCAAAATTTTGTTTGACTTTTTAAACCATTGGTTAAAAGTAGATAACAATGAAAGAAATTTGGAAGTAGAAGTAATATTTATAGGCTTAATTTTCAAGAGCAAAAATTAAAAACAAAATGGTTACCAAACGAGACAAAATTTTTTAAAAAAAATTAAGCATAGAAGAGAAATAAAATGGCTTACTTGTGGATTCTCTCTCTAATTTTTGTCAAGAGCTTGAGATTATCATTTTGAATATGTTTTATGAGTTTTTGAATAAAGAGATGGCGCTCCACATCTCCAAGCTTAGTAACATCAACAACTCTTCTTCCACCTTTCTCCTCAACTTTTACTCCTTTGACGTCGTCGAACAACGACGATCTCAACCGTTCGAACGTCGGTAATCTCTCGACCGTTGCCCAAAGCGAGGCATCTAAAGTATCCCTCTCGTCGTCCTCCTCCTCTGCCGATGCGCCTGAGCTGCTTCGGAAACTTGAAGTCTGTTGGCGGAGAGATGAACTAGATCTCCTTATTCTTCCGATCTCCGCCACCTCAATTCTAACTGGTTCTATCTCCTCCGTGGTCGGAGCCATTTTTGGAAAATTGATCAACAGCTCAAGGTCAAGTATGAGAGACAGAAAGAAGGGTTGAACTTTGTTTATTTATGTAATTAATTTTCTTCCAATGTAAAAAGGGTACGAACTTAAAGATTGCATTTATTTAGAACTTTGTGTTTAATTAAAATATTTGATGGATGATTATGTTGGCCATTGGTTGAGAGAAGACGGATTGATAAAAGTCAATAAAATATGCTAATAATTTGGCTATATATATATCCGGTACGGGAAGAGGGATTCGAATCATAGATCACTTGGTCATTAACACATAGGTCAGTTGACTTACTAGTCTAGTGCGATGAATGTAATTTATTATACTTTTATTTTATAGTACATAAAAAAGTTATAAAAGATTATAATTACTATATCAAGTAGTTTTTACCTTTTTTTATCTTATAGTTGTTCAAAAATACCATTAAATTATAATGGTTTTATGTTTAAGTTTTAAATTACACTCATATAATGAATGGATACACCCTTTTATTGTGTATCATTTCTATCCGAATAGTTGTAATGAGATAAAAGGTGTGATTAATCCGTACAAACATATCTAGATTTTAGATCGTGAGATTTCATATCTATGGTTTACATTACATCGATACACGAAAAGATTTACCACATCATCATTGTAATTGCTTTAACTCGAATTGTTATAAATGGGCAATGATATGAGTGTTTGTTCAAACATTTCTCCATTGTTAAATTATAATGTCTCATATATGTTAAAATTAATTAGGGTTTATGTCAATTATTATTTTTTATTGTATCTTTTTCTTATCTAGATTATAACGTCTCATATCTGTTAAAGTCAAAACTGATTTATTTTAGATCTCTTTATGAGGATCTCTGTTTCTAATCTATAAGTTCTTTGTATTTTAGTTCTTCGTAGGTTCTGTTTTCAGTCCCAGAAGTTCATCGTATTTTAGTTCTTCGTGGGTTTTGTCTCCAACCTATAGAAAAAAAAAACTAGAATAAGATTACCTCTTAAATCAAAGATCTAAAAACAAAATTTGAAACTTTATTATAGATTAATTCAATTCACAGTCAAACATGATCAAGGATCCATTGAAAAGCTCACATACATTCTATCACAAAAATTATTCGAAAAACATAAAATAGTGAAATAAAGTCACTAAATTCTAAGTAAAAAATCTCAAGGTTTCATTCCATTCAACCTCACAATATGATCTTTTATGTTCTAATTTGGTGGTTTCTTGTAGCCACCACTTGAAAAGCAACCCCCAACCCTTCATATGCCCAAAAACTAGATACAAAAAGTCATGTCCACTATAGGCAAGTTTGGTAACCCTACCATTAATTACCTAAAATTGAGAAATTGTATAAAGTGTCTAAACTGGGGAGCTGTTTGGAAAATGTCTATTTCATTTTTTTTAAAAGTGTCTAAAATTAAACATATATATATATATATATATATATGGTATAGCCGTTGGAGTAGGCAACTGAGTGATACGTCGAAATTAACCTCTAACTAGCATGTATCTCAAATTTGCACGCTAGTTTTTTGGCCGTTTAAAATTCAATTTTCATGGTTTCTGATATGGGTGTACATCAAACGGACAAAAACCTATTCGGTCGAATTAAGGTCGGTCGGTCGGTTGGGGCTAGGGGTCGGTTGATTGTTTTCGGTTTTCCTAAAAAAAATTTTGAAAATCGACCCACCTACCGATGTATATATTAGTTATTTAAAAATAAAAAAACTAAGTATAAAAGTTAGTAAATTACCACCAACCCAAGTCGAAGCCTACTATTTGATTTATTATTTTTTTATATTGCCTAATTTTCAAACCCATTACATTATTTATTTAAAAATTTTCATAAAAAAGTGATTGATTTAAAATTAAAAAAGTTGCTAATTTTATTAACCTAACAATAACACATTATCAATTCATCTTTTCTTTTAAAGACAAACCGACCGACCGACTCGAATGATGATTGAGAAAATTTCACACTTTTTTTGTCGCTTTTTCAGTGTCGGTTTTCTTCTAAAACCAACACCGACCGACTGATGTACACCCATAATTTCTGATTTAGGCACACTGATTTTAAACTTTATCATCAAGTCTAAAACCGATCAAACGTAGGTCGGTTTGCTACGGGTTATCATTTAGATGCAATGGTTTTAAAGTGGAGCCAATCAAATTTCATTATTTCCTTTCTTTTACCATTTCCAATTTCTTTTTAGAAAATATTAATAGATGAAAAAATGTCATACTATTTATATAAGAAAAAAATACTGATAGACAGTGATAGACTTCTATCAATGTCTATCGTATAGTATCAATGATAGGCTCTATCCATTTCTATCCACCTTTATCAAAGAGATTAAATCTTACTATTGTGTATAAATAGTTTTCTTATATTTTTTAAATCTCTCTTCGTTTTGTGTGTTGCTAAACAAATAAAAAATGAATAATAATAATAATAAAGAAAAAGAAAAAGATCGGTGTGGCACGTCAGGCGTGACGTGATATATTTACTCCGACTTCCAAACTGAACGATTGCAACTTCAACTTGCGATATTTAATAATATATATATATATATATGTTCTGACCCGGTTTCCAATAATAATTGCGACTTCCTATATTTATATAATATGTTTCCTTAATATATTCGAGAAATTGGTTCCAGCATTTTCTAATTCTTTTTTTTTTTTTTCTATTTTTAAATGAAGAACACTCTATTTCTTGATGGTATTTCACCATTCTCTAATTTCATCCAATTAAAAAGTGTTGTAAAACTGAACACCACACCTATACACATATCGGTAAAATATAATATAATAATAAATAAATATAATATGAAAAATATGAGAAATTATGCAAAAAAATAAATTTAAAGTGGAATTTCTCATCTGTTTTTTAAAACTACCCTACGTCATTATTTATAAGAAATTTGGTAAATAGGATGTATTTTAATGTAACATCAAGCATCAATGATTACAAGATATATAGACAACATGAAAATTGACATATAGCTTTTAAGACACTAAGTATTAGACATCTTTTGTTTTATAATATTTATAATAAAAAAGACTTCTGTAATTAAAAATCTTTATCTCAAAATCAAAAGCTAAGATTCTAAATTGTATATGGAAAGTCAAAGAATAAAATAAAATATGTATATCTATTCCTAAATAAAATAAATCTAAATGACAACATCTTGATTTAAAATAAATCAGTAATTTAAAAATGATTGAAGATCTTGATTTAAGTTTGGTCTGAGACATTTGTAACTCAACAAAGATTGTATCAGGTTGCTGAAAGTTTTTCGAGGTAAGTGATTTACTATCGGTTTGTCCCCGAACTCAAGTTCGTGTTAAGATTGTGATTGCATTGAAAGCATGATTCTGTTTGGATGAATTGAATTGCTATGACTTATTATGATTGGACTGTTGAGAATGTTCTGTAAACCCTTGTTTATGTGACGGAAAATATGATATTATGTGAATATTTGTATGTTTGTTTGATAGATGGATTGTTGAGACTATTCTAGAAGTTCATGAGCATGTTCTAAGATTATGATTGCATGTTTATGCCTATGTTAGATTAATAGTGACTGTTAGTGTTCTTATTGGACTACGTATATCACATGTTGTGGACATTCGAGTTCACATCCTATGTTTATATTTCGGTGTTCCTTTGAAAACATCACTTATACTTATGATTGTGACCCTCCAGGATCACCACATATGAAAATGTGTCTTCGGGTTCGCCCCCTATGCTTATGTCTATGGCTATACCTACAATGTGTAATGTACACTTGAGTCTGGATAGGAATGCCCTAGTGGGTCGCTTACTGGGTATTTTTATACTCATTCTTTTCTCTTCATATTTTTCAGGTAAAGATAAAGATGGACCGTTGGGACTTGACATCACTTTCGCACATGATTTTCTCAAAGTTTTATGTTTTCTTTACAGTCAAACATTTAAATTATTTGATTGATTTAGTTAATAATTTATTTTAAAGATGATTAGGGGTACCTCGAACCACTACAAGAATTTTCACATTTCCCCATGCAAAAAAAAAAAAACGTTGGGCAAAGTAAAAAAAACGTTGGGATAGGTTATGCCGACACATTTTTTTGCGTCGACATTATTGTCATCGTATCCATGTTGGGAGAAGTTCCTCCCGACGAAAGCGATTTTTTTCGGCATAAATACCATTTTTGACAACACAATTGCTTGTGTTGACATATGTTTTTTCCCAACAAAATAAAATTTGCGTTGGGAAAAGCATAGTCCTAAACAACAAAATTTCAATTAAATATACAAATTTATGCCGTCGTTTATTTTCATCGGCATAAGTTGTTTATAATTTTATATATGTTTTGTAACAATTAAATAACCAATTTTTATTTCCTTTAATACCTAATTATGCACAAACAAGAATTAATCTTCAAACAAATCAATTGAGAATAAATATAAAAAAAGTAAGCCTATATATTTTAAAATAAGACTAATATTCAATATATAAGCAATAAAATTTTATGAACAAAAACGATATATTTGAGCTTTTCTAACTTCTTACAAATCCCCTATACAAAATAAAGTTTAATCTTCCCTAAACCAAAATACCCTAAGCCAAAATAAGTGAGATATTAAACCAAACTAAGTAATCATCTCACAAAATCTTCTTGCAATCTCAAAAAAATGTTCTTTAAGAATTTACACGAACAACCTGAAATAGGAAAAACAAAATGTTTAAAATTGTATCGACCCGAGTTCAGGAGGGGTACATGAATGAACTGGTATCACATCCGAATGAGAGGGATCATGAGAACATGAAAGTATGGTTAAGAAAGGCTTAAAAGAATTGAAAGTTACTACCTATACCAAAAACGTGCACCTTCCTTTTCGGTGGCTCGATCATAAGAACTCCAAAATTAAGCGTGCTTAGCTTGGAGCACAACTTTCACTTCTAAAAAAAGAATTCAAGGCAAAGGAGGAAGGGAGGATGACATAGCCAGGTCGTAGGGGACGTAGGGGAATGTCGGGGCCATTAGGGGTTGAATCCAGATTCCAAATCCTGGTCCGAATCCTGGGCCTGGGGCGTTACAAAATTTGTTATGAGGAATGATCCCTTTCTCGAGCTACAAACATGTTGTCAATGTTCATAATTAAAACATGAACACCACAAACAAAAATTTTACTATCTAAAAAGTTATTAAAATGGTTATAATTAAGACGTAAACCCCTCCCCTACATTACGAGCATGTCGTAAATCTACTAAAACAAATAGATAAACACCCTTTAAACCTCCACAACTATCGGATCTCTATAAATAAGCCAAGAACTTGTTCTTTTAAAGTTCATAATTAGGCTTCAAGATAATCTAAAACACAATTACAACATATACATCCACCCTCCCCTCCCAAGCTACAAACGTGTTCTAGTTCCACCTAAAAGCCATTTAAACCACAAAGTAGCGACAAATACATATAAAGCATCAAAGTGAATCCTTCTCCTCTAAATCCACCTAAATTTCTTTCAAGGCTAAACTCGTCATTCAATAGTCCTAAAAGAATATAACTCAACTCTCGGATCCATACAAATAAATACAAAAACAAATTTCTTTTAAAGTGTACAATTAGACTTTTGGATAATATAAAAAACAAGTACAACATATACATCCCTCCCTCCCCCCAAGGTACAAAGGTGTCCTAGTTCCACCTAAACGCCATTTAAACCACAAAGTGGCAACAAGTACACTAAAACACCACATATTTAAAGTGGCTACCATAATTGCAGGATAGCCACAAAACAAACAAATGAAGTTCCTAAATCCACTACACCACTCGTATTTGAAGTGGCTACTATAACTGCAGGATAGTCACATAACAATCAAATTAAGTTTCTAAATCCATTAATCAAGAACTAAAAATTGTTATAACGTACCTAGTTGTTCGAAGGTCCATCTCCTTGCTTTTGTTGCGCACCTAACTGTCTTGTGATTTCATTCAATTGATCTTGAAGACCCGAAACTATTGACTTCAACATGGCATGTTCCTCCTTTAAGCTTGTCACCTCTGCCTCAAGCTTTTCATACTTATTCCCAATAACTTTCTCAATTTGTGAGGAATATGTAGTTAAATTGAGTTTTGGGTTCCATCCAAGACCTTTAATGTGGCCTGATCGTTTTCTTAAAACCTGTTTACAAATAATTTTCTCCATTGTTGGTTCAACCCCATCGATGACTTTCTAATCTCCTCTTGCATTGTCAACTATATTTATAATAGTTTTTTAGGTTATATATTATATATAAGGATTAATATAAAATTACGCATATATAATACAATATAACTTACACATATGTTTCTTTACTGGCTTCGCTTATCCACTCATCCTTCTCTGAGAAGCGACTTTTGTAAAACAATTCTACGTGGCCTACTTTTTCACCATTCTCGATTGTCTATAATTCAATAAAAAAAATATATATTCTTTACATTCAATGGTAAATGAATAAAACAATAATGAATTTACATCATACCATACAAATTCATTTTGCACTTGAAGAAAGGATTTTGACCCACAATAAGTGTTAAAACTGAGACATTCTCTGTTATTCTTGTTCTTCTCCCTTTTTTCATACACAAATTATGATTTATTAGTACAAGCAATTTATGTAAACAGTAAGTACAACAAACATATAAAATTTACCTACCATTCAGGAGTCTCCCATCGATCACAAAGAATCTTCCAATCTTCTTTATTTGTTAACTTGTCTGGTGGACTTTCACGAGCAATTACAGAATTCTCAAAGCTATAATAGTGCTTATGCAATTTTGATCTATATTCTCCAAATGAGTTTTTTTTTTTTTGTCGATTTCTGTACTTATTGATGACATTCGAGGATAGATCCACAATAAAACGTGTCTACATTTTCAATAAAAATTATGATAAGTATACATATGAGATTAATACAATAAAAGCATAAAATTTACTTGTAAACGAACCTTTATAGTGGCAATGACATCACTAGGCACATCCTTCCACTTAGAACAATGCAATGAAATTGTGTCCCGGGTTGCGGTCCCAATGGCATTGCTAAACTTTGTAGTAAAGACGCTTACTAATTTTCCAACATCCTCAAAAACGGTAATTGGGATCCGCCCATGTCGATGTACATATACATCCAAATTAATGTTTTGACTGTGCCCTCGCCCACGCTTCCGTTTTGTTCTAGAATTGGATCCGGTAACAAGATCAAATACACTACTTCAATTAGAGGTTACAATAATATTTAGATATTCAACCTAAGACATACTACTATCACCTGGTGCGATGGTCGCTCCTACCTTTATCAAGGGACTTGTAGTCAAAGTGTTAGCTTACCTAATTAGTTCATATGCTAGACGATCTTGACGTTGCCCTACCATAATTCTACAACCAAACTTGAAATAATGAATTATTATGAATTACTTGTAGCCAAAGTGTTAGCTTCCCTAACTAGTTCATCGATTAAACAATCTTGATGTTGACCATTCATAATTGTACAACCACACAAAACATGAATAACATCAAACGTACTTTAAACGTACATAACACTTGAAATTATAAATTACACGTAGTCAAAGTGCTAGATTCCCTAACTAGTTCATCTGCTAGACGATCTTGAAATTATGAATTACACAGTGTTGTTATACAGTTATTCACTATCTTTGTCATCAGAATCTAGATATTGATTTGAAGTAGAAATTTTCTCAGTGGACACTTCTACATCTTGGGGTTCATCATTTATAAAATCATCATCGTCTAAATATGATACAATATGATTCAATTGTTGTAGATTAACTTGAGGTTCTACAATAGTAGGATCAACATCATCTCAACATAATATGGCATCCTGGATGGTTCATCGACCTCAATCATTCCAACTAATTCCAACAACTCTAATTCATCATTTTCACCTTCATCTTCTTCTAGAACGTCCCATGCGTATTTATTTTGGACAATTTGCACAACTTTCCAACTATTGTCAAGTTTATTGTCGTGATGTAAAAAACTTGTTTGGCTTAAGATGCAAAGATGAAGGGCTCATCTTTATACCAATAATGAGATATTCCATTAGCAAATAAATGTCATTCTACTCCATCTAATGTCTGAGACATTGAATTCTGACAATTTTTACACAGGCATCTTGTTTTCCCTCTCCATTTACATGACACTTTGCCACTTCCATGAATTGTGCAACTTCGTTAATGTACTATCTTGAGAATCTATCTTTAAGCTTAATCCAATCCTTATTCATCATTGAACCAAATGAATAAAGCATGTCTATGTTTTGGCAATATGAAGGAGATTTTCCATTATCTCTAAGTTTTGGCCTTTATGATGAAAACAAGAAAGTAATCACTAAATATCTAGCGTTCGTTCTTACTTTACAGAAGGGTTGGTCTGCATGAAGCATGTGATGAGAACATTGAAGGAACTCTTATATAAGAGTACCTCTGAGCGAAAACAGATCTTTCCAAAAGCATTGTGACATAATTACTACATTTACATGCACACATATAGATATGCATCAAACTACTAAAATACTGGCATGCTTAAAGATAAATAAACAAGAGACCAAGCAAACTTACCAATTGAAGACTCTCTTCTCGGAAAATCTTGCACTCTCCACAAACGAATGCTCTCGCTCTCACTGGAATGACAAGCTATCGTTCAGCAACACCCAATCGTCTACCACGAACGGAATCCACACGAACAGACAAAGAATGGGGACGACACCACCACTTGGAACCCTTAGTATTCTCGGAGTGAGAATCCAAAGAGTGGGCTCTGTTCGGATTTGATAGAGGGGAGGAGGAAAAGTGATTGTATACAACGATCAAGCAAGTGGGAGAAGGCAGCGTCTATCGTATAGATATGGTGCTTGATTGTTTAGGTGTGGTACACGATTGTGTAGGAAAAAGCAAGCGATCGCCTATACGATCGTTTAGTAAAAGCTCGGCGCTAAGTGATCATTTAGGAAAACGTAAGCGGTTGTTTAGTTGATGCACGCGTGCATGTAAACAATCGTTTAGTAGATGCACGCACGCATGTAAGTGAACATTTAGTTAAAGTGAGCTATCGTATAGGCTTTCAATTCACTAAGTGATAGAATGCAAAACACACCTTGAGCTATTAACCGTGTTCCTTTGCAAAATGAAGAAAATTTTCATTTTATTCTTCAGTTATGAAAACCGAATGGAACTTCCCACTAACGTATGTTTACGGAGAAAACGGCGGCCAATTATTTCATAATTGTCAGATTAATAAAATAATAAATATAATCATATTATTCATAATCTATAGTTTAATATCATATATCAACCATAGTATTTTCTCCTTTACTAGATATAAATCATATTATATCCAATTTTCTCCAAATTAATGCATCTCATACATAAAGTCAATTATATAATATATAATTAACTAGTTCAATTATATCATATATAATCGAACTCCCTCTTGTCAGAACATTTCAAACTGACCCAAAAACTTATTCTCAACTTGAATCTAAGCTACCAAGCGAACCTTATGAACCTATGTCTCGAAGCTCCAACGGTACGTGAATAGCTGACTAAACTCTTTAGCCACGAAATCCACCATCTGTTAACTGCCAGACATTCCACTAAAGACCGACAGTTGAACTCTCCTTACCATACATATATTTTTAGGTCCATCAGATATAACCAATCATCAGAACCCTTCACAGATGCTCGTAAGTACAGCTGGGCCAATTTACCGTTTTGCCCCTATAGTTACATCTAACTTCTTAAGTATCACTAATCCATCTAATGAACAATACAACATAGTCTTACTATATGTGAACACCTCTCGGGCCATGAGAAGGCATGTGGCACCATATCGTTCAAGCTCCGGGATCAACCCTTAAGGGAACAATCTTTCTACTTACCTCTACTTCGGGGAAGAAGTGAATTCCATCTTGTGTAGCTTAGTTCCACGCTTCCAAATCAAACGAATCCCTAAAGTGGTAGGTTTGAGTCGGCGACTTGGCCACTCGCACCCATGCAAATCGAAGGACCGCTCTCAAAGGCAAGAGTTCCCAACTCACTCAGGATTGAGGTCATGTTACCTATGGTCATTCTAGTGAAGTGAAGTCTCTGTCATGAATGGTGTTATATAACGAGACGTTAACACTTCGTGGTCAGATCTTATACAAACTCTTTGTATAGGACGCCCCCGCTCGCACGTCCCTACAGCAGGATTAGACCATTTGTACTAAGTTACAACACTTGTAACTTGTTCCACAATGTGGGCCACATCCGTAGCGTTACCAGGATAAGGTTTCCCTCCTATATCCATATACTACAGACCATTTTGGTTATCACTTAATACATGATCCACTTGTATGTCACCACATACATGCTTAAGTTACATAATGACAATCAGAGATTTTAGTTTATTGGTTTGTGATAAAGTAAATAAAACATCCAATGTGCAAAGTCAAGTAGTGAAGAAAATATCATATATTATACATCACAAGAGTTCGTACAAAATTATGTTTACAAACTACAGGACACGAGACTTTAGGGCATCATCCCCAACAATCTCGTACTTGTCCTAAAGCGAGTGGCGTGTACAAAAACTAGTACAAAACAATAAACTAGGGCACTAAGGCCCAGTACAAAAATCTCCCACTTCCCCTAGTCTAGCCACGGGCGGTCCCGTAGACCCATGCTCTGAAGGTGACCCTCAAACATTGTATCCGTGAGAGCCTTCGTAAACGGGTTAACAACGTTGTGCTTCGAAGCGTTCTTCGTGACGATCTCATCCCCTCGATGCACTGTGAGGTCAGGTGATACTTTTGCTCTATGTGTTTGCAACGCCTGTGACTCCTAGGCTCCTTGGAGTTTGCCACAGCACCACTATTGTCACAATAGGGGGTGATGAGCCTAGATAAGTCTGGAACAACTTCCAGTTCTGTCAGGAACTTCCTGAGCCAAACGGCCTCCTTAACAGCTTCACAAACCACTATGTACTCAGCCTCCATCGTGGAGTTAGCGATGCACCCTTGCTTAGTGCTTCGCCACACTTCAGCTCCTCCATTAAAAGGAAAAACTGACCCTGAAGTGGACTTGGAAGAATCCTTATCATCTGAAATTTAGAGTCCGTATATCAAGTAAGGATCAAATCCCTAGATCCATACACGAGCATGTAGTCCCTCATTCTCTGAAGACACTTGAGGATCTTCTTAACTGTGGTCTAGTGACCCTGGCCTGGGTTAGACTGATACCTACTGATTATTCTCTTAGCATAGCAGATGTATGGCCTAGTACAGAGCATCGCATACATCAGACTGCCAATGGCAGATGCATATAGGACCCATCTCATCCCCTCAACCTCTTGAGGTGTCTTAGGACACGTCCTTAGACAAAGTAACTCCATGCCTGAATGGCAGTAGACCCCTTTTGGAGTCCTGCATTGAGTACTTGAGCAACATCTTGTCAATGTACGATGCCTGAGATAGTCCTAGCACTTTGTTCTTACAATCCTGAAAGATCTGTATACCTAGAACAAACTGAGCCTCTCTCAAATATTTCATGTAGAATTGGGTCACTAGCCAGTTCTTAACTGCAGTCAGTAGACCTAAATCATTCCCAATGGGTATGATATCATCTACATACAACACTAAGAAAACTACTGAACCATTGACGATATTCTTGTAGACACAAGGTTCATCAATGTTTTGGTCAAAACTGTACGATTTGATCGTAGTATCAAACTAAATATTCCAAGTTCAAGATTATTCACACAAAATAATCTTGATACAATTTATTGTGAACCTTAAAATCCAAGGTTTTCTTTATTGTGACATTCTTTAAGCTAGAAAGCTTAGAATAAAAGAACAAAATATTGGATGAAACTAAACTAGATTATTCACACAAGAATGCAGAAAATGTCTTTATTCTTTACAAGAAAACCTAATTTGTGCAACTTTATCTACCATTATGCAAAGAAAAAAAAGTAGACTTTGCAAATAAGAAATCAATAGATCCGAATCGTCAATTCATTCCTATCAATTTCTATTAAGGATGCATTCAAGAATAATCCAAGAATCATGAATTTCATAAAGAAGAATACAAAATTCTCAAGAGATTTTCCTAATTATCTATTTCCCAAGACTAAGCTTACCTTAGCCATCCATGGTCTTGATTCTTCAATCAATTAAAGAGAATTGCAAGTATTGAATGAAAGAATTGAAAAATAGATTAATGAATAGTGAAAATTTGACAGAGTTCACTCAAAGTGCTATGAAAATCTCCCTAATTTCGTCTCTCCCTCGTGTAAAAATTGAATTGTTCCTTTTGTACCCAAGTTGCAGCATAATAATGCTCCAACGAGCATAGCGACGCTATTTCGTAGCAACCCTCAAGCGTAGAGGTTGGCATAGAGACGCTAGCATTACACTAGGTGGGATGAGGTGCACGTGCACATTCACTTTACTTTTCCGTCAATGTTTGTAGCATAATGACATTGAGGGTAGCATCATTACGCTGCTCTATATCCATTACTATTGCCTTCAAGCATGGAGTGGTAGCATTAAGATAGGGTCATGACGCTCTTAGCGATGGCTTTTTCATAATTTTTCTGTCTTTTTCCTATTTGATGCTTCCAAACTCTAATTTGACTCCTTTTTTGGCTTGTTTCTCTTTTAAATGACTTCTTTTCTTCTCAGGATGACTTTAACTATAAGATCGACATTTTATGCATAAGAATTAAACAAATATGGTAGAGTTAAGGATTGAAAATTAGCTCTTTTTGAGATCTATCACTATGCTTCTTCAAGATTTTCATAAGTGCTTCTTGATTTGATGTGCTTGGTTGGGATGTGAAAATAACTGGCGATGTGTTGTTTTCTCCCAAGTAGGCATATCTCAAATGTGCTGACAATGCTTTTAGTTCTAAAATTGACAGCTCTTCTAATGATGGCTTTGTCTTCTTGGTTTCTCTGTTGTCAAGATGAAAAGTTTCAAATTTCTTTTTTAGTTCGCTTAACACATAATAGACTTGTTCCAGAAATTGTTCTTCATTTTTTGCTGACAGTTTTGATTTACTCCCGTCAATTTCATCGGTCTAATCTACTTCCTCTATTAGATTGCATGATTCCAAGTCATTAGGGTATTTCAATGCATCAAAAACATTAAATTTTACTTGTTGGTCATTTACGCGCATAGTAAGTTCACCTTTATGAACATCGATAAAAAACCACCTAGTGGATAAAAAATGTCTGTCAAGAATGATTGGGATATTTTTGTCGACTTTGTAGGACACTATAATAAAATTTGCACGAATATGAATTTGTCCACTTGGACTAGAACATCTTCAATCTTACACTCAGGATATGTATTTGAACGATCAGTGAGTTGAAGAGTTAGTTTCGTAGGTTGAGCTTTTCTAATCCCCAATTTCTTGAAAATTGACAAAGGCATCAAATTGATGCTTAAGGTCACACAACGCACGACTTACATATATTCCCCCGTATATTGTGGTTGGCCTTTAGGGGTCCTTTTTTTATAAAGATTATCCTTGTCTTTATTTATGTCTCGGATTGGAACAAATTATCATAATTTGTCTCCGCAATTGAGCAGGGAATGGCAAAACTACTAGGATCTTTTATCTTCTCAGGTATGTTGTGTTGAACAATGCACTACTTTCATGCATCAATGCAACAGTTTCAAAATCCCCAAGCTTCCTATTTTTGGACAATATGTCTTTCAAAAATTTAATGTATGTTGGTATTTGCTTCAGAGCCTCCATTAGTGAAATGTTGATGTGCAATTGCTTAAGCACATCGAGGAAGCGTAGGAATTGCTTTTCATCATTCTTGTTCTTCAACCTATAGGGAAAAGGAGGAGTTGGACACAATTCAGGTGTTGTGTTTGAAATTGAAGCATTCACAAATGAATCTCTATGTTCATTATCATTTGCGGATTCTTGCCCCTTTTTCTTTCTTCGTGGAGATGAGTCTCCATACGTTGTTTTTTCTTTTTGTTGATTTCTCTGCGTTCAAATGATCAATGGTTGTCTTGATTTGGTCAATTGATGATTTGGTTGAGGTGTTTCTTTTCTCTGAGTTATCGGAAATCAGAGGTCTTCCACCCCACAATGTCACAACATGATATTACTCTTTGCTTGAACTTCATTAACCTCTAGGAGCTTCCGTGTTACCTGAAAATTTCCCACATGGTCAGTTGTTTAGCTCTCCAGCGATTTGTCCCAGTTGAAGCTCTAAATTTTGTATGGATGATGCTTGGCTTTGTAGCAAAGCATCACTCTTCTACATATATTCTTTTAGTAGGCCTTCTATCGGTGACGAGGAACTTGATGCTTATTGTCTCGAGTTTTGCATTTGTTGTCTTTGGTGTCCTTGATGGAATCCAGGTGGTCCACCTCGATTTGTTTGTTGTCTGCCTGGCTGATCTGTCTGCGATTGCTAATTTCAATGCCAAAAAAAATTTAAGATGGTTTATCCACCTAGGATTGTAAGTATTTGAATAAGGATTACTTTACATGAAGTACAACGATTGTGCACTTCAAATGGATATGTAACTTTAGAACTTTATGTCGTGCCTTAATCTCTAAAAGAAATGAATGATGAACCTTATGTACAATGTTTTATCTATTCAAACCCATTGTAAACCTAAACAGAGTCTTGGTGAATCCAAGGTCGAACACAGGGACTATCGACTAAGATGATTGAAATTGATGTTTGATCTTAACGCGATGAGTTTTTGTTATGTGTTGGTAATGTTTTTGTATAACTAACTAAATAAGTAATTAAAAGTGTGGTGAAAATGGATGGCGGTGATTGTGTGAGTGATTACGGATATCGAAAGGTATGTGGTATGGAAATAAAGTGGCAACAATGGAGATGATTACAAATACAATGAAGCGATGTTTAAGGAAAGTGAAGGAAATATCAGTTGATAAAGCAGAGTTCAAAAAGGTCTACTAACATTTTCTTAAGTAATGCATAAGTCATGCATTCATGTCATTAACTCATAAAAATAGAGAACCCATCTCTCGATGTTCTTACATCACAATATCCTATCTCTAGGATGCAAGCAATGGGTTAATATATTGACAAAATGTTAACTTTGTCTCTAAAGCTACTTATTCCCTTCCTCAACCCATGTAAAATTTAGTTGCTCATGATCAAAGATAGAAAAGACATGATGGATGAACTGTGAAAGAAATCATATTCATATTAAGAGTATGGGTTTTCTAGCCTCAGTTACTTAATACAAACATAAGTGTAAAGAAAAACATGATAAAGAACAAAGAATAGAAGTGTTAAGCATTGGTCGCAATCTCTCGCTTCTTTTGGCTCATTTGTTGACTGCTTCAATGATGGTTGTAATGGTGGTAGTGGAGCTTTTTCTCTCTCTTCCTCTCTTTTCAGAGAAAAAAACCAAGTTCTCACTTAGAATTCTTCAAAGAAACGTTTGAAAGTTCAGTGGTAATGGCGGATTGATATGGAATTTGAGTAGAGCATCGACCAACCTTTCGATGGTGAGATGGTAATGGCCAAAAAAAGATATTCAAATTTGATCAACGCTCTACCCTACACAATCATGACACTAGTGCCTCACTTGGTAAGAAGATGACTACAATGGATCAGTTGTCTATAGTTTTTTTCTATTACATCAATTGCAGAGATGGAGGATCGAACCTTCAGCTTCTTAAGAACAAAATCATGTCAATTACTATTGAGTGAAACTCATTTTGGCATATGTTTTCTACAGTTATGCTACTATTTTGTCACATTATTTAATCTGTTTTTCTTTTAATTACTTCACATGTTTTACACTCCTAATATCACCCTATTCAAATGTAAACATACAAAATCAAAATCCACACAAAGAATAACACGACAATAACATGACAGTTTTGGACTCTTTTAAGTGATGGTAGCCAACCCCATTGGATGAGCTACAAGTTGTTTATTCCATTAGAAAAGAGAGATTGAGTTCAGAGGAATACTGAAACATGACTACCAAGAAAAACCTAATATGTGATACTGATCAAGGGATGATGAAAGTCATAAACTAGGTATCTTCTCATACATACCAATTTTTCCCCACACCTTTCACCAATTTTCAAATTGATTAAGAGAAAACCAAAGCAGTGATGTGCGAGGATTGTATATTGTTAGAAGATAGAAAATAGAGAATACTAGGTTTACGTGGAAAACACAAGAATAGGGAGAAAAAACCACGATACAAAATCTCTTTTATTACTTTTTTAACACACAATGAAAGTTACAATACAAGTCATATTTATAGGCTCTAGCAAGCTCTAAAATAAAAAAGGAAATAAACCTAGGGTAAAGTAAAATATTAAAATACTCTTGGGGCTATAAACTATCCACAAAGCCCCTTATTTCTAACACTCCCTCTCAAGTTGGGTCGTAGATGTCAATCAGACCCAACTTGCTAACACATAAGTCAAAACTTTGCCTCAGTAACCTTTTGGTGAGAACATCAACTTGTTGACTAGATGGAATATACGAAATATAGATACTATCATTGTTCAGTTTATCTTTTATAAAATGTCTGTCAATCTCCACATGTTTCGTTCTATCATATTGTACAAGATTATTGGCTATGTTTATAGTCGATTTATTATCACAATAGAGTTTCATAGGTAGAACACTGTCTTCGTGTAGATCAGACAAAACTTTCTTCAATCAGATTTCTTCATAGATTCCCAAACTCATAACTCTGTATTTAGCTTCAACATTGCTTCTCGCAACAACACTTTGCTTCTTACTTCTCCACGTAACTAGGTTACCCCACACAAAAGTACAATATCCACAGGTAGACTTTCTGTCAATAATTGATCCTACTCAATCAGAGTCAGTATAAGCCTCAATGCATTTCCTATAAGTTTTCTGAACATCAGACCTTTACCTGGTGATCTTTTCAAATATCTCAGAATCCGATTTACATCTCTATATATTCTTCGTAGGGTGCCTGCATAAACTAACTAACAACACTGATATCATAGGAAATATCTGGTCTAGTGTGAGATATCATTCCTGTCATTCTCAGTCAAATCAACAATATCATCCTTAACACACAAGTTAGTACTATCAGGGTCAATAGTACCTTGAGCTTGCGTTGGTTCAAATTCATGGACCAGAGCCAGCAGAGCAGTAGGGGACACCATTTCCTTTCTGAGATTCTTCCTATAGTAGGTTATCCAAGGGACTTGTTTAGTGAGTAGAACGGTGTCATGGGCACTCAAGATGGGTTTAGGAATAAGCTCAGGAAGGTCAATAGGAACTGAAGATTTAGACTAGTTGGTCTCTTCACTAATACTCTCCCCCTGAAGATGACTAATGGGAAAGAAAGGTTTATCCTCAAGAAACGTTACATCCATGGAGATGAAGTATTTTTGGGAAGAAGGATGGAAGCATTTATAACCTCGCTGGTGAAAGGGATACCCCAACAAAGACACATTTCTGAGCATGAGGGATAAACTTAGTTTGGTTAGGGTCATGACTATGGACAAAGGTAGTGCACCTAAAACCTCGAAGAAGAACATCAGAAATAAGTTGCGTGGTAGGGTATGACTCCTTGAAGCATTAAGAGGGGTTTCAAGTTTAAGGACATGGGAAGGCATTCGATTAATAAGATGAGTTGCAGTCAAAACTGCATCCCCTATAAGTAAGATGGAAGTGAAGTAGATAGCATGAGAGATCGTGCAACCTCAAAAAGGTGACGATTTTTCCTTTCAGCCATCCCATTCTGTTGAAGTGTATATACACACAAGCTTTGGTGGACAATACCTTTAAAAGAAAAAAATTCACGAAGAGTATTATTAAGGAACTCACGACCAATATCATTACGAAGAATAGCAATTTTGGTGTTGAACTGAGTCTCAACAGTAGTGTAAAATTGTTGAAATACCGATGAAACCTCAGATTTATAAGTGAGGAGAAAAACTCATGTAAGGAGGGTATGATCATCAATAAAGGTCACAAACCACCATTTCTCCAAAGTGGTGATAATACTCGAGGGACCCCAAACATCACTATGAATAAGGTTGAAGGGCCAAGAAGGTTTGTAAGGTTGAGACGAGAAGGTGACCCTATGCTATTTTGCACGAATGCACACATCACAAGATAAAGAAAAGACATCAACTTTATTGACTAAATGAGGAAATAAATATTTCATATATTTGAAATTTAGATGACCATGGAAAAAATGCCATAACATACAATATTTTTCTGAAGTTGAAAAATAAGAAGCCAAGAAACTAGTCATATAACAGTTCCTAGAGAAAGCATCATCATCAAGGACATAGAGCCCCTATTGTGTCAGGTAGCGTCAATCGTCTTCCCCGAGCTCAAGTCCTGAAAGAAAACATTATCGAGTGAGAAAGAAACTTGACAATTCAAATCTCTAGTTATCTTACTAATAGATAGTAAATTGTAAAATATTTTGGGTACATGCAACACATTCTGTAAAGTTAAACCATCAAAAGGAGAAATATGACCCTTGCCTGCAATAAGAGCAAAAGACTCATCTGCAATCCGAATCTTTTCATTACCAACACTCGAAAGATATGATAGAAAATTATCAGAAGATCCAGTCAAATGATTTGTAGCCCCTGAATCAAGTATCAATGGTTTCTTACCATTTATGCTGAAGAGACTTAAGGATTGAGAGATACTTGATTGAGCAACAGCCCCATAGGAAGAGAGACCAAGGTCACTTTGGCAATTCACCTGAGGTTGTGACTGGAGAGGCACTCGTTGATTCACACATAAGAGCTCAACCAGGATTGGACCTACCATTTGGAGGACGTTTTCTACCATTCGATGGTCTACTATGTAATTTCCAGCACTAATCTTTTGTATGTCAGGGTTTCTTCCAATGTTCACACATCAGGGTTTGTTTCCCATATTGCTTGTCATTATCAGAACCAGATAATTTCGTACTAAAAGCAGCATAATCAATAGCAGATATAGTTGTGATGTTCATAGCACTGGCTCTATCTTCCTCTAGACGAACCTCATAACACACTTCCATAAAAGAAGGTATAGGCCTTTGTCCCAGTATACGACCTCGCACTGCATCAAACTTGGGGTTCAAACTAGCTAGGAAATCATAGACACAATTGACTTACTCAATCTTGGAATACTGAACACCTCCACAAGGGAAATCACGACACAGGTCCATCTTCTGCCAGATTAAGGACAATTTGTTAAAATATGAAGTGACATCCATCGTCCCATATTTGCACTAGTGAGCCTATTACACAGGGTGTAAAGAAGAGATGCATTCTGCCTCTTAGAATATAATTTCTAAACTACATCCCAGATATCTCGAGCAGTCGCAGCATACAATAATGGTTTCCTTATCTAAGGTTCCATACTATTAATCAGCAGTGATTGAACCAGGAAGTCTTCTCCTTTCCAAATGCGCTCCTAAGGATCCCCTAGCCTAGGTCTTGGTATCTCACCAGTTAGATACCCAAACTTGTGATGCCCCACAAGAATCATTTTAGTGGACTGATACTAGAAGAAATAATTCTAACCATTCACTTTTTCTCTTGCAATTAACCCTATGGAATTTTCTATAGAACCATACAAATAGTTTGCAGTAGTTAAAGTAGGGAAAGGTTACCAGATTCTCTGAATACATCAGTAGACCGGAAGGAATATCATAATTCACTTTATTAGAATTTAAGTTTGTGGAAGCACCTAGGGTTGCCCCAAGAGTAGCGATTTGTTGCTGAAAACTTGCCTAAAGATTAGCCAACTGCTGTTGAACCATTACTGGAGATAAACCAATCGAACCTTGATATTCATAACTAGGCTGCTCATGATGAGAAAGGTTCGACGGCTGTAGATAGGTTTCTTGCGACTGAAAGAGAAAGGAGTTGGGGATTCTCGACATTCCCGCGACAGGGGATTTACCTCTGTGGTAGGCGGACGACTCACCAATCTCAGCTTCAAGGTATAGGTTTCGGCTACTGGCAGTAAAGTTGGAGGGATAGGCAGCGGAAACTCTCGGTAACAAGGGAGGAATGTTGGCGGCATTGTGAAAAAGGGTAGCGACGCTAGGGTTTCCTTTAAAGGGTTGCAGCGACACTAGAGTTGGACGGATACGCAAGGACTGAAGGTACCGATTAATTGCGGCTTGGACAGTAGTAACAACGACGATATCAACGGCAGCAGAATCGGTGACGTGGCATCTCTAGCTGTGACAGTAGCATGGTGGTCAAAATCGACTGTGGTAGGGCTGATACAGAACTAAGATTATCTTGCACCGGTTGGTTTTCACCGATGGTGGCTAGGGTTTTGTCACCACGCTCTGATATTATGTTAAAAGATAGAAAATAGAGAACACTAGGTTTATTTGGAAAATCCTAGAATAGGGAGAAAAAACTACGATAGAGAGTCTCTTTTATTATTCTTTTAACACTATAAAAGTAACGATAGAAGTCATATTTATAGGCTCTAGCAAGTCCTAAAATAAAAAAATAAATAAAACTAAGATAAAGTAAAAAACTATCAACAAAGTCCCTTATTTCCAACATAATATATATATATAAAGCGATGATGAAAGCATAAACTTAGGTGTGTATGTGTGTGTGTGTGTGTATATATATATATATCATAGTTCGACCAAGTAGTAAATAGGGAACATCATCTTGATAAAAGGTTAAGAGGTTATGAGTTCAATCTATGGTGGTCACCAACCTAGGATTAATATCATACAAGTTTCCTTGATACCTAAATGTTGTAGGATTAGGTGGGTTGTCTAGTGATATTAGTCGAAGTGTATGTAAGCTAGTCAGTCCCCTTTGTTGTACTCTTCCTTAATTTTGAATAAATGATTCATAATCACCTCCCAAAAAAAAAAAAAAATGGAAGAGGAAAAATGAACCGAGTTGTAAAAAAGAGAGACGAGATAAAAACAAGTAAACAAATTTATTGAACTCTCCTAGTCAAAAAAGTAACCCCCGTAGAAATCATTAAAAAAAACATCGGGAAGATATTGAGATTGACCTGTATTGGTGCAACTACTTTCTATTGGAAAACTTTCTCACCCTTGGTATCTTTGGACTTTCTGTTCTTTTAGTCAGTTTCTTTTTTTTATTTCCATTCCTTCAAAAATGTATCTAAGAAGATAATCCAAACTCTCATGCCTACAAAGAAAAAAAATAATAATTATTTGAACTAGAAAAGGTATCATACAGATGATACCAGAAGGATATAAAATCCCATTGGCTGTGAAAAGTTACTATTAATCTAGAGAGGAAAAAAAAGCAACAATAAAATTCAATGCATTGAGAAAAATGCGAGAATATCATAATCATAGAAGAATGGGAATAAGAAAAAAAGAAAGAAGGGGACATATAAGAAAACATACGACAAAAAAGAGCCTCAAACGGACTACAAAAAGGGCTCCAACCCAATAAAATCATGATTATAAGAGTCTATTAACAGAGTCTGAGACCTACAATGAGAAACACCCTCATTGGATCTTTCGACCTCTCCAAAAATTCTATTATTCTTCTTCAACCAAATACCTCAAACAATCAGCAAAAAAGCTGTACTATTAGTTGGCTTTTCCTTGAAGTGAATATATAAACACAAGGGTGTTTGCCTTGTGATTTCTTGGATATTTGTGTTTGTTGGGATTTTATGTTTGCAGGAAGAAGAATCATAACGAATCATAACTCCTTTCTAGACCCATCCAAAACGACCCTCGTGGCTGTAGGAAGTTCACGAGATGTGAAACTGCAAGAAAGGCCCCTTACCTTCCACATGCTTGCTTGAACATGCGTAGTCAGATAGTAAGATACAAGATATAGATCGGTAAAATAGAGATTCTAAGAATATTTTGCATACTTTGCTGCAAACGCAATGCCATTTAGCTACATATTTTTGTTCGTCTTCTATTTATAAGAAATAAAGAAATTTATAAATGCAAGTTTATAAATGAAAGGCTATGCTTCTACCTTGTAAGTTGTACCTCACAGGACGATAATTAAGGTTGGTCTACCTCAATTCAACTAGGATTGCCTATACAATTGTAGTGTAAGCCTGTAAAAGTTAAAACAAAAATTTGTTCTTGCACCCAAGTAAATCACGTATTCTCATTTTTGTGCAAAGCAGAAAACTGGAAAAAAGAAGTGCTTGCTCAACCCAACATTGTAAATAAATTTTGTAAGTAAATAAGTTTACCACTACCACCTACACAAAGTCGTTAAATACTTCAATAAACAAGGGCTAAAAGAAAATATAGGAGGGTTATCTGATTGTTCTATGAGAGTAGTCCAGATCCGCACACAAGCGGTCCAAAAAAACTTATGGATAAAATTTAAAAAAAAAATAAGAAAAATATGACGTAAATAAATAAAGTGGAACAAACCCTGAAATCTGTGACACGAAAAAAAATTTCTTCATTGCAGTATACTAACTTTACTTGAAAAACAGAAAAGATTGTATTACAGCATAGTATTCTTAAAACATTCTATCTCAAAAGTCAATGGGAGACAACTCCAGTTCAACCCAATCATGAGCTAATCGTACAATGACAAGAGTAAGAGCTAAAACTATAAGCAGTAAATGCTTACTTACAAGTTAAGTAGTGCACCGATGGGGAAGAGTTGAATCCATTCCATTTTCAAATGGCACCTCATCCAAAAGACAAGGAATCTGCAAATTCAGAGTTGTTCACATACTTAATGTTTTATTTACTTATCTAATTCATGTAATTGCATTTAAGAAGGTTTGTCAAAGGATTTGAAAGGTTATGTGATAGTATTAGTTAAGGTGTATGGATAAGATTAGTATGAACAGTCGAAAGGACATAGTGGTAAAGTGTCTTGGGTATAAATAGAGTGTTATGGACCTTCGATGGGTGTGAAGGATTTTACACAATGTCTATTGTGAAACTATAGGAGAGAGATAGCCTTCTCGAAAGGCTATTGGTATTGTAATTTGTCATTGATATTGCAATATAGTTATCTTTGTTGCATTCTTATATTTTGTGTTCAAGTGTCTAATAGGTTTTTAGCTAGATCTAAACTACATAGATGAAGAGTTGTGCCCTTTCATGGTGATTGTTCATTTAGTATAAATAGTGTTGTAAATTTATAATTTGAAGAACAAGTTAGAATGAAATTTCTTGTAGGGTTTTAGTCTCTCTCAACCTTTATGCTTTCAAGTATATTCTTGTGTTGAGAATGCATGTGTTGAGAACTTTCGATCTGGTCTGATCAATTAGATTGTGAAGTATTCAAAATCTTGAAGATAGGTATTAAGTTCTTTCTTTTTTATCATTAATCATTTTTTCAAGGAAACTTGTTTAACTTTTTTGGGATTGTTTATCATTTTGATATTTGCGGTTATTTTTATTATTGTCGTGGGAGTTCACATAAAATAGAAACGTTCTTGAACATAACGGAGGTAGGGTTAGGAGCATTGTCTACAGTGGTTTACTTGGGCTCTACCTTCATCAGCTGACGGGTGATTATAATAGCTTACCATCACAATGGTCTCTTAATGAACTTCGTGAGTCCAATATAGTCAAGGATAGGAGAAGCTGAAGAATCATTTGCCACTGAATCCCCAGGAGAGGCACAAATGGATTGGTATTAAGAAAAATGAAAACATAAGAAAACCTCATAAATGATAACTCACAGTCTCACATACAGCTTTCATTTCTCATTACAAATTCCTCTCTTCGGAACGGAAGAGAAGGTAGCTCTCATAGATGGAGTATTATGAAGATTGAAGCCTCCGCTAATTGCTTTGAAAGCTCCATACCATGTTATATCATCAAAGATGTCTCTGCCTTCGTCTTGTTCGTGCACCAACAACAACAAGTCCCTTCAATACAGGATATAAGCATTGAAATTTACACTTTGCATGAAGAACACAAAATGAACTAAAAGCGTCAAAGAAAGCATACTGGCAGAATGGGGGACGCTGGACAGGGAATAAAGAGAATAAGTTAATGAATTCAATATCTTGTTTTCAAGTTGCTATCAAATCGTTGATTCCCGAGAATCCAGCATCCAGGACTTCTTGTAAATTCTTGGAGCAACCCCACAGCGACCTCAATATGAATTGTGCTTTGCACAACAAAAGTAATGGTGAAATGTGCAGATGACTTCATCAAGCACAAAGCAGCAAAAGTAATGGTGAGATGTGCAGAAGTTTTCACTCGTGAGCAAATTTTTGAACTCTTCTTTCGTATCTTTCAAAATGAAAACAATTTTCATTTTATTCTTCTTATAATAACCGAAATTATCTTCTCACTTTCACACGATTCAGAAGAAATTCTCGGCAAATTATCACATAACCACCTATTTAAATAAATAATGAATATAATCATATTATATTTTTAACCTATAATTTGATATCACATATCTATTATAGTAATTTCTCCTCTACTTGATATAAATCATATTTATATCTAATTTTCTCCAAAATAATGTAACTCATACATTTAGTCAATTACAGCATATATAATTAACCAGTTCAATTATATCATATTTAATTGAAATACCTCTTGTCAATTTGAACATTTCAAACTGACCAAAAAATTGATTCTCGACTTTATCCAAGCTACCAATGGGATCTTATGGACCTATGACTTGAAGCTCCAACGGTACATGAATAGTTGACTAAACTCTTTAGCAATGAGATCCACCATTCGTTAATTGCCAGACATTCCACTAAAAACTGACAGCTAAACTCTTCTTACTACAGATATATTTTTGTGTTCATTAGATATAACCAATCATGAGTACAATGACCCTTCACATATACTTGTAAGTACAGCTGGACAAATTTACCATTTTGCCCTTGTAGTTACATCTCATTCCTTAAGTACCACTGATCCCTCTAATGAATAATACAACATAGTCCAACTATGTGTGAACACCTCTCGAGCCAAGAGAAAGTGTGTGGTGCCAAATCGTTCAAGCCCTAGAATCAGCCCTTAAAGGAGCTATCTATCTACTTGCCCCTACTTTGGGGAAGAAGTGAATTCCATATTGTGTAGCTGAGTTCCCAACTCCCAAATTAGACGAATCCCTAAAGTGGTAGGTTTGAGTCGGCGACCTGACCACTCACACCCATGCAAATCAAAGGACCGCCCTCAATGGCAGGAGTTACCAACACACTCACCAACTCACTCAGGATTGAGGTCATGTTACCTATGGTCATCCTAGTGAAGTGAAGTCTCTATCATGAATGGTGTTATATAACGAGACGTTAACACTTCGTGGTCAGGTCTTATACAAACTCTTTGTATAGGACACCCCCGCTCGCATGTCCCCTACATGAATGATCAGGATCAGACCATCTGTGACAAGTCACAACACTTGTGACTATTCCACAAAGTGGGCCGCATCCGTAACATTACCAGGATAAAGTTTCTCTCCTATATCTATATACTACAGACCATTTTTGTTATCCCTTAAGATATGATCCACTTGTATGTCACCACATACATGCTTAAGTTACATCCAGATAACCAAGATTTTAGGTGTATTGGTTTGTGGTAAAGCAAATAAAACATTCAACTGAGAAAAAACAAGTTGTGAAGTAAATATCATATATTATACATCACAAACGTTTGTACAAACTATTTAACAACACGAGACTTTAGGGCATCAACCCTAACAAGAATATATATTAAATTATATGTTATATCAAATATAACATTTAACCTATAGTTCAATATTGTATCAAATATAATATAACCTATAGTTTAATTCTCCCAACAAAGATATTTAATATAAATCTCATTTATATTAAATTTTATTATATGAATACAATTCACATAATTGATATTTAAATCATAAAGTTTGATGGGCTTTGACATGTCTGAAACGACTTCCAAATTCATCAAGAATTTCCTAAGCCAAACAACTTCCTTAGTGGCTTCACAAGCCGCTACATATTTAGCCTCTATAGTGGAGCCAACAATGCACCCTTGTTTGGTGCTCGTCTAAACTACTGCCCCTCTGGTAAGAGTGAACACTAATCTTGATGTGGATTTCCTAGAATCCTTATTAGTATGAAAATCAGAGTTCGTATATCCTGTAAGGATCAGATCCTTAGAACCATCACGATCTTGTAATCCCTCATTCTTAATAGATACTTGAGGATATTCTTAACGACGGTCCAGTGATCATATCCTGGATTAGACTGATATCTACTGACTATCCCAACCGCATAGCAAATGTCAGGTGGAGTACATAATATCGCATACATTAGGCTGCCTACAGCCGATGCATACGGGATTTATCTAATTTCCTCAACCTCTTGTGGTGTGTTAGGACACTGTTCCTTAGACAGTATTACTCCATGCCTGAAAGGTAGTAAGCCTCTCTTGGAATTCTGCATCGAATACTTGACAAACCTCTTGTCAATGTATGATGCTTGAGATATAGTTAGCATTTTGTTCTTTTGATCTCTAAAGATCAGAATTCCGATAACAAACTGAGTCTCTCCTAAATATATCATTTGGAATTGGGTCGCTAGCCAGTTTTTAACCTCAATTAGTAGACCTACATCATTAAAAAATGAGTAGGATATCATTTACATATAACACTATGAAAGCTACTAAACTATTGATGATCTTCTTGTATACACAAGACTCATCAACATTCTGATCAAAGCCATAAGATTTGATCACAGTATTAAACCTTATGTTCCAAGATCGAGAAGCTTGTTTCAGTCCATAAATGGACCGATTAAACCTACAAACTTTTTGTTCTTAACCTTGGGTTATGAATCCCTCGGACTACTCCATATACATGGTCTCCTCAAGATTGCAATTAAGAAAGGCAAACTTGACGTTCGTTTTCCAAATCTCATAGTCATAATATGAGGCAATGGACAGGAGTATTCTAATAGACTTCAACATGGCAACAAATGAGAAAGTCGTCTCATAGTCAACTCCCTCAACTTGGGTATAACCCTTTGTCACTAGACTAGCCTTGAAGGTTTGACACCTTCCCATCAGCACCCCATTTTCTCTTGTAGTTCCATTTACAACCTATAGGTTTAATCCCATCAGATAGATTTATAAGATCCCAAACCGAATTGAATTACATCGACTCCATTTCGAGATCCATAGCTTGAAGGAACTCTTATCAAAGAGGACCTATGAGTAGAAGCAAGAATGTTCCAAATTCATTGTTACAGAAAAAAAAACATTCACAAACATACATACAAGTTATGCAACACAAAAAAAATCACGACATGCTTTCAACAAATTAAATACAAAAGAACAAGAGAGACTCACCTTTGAAGAACTTTTCTTCTCTTGATCTCTCGCTCTCTCAAGAACAACCCCTCACGTTGTCGCTGCAACGCCAAACCAATCATCTACCAAATCTCACTGTCGCTCGGCAAACGAACCGTCTTCTATACGAACAAGAAGCAACTAGGACACCACCACTCAGTAACCTTGGTATTCTCGGAGTGAAAATCAAGGAGGTGTGGGCTTAATTCGATTTCATAGAGGGAAAGATGAAACCACGATCGTATTCAACGACTAAGCAAGTGGGAGAGGTTTGGAGTCTATCATATAGACGGGTGCTTGATCGTTTAGGAAAGTTGCACGATAGTTTAGGTAATCAGGTATGATCGTTTAAACGATCATTTAGGTAATCTCGCTCTTGCGCGCGATCGCTTAGTAAAAGCTAGACGATCGTTTAGTAAACTGTGCATGTACACGATCATTTAGGAAAACTTAAGCTGTCATGTAGGCTCTCATTAGCTAGACGATAGGCAGTGTACAATCTGTGAAGCGATTATCCGATCCCTTTGCAAAATGAAAACTATTTTCATTTTAACCGTCAGTTATGAAAACTGAATGCAACCTCCCACTTTCACGCATAGTTATGGAGAAAACCATAAAAAATTATCCCATAATTGTTTAATTATAAATAAATATAATAACTAACTTATCATATTATATTTATAACCTATAGTTTTAATATCACATCATATGCAACATTTAAACCATAGTTCTTTTCTCCTCCACTAGATATAAATCATATTTATATCCTTTTCCTCCAATTAATGTATCTCATAAATCATGTCAATTATATCATATATAACTGAACTAGTTTAATCATATCATATATAATCAAACTCCTTCTTGTCAATTTGAACATTTCAAACTGACCCAAAAACTGATTTTCTACTAGAATCTATTGAGCTCCCAAGGGGACCTTATGAACCTGTAGCTTGAAGCTCCAACGATACGTGAATAGCTGACTAAACTCTTTAGCCACGAGGTCCACCATCTGTTAACTATCAAGCACTCTACTAAAGACCAACAGCTGCACTCTTCTCACCACATATATATTTCTATATCCATCGGATATAACTAGTCAACAGTACGATAACCCTTCACAGATACTCGTAAGTACAGCTCGACCAATTTATCGTTTTATCCCTGTAGTTACATCTAACTCCTTAAGTACCACTATTCCTTCTAATGAACAATACAACATAGTCCTACTATGTGTGGACACCTCTCAGGCCATGAGAAGGTGTATGGAGCCACATCGTTCAAGCCTTGGAATAAGCCCTTAAGGGAGTAATCTATCTACTTACCCTTACTTCAAGGAAGGAGTGAATTCCATCTTGTGTAGCTGGGTTCCCAGCTCTCCAATTAGACGAATCCCCAAAGTGGTAGGTTTGAGTCGGCAACCTGGCCACTCGCACCCATCCAAATCAAAGGACCGCCCTTAAAGGCAGGAGTTCCCAACTCACTCAGGATTAAGGTCATGTTGCCTATGATCATCCTAGTGAAGTGAAGTCTCTGTCATGAACAACGTTATATAACTAGAATAATACACTTCGTGGTCTGGTCTCATACAAATTCCTTTGTATAGGACGCCCTCACTCACATGTCTCCACATGAATTATCAGGATTAGACAATCTGTAGCATGTCACAACACTCGTAACAATCTACAAAGCAGGCCGCATCCGTAGTGTCACGAGGATAAGGTTTCCCTCCTATATCCATATACTACAGACCACTTTTGTTATCACTTAAGACATGATCCACTGTATGTCTTCACATACATGCTTAAGTTACAACAACAACCAATGATCTTAGTTTATTGGTTTGTGGTAAAGTAATTAAAACATCTCATATTTCATGGACAATAGTGAATAAAATATCATATATTATTACATCACAAGTGTTTGTTCAATACAGTGTTTACAAAACTACAGGACCCAACGAGAGTTTAGGGCATCAACCCCAACAACCTTAGTAGCTTCACAAGCTGCTATATATTCGGCCTCCATCGTGGAGTCGGCGATGCACCCATGCTTAGTGCTTCGCCATACTATAGCTCCTCCATTAAGAGAGAACATTGACCCTGAAGTGGATTTCTGAGAATCCTTATCAGTTTGAAAGTTAAAGTTCGTGTATCCAATAATTAGTTCCATACACGAGCATGTAGTCCCTCGTTCTCTAAAGATACTTGAAGATGTTCTTGACTGCGATCCAGCAACCCTGTCCTGTATTAGACTAATACCTATTGACTATCCTCACAACGTAGCAGATGTCCGATCTGGTACACAATATCGTATACATCAAACTACCAACGATAGATGCATAGGGAACCCGTCTCATCTCCTCAACCTCTTGAGGTTTCTTAGGACACATTTCCTAGACAATGTAACCCCATTCTTGAAAGGCAGTAGGACCCTTTTGAAATTCTGCATCGAGTATTTGAGCAACATCTTGTCAATGTACGATGCCTGAGATAGCACTTGCACTTTGTTCTTTTCGATAGATCTGAATACAAGAACAAATTGAGTCTCTCCCAAATATTTTATTTGAACTTGGATCGCTAGCCAGTTCTTAACTGCAGTCAGTAGACCTACATCATTCCCAATGAGTAGGATATCGTCTACATACAACACTAAGAAAACTACTGAACTGTTGATGATTTTCTTGTAGACACAAGGTTCATCAACGTTTTTGTCAAAGCCATACGATTTGATTACAGTATCAAACTGGATGTTCCAAGATCGAGACGCCTATTTCAGTCCATAAATGGACCAATTCAGTTTACAAACTTTTTGCACTTAACCTTGGGCTATGAATCCCTCATGCTGCACCATATAAATGGTCCTCAAGATTACCATTCAGAAAGGAAGTCTTGGCATCCATTTGCCAGATCTCATAGTCATAAAATGCAGCAATGGACAGAAGCATGCAGATAGACTTCAACCTGGCAACAGGCAAGAAAGACTCCTCATAGTCGATTCCCTCCACTTGGGTATAACCTTTTGCCACAAGTCTAGCCCTAAAGGTTTGCACCTTCCCATCGGCACCCTATTTCCTCTTGTAGATCCATTTGCAACCTATAGGTTTTACCCCATCAGGTTGATCCACAAGATCCCATATTGAGTTGAAGTACATCGATCCCATCTCGAGATCCATAGCTTTAACCTATTCATCTAGGTCAACATCCACCATTGCCTTCTGATAAGAGAATGGATCCTCAACCTCGCCATTGGCTACCATAGCCAGGATTTCCGTGAAACCCATATAGCGAACAAGTGGGTTCGCAACCCTCCCACTACATTGAGGTTCCCTCAGCTCTTGAGGTGGAACTGACCTACCAGATGAACTACCATCAATAACTCTTGCTGATGGAGTAGGCCCTTCAACAACGCTTGTTAAAGTTTCAGTAGTTTCATTGGAAAGTTCACGCAACATGATCTTACTACATGGACTGTGCGCCCTAATATGATCCTCCTCCAGGAAGGTAGCATTCGTAGACACAAACACTCTGTTTTCTGTAGGATCATAAAAGTAACCCCCTCGTGTACCTTTGGGGTAGCCTACAAAAAGGCACAACCTCGACCGTGGTTCCAATTTCTTTGGATTAGTCTCAAGCACATGTGCTAGGCAACCTCTATGTGGAAGCGATGCAAACTAGCTTTACGGCCGTTCCATAACTCCAAAGGTGTTCTCGTAACACTCTTTGAAGGAACACAGTTGAGGATATACACTGTTGTATCCGTTGCAAAACCCCAAAATGAGTCCAGTAAGGAAGCATAACTCATCATCGATCGAACCATATCCAACAAGATTCTATTTCTCCTCTTCGCTACACCATTCTATTGAGGTGTACTGTTCGTTGAATTCGTGATGCGAGCTTAGGAGTGTATTGTATGAGGTAATTAAAAAAAATGTGGAAATGCGAGTGATGCGTTAATCATGCATTGGTGATGTGTGAAGGGATGTGTGACACTTCTCTTTATGCGTTCAAGTTTTCTTGAATCAGATCCAAGTATAAATCCAACTCAGGTTCCTGGTAAGTCTAATGTCGAACTCAGGGATTCAGATTAAAGCTAACGTAGAGCTTGCGTTGTAGCTGATGTAGAAGTATCCTAAGTGAATGCGAAATGAGTTATCTACACTAAGTTTGTTGTGTGCGTTCAAGAAGATACAAAAGGGTCAAGTAGAAATCAGGGGGTCGTGTGAAAATGGAGTCTAGTGCAGGGGATATGCGTCGATCTAAGTGAAATGTACACATATAAGAATGTGATGTGGATGAAATGACTTGTTTATCTCCGTTTATACGTTAGATTTCTACTTACTTTCTATTCAGCACTTCTTAATGTGAATGTCATACAATTCCCTATCTCTAGGATGTATGTGTTAGTCATAAAATGCAATAAAACACTAGTGCATCTATCTCTAGATGTACCAAGCATTTCTAACTTAGTGCTTGCTTGCTTATTCTCTCGAATAATTCAAGCTAAAGTAGCTTTTACCAAGTGATTCAGTTGGCTTAGGCATTTAGAAATGGATTTTGCATGAAGTTATAGATGCATCCAATGTAAAGCAAGAAATAAACAGTGGCGAAGTGTAGTAGATCAAATATGTGAAATCATAAAAAAACTGATTGTCTTTACAACATCAATACTCAATCAAATGAGATGAAGAGAATTATAATTCAGATGAAAAGAAAGGAGTCAAGCCACAGAGTACACTCTCTAGTCCTCTTTGGCTCAATTCAAATTTGTGTATAACCAACTTGTAGAAGAAATGGAAGAAAATTTTCTCTCGAGCTAAGCTTTCTCCACTCCTTGATCGACAGTAAGGGTGGTTCTCTTCCTTTTTGTCACAGCAGCACAGCTCTAAGTCTCTAAATTTCAGAATTATACGAATTGAGCTAAGATCCCCTCATCTTGTGGGACTTCTTCTTCTATTTATAGGCATTGTTCTTCATCAGCTTAATGATAGGGCAGCATTAAATTACATACCCTGGTCAACCGCCTGACACTCAGATACTTTTCAGACGCCGCCGACTGTAGATGCCCATGCTTGTAAGTGGTGATTTGACACAAATAACCTAAATCAATGAACCTTTCTTGCGTTAAAACCCGTTTGACGCATGCCTATGTGTTGACTTGCCTGTGGCATGGAATCTTTGTTGAAATCCTGCAATATTAGGCATTAGCGCCATAGTATTTCAGTAATAAACACTCTTTTGCATGAGTTTGTAGTGTTTGAGTAATTCCATGTGTTTTCTCTAAGAATGATAAGATTTTATCATTAAAGACCCTAATTGTTCCAACTTTTGAGTGACAATAACTTGTATTTCTACAAGTTATCATGTACCCGGTGCTGAGAGTTGGAAAATGATTCCATGTTCTATCATATAGTTCTGGAACTCCCAATCCAAAAACTCTCCACCCCAATCTGATCGAACTGTTTTAATCTGTCTATCCAATGCGTTTTCAACTTCAGCCTTGAACTCTCTGAACTTTTCAAAGGATTTAGACTTTTGTTTCATCAAATAAACATACTCATATCGAGAGTAATCATCAGTAAAAGTGATGAAATACTCATAGCCTCCCTTGGCTGGCACATTCATCTTACCACAAAGGTTAGGATGCATTAACTCTAGAGGCTCTTTGGCTCAATAACCTTTTCTATTAAAAGGTCTTTTAGTCATCTTGCGCTCAAGGCAAGATTCACACACCGATAAAGAATTTTCCTCTAACTCGCTTAGAAGTCCATTCTTCACCAATCTCTCAATCCTATTGAGATTGATGTGCCCTAATGGAAGGTGCCAAAGTTGGGAATTTTCTTTTGGAGAAACCTTTTGTCGTTTATTTTGAGCTACGACAGTTTAAAACATCTCTATGTTATGGAAGGAACTCGTTGCTAACGGCCTTAGCACATACAAGTTGTTTTCCATATTTTCTAAACAGATTTCAACTTCATCTTTATGAATAAACACTTTATTCAAATTAAAATTAAGAGTATAATTACACTGTATAAGACACTTTATAATAATCAAGTTCTACTTTAACTCAAAAAATACATAAACATCATTCAAAATGATAAAATTCTTTTGTAAAGTCAACTGGAGCCCTCCCACTGCCACAATAGAGACAACGTGCCCGGTGCCTACTTGCATCGTCATCTCTCTAGCCCCAATCTGCCGCCAAGATCTAATCTCTTGAAAGAAAAAACAAATATTATTAGTGCCTTTAGATCAATAATTTAGGCAGAATCATCATTCTCCACTAAACATGTTTCCAAAACTAGTAAATCATATTTACCTTGTTTTGCCATGGCTTTAGCCTTCTTCTTTTCCTTCAGCCAACGAGGACAGTTGCGCTTCTAGTGCCGATCCTGATTACAATGGAAACATTTTCCTTTGTCACTGAGCGTTGGTCACCTTCCCCGTTGAGTGACAAGCTGTGGGTTAGCAAGTGCCTTCCCCTTCCCCTTACCACTCTTCTTCTTCTTCCACTTGGAAGTGTTAGAAGTAGAAGGTGCAGACTTAGTTCCTGAGGTCGAACCCCGATGGAAATTCTTTGATGATGAAACAACATTTGCTTCACCAACCTTCTTCTCCTTACTTTTCAACAAGATTGGAATGTCTGCACACTAGAAGAATTTAAGGCTTTAATGTTGGTTGAGAACTGACATGAAAGATAGTGTTATTAAAGCCCTTTAATCTCGATTGGAATTGAAGCCCAAAAATCAAATGAAGCCCTTTAAACTGACTTTGAAGCCCATAATTTGTCCGTTTTATCAATTATTGTCTGTTTTTTTAAAAAAAAAATTCCGTTGCCAAATCCATTTTTCGGTCAAAAAGTATAACATGACATATCATCATCGAACACTGTGGCTATGACATATTATTCATGTATGGATTGTAAATCTATTACATTTAATTCACAAATTCTGCTATAAAATTATAATTTAAAAGGCCCTACAATAATTAAGGCCTTGAAAACACAAATTACAAGTAATACAAACATTATGATTTAACAAACATTATGAGTTTATTGTCCCTCTCTACTTGGTAAGTATGTATCACTTCATAATTCTTCTTGAACAGACCCCCCCAGCTTCAGCAGTGTCTGGTTATAGGCATCTTCGTTTGACCACTATTATTCAAAGGATCACAAAAAAAAAAAAAAAAAAGGTTTAAGACAAAGGATTGAAAGTGAAAATGTGATCAAAATTCATATTCAACTAATCGTGTTTATTGGAAATGTGCATAAATGGTACATTCAAGACAAAATTCGTGTAGTGAATGTGTTGGATCTAGAGTTCCCTAAGAAAAAATATAAAGAGGTTGCGATACCAAATCTTTATTCTTTGTTACACCTACAAAACAAGAAAACTCAATAGTTGAATAAATGAGAGAATCTTCTTTTTCAAGATCTTGAAGAAGAGAAGCTTGGTTACCTAGATATGAGATACGAAGACGATGGAAAATTTTCGGCAGCATAACGATGCTACCACAACAAAACCAAAAATTTACGAAGCTGTTCAAAGAAACACACTCCCAAAAATATTTCACAACCATTTTTTATCAACAGATCTATCAGAATTTTCAAAAAATGAATATTCAAGAACACATACATCAATAAGAAAATTTAGCTAATAATGTACTTCAAATCTCAAAAGTTGTCACAAAAACTACCATAGTGCACAAATAACCCACAAACTCAAGCACCTTGAATCAAATCTAAACTACAAATGAATAGTACCCATGAGTCATAAACAGGTGTTACATTCTAATCCAATATGGTGCAAAGAGAAATAAGCACACTATAACTTCTCAAACAGGAATTTTCATATCGTTAGAGTCACTTGAAAACACTTAGAAACTATGCTTAAAATTGCAAGCATTCAAAAATGCACTTACCAGGAACAATTTTTACGTGAATCCCTTGCTGTTGCAAGAAATCCATCTCCTCCCCACCCCTTCCAAACACCTAAAAAACATACAAACAACACCATTAAAAGTATAGGGTAGAAAAATCCATAGGCCTACTAGATACATCATTAAAATGCAACTTCTCATATATGTAAAACAATTGCTTTTTAGGAGCTCTACTATATTTTGTCACACTATCATAAAAAATAAAGGAGCTCTTATATATTTATTCATCTAAAAACTTCTTTACAACCCATGAAATTAATGTTTATGTCGAATTAGGAATGGGAGTTTGAAGATTGCATGTAATACAAGAAATTTTAAAGGGAAAAAATGGAAATACGTTTGTCGGAGTAGGGTAAGAGAGGGCCTGGTTTGTCGTTGATGGTGTGAGTGTCGAAGGCTTGGTGGAATTAGATTCAAATTGACAAGATTCCTAGATTATCCAAACAAGATTCCAAGGACGAATTAGATTCAAATTGACAAAGAAGCACAATAAATGGTTAAACAAGAGATAACAAAAGATTCGACGATGATAATGAAGAATTAACCTAACCACAATGCAAGAATAACTCACAAACTACCATAGTGCAATCGGATTCATTTAGACAAATAATGCATAAACATAAACTACCAAAGGATGCGTAAGAAGTTCCACTACCATAAACCACTCAATGAAAATCATAAATAACTAAGCTATGACTACCATAACTGCAGGATAGTCATAGCAATCCAACGCTGAATCTAATCCAAAATTTTAGAACAAATAGATTTCTAAGATAAGAGTCTTATAAATATTACACATCCCTATCTTCCTTCCAAATCCCTAAGAATCAAAATTTAGCCTTACACATCAAACTTGAAACTAACAAAATGATAAACTTCACTCAAAGTCATTTCATTATTGCTCAAATGTGTTAGCTCCCAAATTCTAATTCGACCAGTTTCCAAAAGAACCTTGCTCTGAAATAGTTTTGTATCCACTCGAAAAGGCTAAGAAGAGAGTATTTTAAAGAAAAAGAATCGCCTTGTCAAGAGAGAAGAAGAAAAAAAGATAAGAAAAGAAGTAACCTATCTTTTATATGGTTCAATCACCACAATATTTCTCCTTTCTCTTGTATATCCTGTTCAAGTGAAAAAAAAAAGTGTAGCAACAATTAGTAACCTATCTACTATTGAGATAATTTTGATCATAAACAGAATCGATCCTCATAGATTTTTCTAGTTTATCTAGTTGCACTTTAACGCTCAAAGCATAAGAATATTATATTTTTCACAAAGGGACTTGAGCAAACAACAAAGTACCTTCTTGAGTTGGTTTTAGTAACTCACTTCTTTCCCAACCCCAGAAGAATAGCAATTGTATGCATAACAAAGTACCTTCTTGAATTGAGATGTATGCATCCCATGTGTAGAAGCACATCAACTCTCTCATAATTGTGTTCCATGCTTGATTATGACATCCCGTTCTTCCTCAAGTATATTGAAAAGTGTTAAAATATTAACTATTTAAAGTGAAATCTACATTTTATCTTACTTTTATCTCTCAACAAAATTATAAACATCCTATATATCAAGGTTCTAAAAGAGAAAAAAAAAAAGAGAGAAATCAACGAGTTAGAAGAATTTATCTGTAATATTTTTCCCTTTCTACTTTTCAAGAAATCTTAGCTCTTCTAGTGGACATAGGCACCTCTTTCCAAACCATGTTAAAATTTTGTTGCCTACTTCTCATACCTTGCATGCATAAATTTGCATTATAAGTCTTTTGATCTTAAAAGAAAAAAGTGCCATTATTACTAAGCATTGAGAACTCTCAACCTTTCTCTTCCTTCTTTGTACAAAATAATTTCATTTTTCCTCAGCATTCAAACACAAGATAGAATCACCAGCAAACAAATTGATTATGACTAAACATCTTCTTTTCATTTAATAGGAAACTACACACAATATTAATAATACTTTAAAATGTAAAGAGGGTGATAAAGCATTAATCTGATAAAGGCCAAGGGAACTACTGAAAAAAAGGTTTTAAAAAAATGAGTGGTGTTTGTATTTATGGTTTCTATGGAGCTACATTAGCTCCTCTCATTAAAAGAAAAAAGTATTCCATGTGAAAAATTTTATGGAAAGGGAACTCCAAGAGATGATTGTAACTGTAGTCTCCAAAAAATAAAACACTAGTAAAGAATTGTAACAAAAGAAAAATGTTGTGACGTATTCTAGATTAGGCCTAGGAACATGAGTCAAAATAATATTCATCACATGAAACGAGCAACGGAAACAAGATTAGAATAATAGAGTGATGAACTCTGGTTTCTTTTACTTACAACCAATATACAGCAAATCAAACGAGCAGAGTATCAAATTTACTCAGCTTAACAACAACACGCCACGATAAACTCCATCGAAAACCAAAACCCAAATTACATTATTTAATAATGAAAGCCATATCAAACAAATTTCAGTTATAGAGCTACTAGTAGTCTTCATTCTATCAAACGAAGAAGGGAAAAATAACAAATAAAGGAAGAGTAAATACTCGTTAAACAGAACAACAAATAGATTCCATAACTCAAAAAAGTATAAGTATCTTTAAAACCCTAATGCTAAACCTGTTGATCTCAGTTGGATTTTGTTCCTTCTCCTCTATCTGAATCCCAAAGATGAAAAAATCAATCAGATGTAGAGACAAAAATTCAAACCTACAAACTTAGAAACAAAATCCAAGAACGCTAGAAAAAGAAATGACAAAAATTCAAAAATTTGGAGTTAGAAAAGCTTGAGCACTTCGTAGGATAGTTCTTTTTGGTGTCTTTACAAATTAAATCAGGCCCAGAAAAATGGGAGAAAATGGGCAACAAAAATGAGGGAATTGGGTGTTAATGGCTCGTGCGAACGAGTGAGATTCAGAAAAAGGAGAATAAGAAGGAGAAGGATGGAACTGGAATTTGAGAGATGAGCATTGAGTAAGGGAGCTTGAGTGCCAGAGGGAAAACTCCACCAAGGGGGGTCTAGCTTGAGCCACACATAAGAAAGGACACCAGTTGCTTGGGTTCGGTGAGAAGAAAGGGGAGAAAAATGTCACTATCATCGCTTGCTACTCTACTGTCCAGATGAAGAAGACTCAAGATGAGGAGGTCAATCGACTGTTATGTGAAGAAGAGAGGGAAATAGAGGGTTCTCCTAAAAACTTAATCTTTTGACAATTGGGGAAGGAGGGAAACAAAATTTAAGCGATAAATGAAAATGGAGGAGGAAGGGAAACAAAAAAAAAAAAGAAGAATAAAGAAAACGGACAATGTCAATTTAAAACCGACATTAAAGATCCATTTTTTTAAAACCAACATTATACATCTGGCTTCACTTTTTTCAATCGACATTAAAACCCAAAATTCTTGTAGTGGCAACTCGTTGAGGAGAGTTATAAGGGTATAGTCCACTTTGTTCAAAATCGTATTACTGACAAAGTGCAAGAAGCTATCCGACAACGAATGCAGAATGATGCTAACCTAGTTGCCCTCATCGATGCATGACCCATTCATCTCCGCCACATTGAATTGGTCCATCATGTTAAGCACATGTTCACGAATAGAGGTGCCTTCCTGTGAAACTTGGATTTCCATTATTCCTACTAAGCAGGTTGTTAAGGAAATTAACTAAGTAAAAGTTAAATTCTATGTTGAAGAGAAGGAAATTTCTAAGTGTTGGACTAGGCATTTCTATGCATTGGCCATAAGATCTTGAAAAGATTACTTGGGCAAAGGGAAAATTTGGAAATTTGGCTTAAGTATATAATGTTGTGTGGATGCGTTGGAAGGGACCAATGCGTTGGAAGAGGTTGTGTTGATGCATTGAAAGGGTTGTTGGTGGATGGCAGGCGGCCGAAGGAAGGAAAATAGAAAGATGTGTTGAAGGGTGATTGGCGGCTGAAGGATGGCAGCCGAGGGTGAAGCATTGGTATGGCACGAGGGCTGGAGGGTGGCATGCGTCGAGCAACCGCGGCCAAATGCCCAGCCATGCATCGAACAACCTCGACCAGACGCCCAGCCATGCGTTGAGCAGCCTCGGCCAAACTGCCCAGGCATGCGTCGATGTACCCAGCCCATGCGTCGAGCACTACCGAGCCTGCCGAGCAGCCATGCATGTGCCAAGTGCCATGTGTCAACCACTGTCGAGCCTGCCGAGTGGCCATGCCCATGCATCGGTGCCTATGCAGCGAGCGCCTTGTCGAACGACCATGCCCATGTGGCCAAGCATACCCATGTGGCCGTGCACGCCCATGCGTCGGTGGCCAGCATCTAAGCCATGCACCCATGCGTCGAGCGGCTAGTGCCTATGCGAAGCACCATGTGCCCATGCCAAGCATGCGATGCGGTGATACCTAGTGAGCCATACGTTGAGGATGAGCGGCCATCCTATGCGTTAGTGATGGCTAGCTCTTGCAATGGCTAAGTTGGATTGTGATGGTAGTGAATTGGCTTGCTATGTGTTGATTATAGGATATGCATTGAGTATGGACTATGCATTGATGGCCTAATATGCGTTGAACATCCAAGGGTTTGGGGACGCATAAGAAGGATGAACTCATGCAGGATGTCATCCGGAAGAGATAGTTGGCTTATGCTGATGCAAGATTGCGTTGATAGTGTAAGGAAGAGACAGTTGGTCATGCGGCCAAGTAGGAGGTGTTGGCCGTGGAGCAATCTTGGACGCCTATAAATAGGGCCAAGGACTTCATATGAGAACTCAAATTCTCTTCAAAATACATAAAAAAGAGTATGTGAGGACTAAGTGGGAGAAGACCATGCATTGGTAGCAAAACCATGAGTTGGTCAAGAAGTTCCAAAAGGGGAGATGCTGTCGGGTAGAAAAAACAGGAAGTAGCATCAACTTAAAACGAGGAGTTCTCCCAGAATACTCGTGCGTTTGGAGTGATTCAAAAGTTATCCGAAATCTAAAAGAGTCTAGTTTTCATAAGGCTTCCGGAGAAGAAGCTCCAAGGAATCGGGCTGGAAGCTGAGAAAAATGCAGAAGGGTCAGGCTGTCAGGTAAGCTGGGCTAGTATTGATGTTTTGACGATTCCAACCAAACCACGAGGATTTATGAGTTAAAATTTTAGGGTAATATTTCTGAGACATTTGAACATGTTTGCAAAAGGAAGTATCTTAAAATAAGATCTGGAACTATATGTAATCTAAGCTGATATTTGAATCTGGAATTTAGGGTTCAAAAGGGAACCAAGGAAACCTAAGGAACTTCGGAAAGGAAAGTTCCAAACCAACCAAGGTGAGTGGTTATGTGTGTTGTATTGTTGATATAATTTCTATATATAGGTAAATATATATAGGGGATAATGTTAAATTGGCATGGTCAGGGATATATGTTTATCTGATTACTATGCTTGTTGAGATATTGCTTGTATGTTTGTTTTGGAAATTGAAATTGTACCTGGGATACATAGTTAGCATGCTTGAAAAGGTACTTGGTGGGAAAATATAGTCATCTTCGGTCGGCAAGAAATGATAGTCGGTGACGGCCGACGGGAAATATAGTCAAGTTACCTAAGCATAACTAGTGGGAAAATAGTCGATGTGCACATTGGCAGGATAATAGGGTATAGGGAAAGTTTCAACAAGAATTGTTGTTGTCTTAGTATACGTGTGAAAGTACTGGGGATGTTTTTATTATGTGATAAACAATGGTCAAGCTGGGGGTTGATTGTTTTAACCAGCGGTCGAGCTGGGGATTGCCCAGCGGTTGGGCCGTAAAATAATAATAAACTTGTGGTAATGTTCTTGTTGACTATGTATTGCTTTCCCAAAAGTATATTTCTGTTGAAAAAGTTATTTGTTTATCTAAAGGCACCACTCACTGTGCTTTATAGTTCATGTTTTCCATGTTTTATGTTTTACCCCCCCCCCCCCCCCCCCCCCGCCCCCCCAGGTAGCGAAAGGTGAGGAGTTCCAGGGTGCTGCTAAGGTCAAGGTCTGCCACAAGCCACAGTTACACTTTCAGAGGGTTTTACAGTTGTTGTAAACTTTGTAGTTAAGTCTTGGAGTTGTATAAACGTCACATTGTTGTAAAATAAAATGGGCCTACTTAATTATTTGATTGTTCAATTTGTACATTGTTATCAGAGTTATTTCCGCAAGAGTTATTAGGCAGTAAGTGTCAACGAAAGGGTTAATAACTGTTGTAGTCACGCCCTTTCCAAGGCTTAGAGGGTGGAATTGAAGATGCATTTCAGAGACTCATGCTTGAGCAGTCCAGACAGTTGTCCGAACATTCCCTGCAGGGATGCCATGATCTCACGCACCGATACCATAGGCTCATGCTTTTTGGGCAAAACGTCATTAAGACTGGCCAAGATATAAGCTCGGGCCTTCTCGTTCGCCCGTGTCCAATGCTTATAAGCCTCTCGAACATTTCGAGTGTCGTTCTGAGGTGGAATAAGAGGACACTCCTCTGTAAGGACGAACCTCAGGTCATCGATGATTAAAATGGTTGTGATTGTGTGTTTTCAACAAACATAGTTTTCGCTAGTCAGTTTTTCAGTGCTTAATATAGCTAACGTGCCTATAGCCATAATTATGTTGCTGAAAATGAACAAACTTAATGAGTGTATGAAATACCACATTTTAACACTAATTTTAGTTTTAGTGAAATAGTTTCCAAGTACCCTAAGTAAAAGACTTCTATTTCGCAATGATGCCCCTGCGAGGCAGGACAAACATCACCGGTGGGGTGATCAGATGCCCCTTCTATGGGATGAGACACTTTCAACCATTAGGAAAAAAAACTCTTGTAACTGACCATAACGGTCACCATTTTTTGGTCCAGAACTGTTAACACTTAACAATTCCGCGTAAGTGTAACCCCTCATTTTCAGCCTTAGAGTCCCGCCCTAATGTGCCCACTGTAGGGAAAAGTATATTAGGACAAGAGACTAAAGCAACCTTATCCTATACAGGAGATCAGATATAGAGTCGTGCAAAACTACCATCCAATAGGGGGACACTCCCAGGGTGCCTCTAGGCGATGCACAGAAATGTTATCCAACCTAACAAGAGAGACCGTGGGATATGCTGATGCACATCTCGCTCCCATTTACTATGAACATTCTCTTCGTTCACTTTGATATTTATCTACCCAAACACCATCCTAAGTTCACATGCATGTCTATCTTATTGATTTTACTTCTAATTTCCCTTATAACACTTATAAAAGAAACAACCAAAACTCATACACATTGCCATGCACAACTAGGTATTTATAACTCTTATAAATTCAACCTATGTGTCATGCTTCATGCAATGTCCATTCATTACTATATATAACTTTTATATACTTGGTATTGAACAAAGCAAACATGCTTCCATACACCCTTATACTATAACACTTTTAATATAAAGATGATGCATGTCTATGCTTAATGCATGCATAAATATAACTCTTATATTATATGATGCACGAGCATGCTCTTATGTAATTAAATCATGCAAATTACTATATCATAACACTTACAATATAGAGATGATGCATGACCAATGCATAACCTAAGGTGGTATTTTAACTATATGGCATACCATATGACATATAATCAAACATATATCCTATGTACATTCACCAAAGACTAGTGGGCCGGGATGATTTTCCTCAAAATCGAAAATAAAATTCTATCTATTACATAAATCCATCTAGAAAATCAGTTCACAGGCGAACCAGGTCTTGAACCGCCCAGGCGAAGCCTCCTTGATCCTTTATTAAACAGGACAAGTATCCACGATCGTTTAGGTACGATCGAGTACCATTTATAATGCGATGAAGCATGAGGCACTCGATCATTTAGCACACCAAATTCAAACACGCAAGTCTAAATGATCGTTTAGACGATGACTTTGCTGTGAAGCACGACCGTGTAGATGATCATAGAGCAAGCGCTTAAGTAACATTTTACTCCGCGATCGTGTAATCAGTAACTAAGTGATGAAGCTTGCTGAGCTACACGATCATGTAGTGCACGTGCGTCAACCTTGCTGCCGACTATCTCATACTCAACAATCGCTTACCCCATCGTTTACATGACCTGACCAACATTTGATATTTTTCTTCCGCGAAGGATAGAGCAATTCCTTGCCTTGAAACTTCATCATGAGCGACTCAAAGTGACTCAAACTCTTTGAATTATAGACTCAATAGCAAGTTAATATGCCCAAAAACACAGGGGCCCTTACAATTAACTTTAAATGTAAAAGAATTAAATAACCAGAGGCATCATCCCATAAAACTCCATTAATCCACATCCACAAAACTATTTAACACTTAAAAAGAATGTAGATATGTTTTACCCACCAAGAATGCAAATGCCATTCTATACAACAATGGCTTTAGAATAACATAATCGGGCTCTAATACCAATTGAAGAAACTCTTATCAAAGAGGACCTATGAGCGGAAGCAAGATCATTCCAAATTTATTGTGACAGAAATACAAGCATTCACAAACATACATATAAGTTATGCAACATAGAATAAATTGCGGCATGCTTTCAACAAATTAAATACAAAAGAACAAGAGAGACATACCTTTGAAGAAATTTTCTTCTATTAATCTCTCGCTCTCGTCAAGAACAACCCCTCTCACTGTCGCTGCCACGGCAAGCCAATCGTCTACCAAATCTCGCTGTCGCTTCACAAATGAACCATTTTCTACATGAAAAAACAGCAACTAAGACACCACCACTCAATGACCTTGGTATTCTCGGAGTGAAAATCCAGGAGGTGTGGGTTCTGTTGGATTTGGTAGAGCGAAGGAGGAAAGCGTGATCGTATTCAACGACGAAGCAAGTGAGAGAGGATTGGAGTCTATCGTATAGATGGGTACTTGATCGTTTAGAAAAGATGCACGATCATTTAGGTAATCGGGTGTGATCGTTTAGACGATCGTTTAGGTCATCTCGCTCTTACGCGCGATCACTTAGTAAAAGCTAGACGATCATTTAGTAAACTACGCATGTACACTATCGTTTAGGAAAACTTGAGCTGTCGTGTAGGCTCTCGTTAGCTAGACTATAGACATTGTACAATTTGTGAAGCGGTTATCCGATCCCTTTACAAAATGAAAACTATTTTCATTTTATCCTTCAGTTATGAAAACTGAATGCAACCTCCTACTTTCACACACGGTTATGGAGAAAACCACCAAAAATTATTTCATAATTGTTCAATTATAAATAAATATAATAACTAACTTATCATATTATATTTATAACCTATAGTGTTAATATCACATCATATGCAACATTTAAACCATAGTCTTTTTCTCCTTCATTAGATATAAATCATATTTATATCCTTTTCCTTCAATTAATGTATCTCATATATCATGTCAATTATATCATATATAACTGAACTAGTTTAATTATGTCGTATATAATCAAACTCCCTCTTGTCAATTTGAACACTTCAAATTGACTCAAAAACTGATTCTCAACTTGAATCCATTGAGCTACCTAGGGGACCTTATGAACCAGTAGCTTGAAGCTCCAACGGTACGTGAATAGTTAACTAAACTCTTTAGCCACGAGATCCGTCATCTGTTAACTGTCGGGCACTCCACTAAAGATCGACAGCTACACTCTTCTCACCATAGATATATTTATGTATACATTGGATATAACCAGTCAACAGTATGATAACCCTTCACAGATGTTTGTAAGTATAGTTGGGCCAATTTACTGTTTTGCCCCTATAGTTACATCTAACTCCTTAAGTACCACTGATCCCTCTAATGAACAATACAACATAGTCCTACTATGTGTGGAATCCTCTCGGGCCATGAGAAAGTGTGTGGCGCCACATTATTCAAGCTCCAAAATAAGCCTTTAAGGGAGCAGTCTATCTACTTACCCCTACTTCATGGAAGGAGTGAATATCATCTTGTGTAGTTGAGTTCCCAACTCTTTAATCAGACGAATACCCAATGTGGTAGGTTTGAGTCAGCAATTTGGCCACTCGCTCCCATCTAAATCAAAGGATAGCCCTAAAAGGCAGGAGTTCCCAACTCACTCAGGATTAAGGTCATGTTGCCTATGGTCATCCTAGTGAAGTGAAGTCTCTATCATGATGGCGTTATATAATGGGACTAATACACTTCGTGGTCCGATCTCATATAAATTCCTTTGTATAGGACGCCCCCGCTCGTATGTCTCCATATGAATGATCAGGATCAGACCATCTAATATCACAACACTTGTAATAATCTACAAAGCAGGCCGTATCCATAGTGTCACCAGGATAAGGTTTCTCTCCTATATCCATATACAAAGACCACTTTGGTTATCACTTAAGGCATGATCCATCTGTATGTCTCCACATACATGCTTAAGTTACAACGACAACCAGGGATCTTAGTTTATTCGTTTGTGGTAAAGCAGTTAAAACATACCACGTTTCGTAAACAATAGTGAAGAAAATATCATATATTATTACATCACAAGCGTTTGTTCAATACAGTGTTTACAAAACTACAGAACCCAATGAGAGTTTCGGGCATCAACCCCAATATAGCTTTGATCCACTCATATTTGTCAACGTCCTCCATTACCTTCTTATAAGACAATGGATCCTCAACATCTCTGTCAGCTACAATCGAGGATTTCTGTTAAACCCATGTAACGAACAGGTGGGATCGCAACCCTCCCACTGTGTCGAGGTTCCCTCAACACTTGAGGTGGATTTGACGTACTAGATGATCCAACTTCAGCAACTCTTAATGAGGTGTTGGGTTCTTCAACAACTCTTGTGTAAGGTTCAGTAGATTCCTCGAAAAGTTCATTCAACACAACCTTACTGCGGAGCTTGTGCACCTTGATGTGGTATTTTTCCAAAAATGTATCATTTTTCAGTACAAATACTTTATTTTCGTTAAGGCTAAAGATGTAACCACATTTTGTTCCTTTGGGGTAGCCTATAAATAGGCACAGTTTTGAACGAGGTTCTAGTTTCTTAGGATTTGCCTCAATCATATGTACTGGGCAACCCTAAATTCTGAAATGACGTAAACTAGCTTTACGACCATTCCATAATTTCAAAGGTGTTCTCGTAACACTTGTGGATGGAACACATTTCAAAATATACGTTACAGTCTGTACTAAAAAACCGCAAATTGAATTAGGTAAGGAAGCGTAACTCATCATAGACCGAACCATTTCCAACAGGGTTCGATTTCTTCTTTTTGAAACACCATGCTGTTGAGATGTACCAGGTGCTAAGAGTTGGGATACAATTCCATGTTCTATCAAATTGTTCTAGAATATTAGATCCAAAAACTCTCAACCTCGATTAGATCTATTCTTAATTATTTTATTTAATGAATTTTTTAGTTTCAGTTTTGAATTCTATAAACTTTTAAAAAGATTCAGACTTATGTTGCATTAAATAAACATACCCATATATTGAATAATAATCAATAAGGGTAATGAAATATTCAAACCCTCCTCTTGCTTTTACGTTCATCAGACCATAGAGATCCGAATGTACGAGCTCTAAGGGTTCTTTGGCTCTGTGACCTTTTCCAGTGAAATATCTTTTAATCATTTTGCCTTCAAGGCATGACTCACACGTAGGTAAAGAATTTTCTTAGCTCGCTTAGCAATCCATTCTTCACCAACCTCTCAATTCTATTGAGATTGATGTGTCTTAATCTCAAGTATTTTATGTTGAGCTACCATAGTTTTAAACATTTCAGTGCTATGGAGGGATTTAGTTGCTAACGGCATTAGCACATATAAATTATTTTTCAGTTTAATTGAACAAATTTTGACACCGTTCTTAGAAATAAACACTTTATTTACAAAAAAAAAAAATTATACTGTTGGGATTGGTGTCCTAATTCTCCTGGAGTCTCGTTGTTTTGTAAAGATACAAATTTTTCAATGGATAAAATAAATGTTATTTAATTCTGACATTTACTTATATACAATAAACAAAGCTCCTTGGTTATCTTATGTGAACTTAAGCATGTATATGTGATATACAAGTGGATCATGCCTTCAGTGATAACCTAAATAGGTTTGTAGTATAAGGATTAAAGTGGGATACCTGCTCCTGATGACGCTACAGATACGACCCGCTTTGTAGAGGTTTGCAAGTGTTGTAAACTACTATAGATGATAGATCCTGACCATTCATGTGGAGGCGTGGAGCGGGGGTGCCCTATACAAAGAGTTTATATAAGACCTGAACCATGAGATGACTAGACTCTGTATATAATTTTGTTGATACTAGAGACTTACATCTCACCTAAAGACTATAGGTGACACGACCTCAATCCTGAGTGTTTTGGGAACTCCTACTTTTGAGGGTGGTCCTTTGATTAGTATAGGTGAGAGTGGCCAGTTTGCCAACTTAACAAGCCTACCTTTTTGGGGACTTGTCTGTTCTAGGAGTTAGGAACTCAATCTACAAGATGGAATTCACTCATTTCTCGAAGCAGGGATAAGTACAGAGATTGCTCCCTTAAGGGCTGATTCCGGGGCTTGAACATAGTGGCCACAACTTCTCTTTGGAAGAGAAGACTCAGTATAGTAGGACTATGACTTATGTTCATTAGAAGGATCAGTGGTACTTAAGAAGACAGATGTAACTATAGGGACATTACGGTTATTGGCCTTGCTGTACTTACGAGCGATCTGTGAAGGGTTGTCACACTGCTGATTTGTTAACATTGACATATAATATATTTGTGGTAAGGAGAGTTCAGCTGTCGGTCTTTAGTGGAGTGCTTGGCAGTTAACAGATGGTGGATCCCATGACTAAAGAGTTTTGTTAGTTATTCACATACCGTTGAAGCTTCGAGCTACAGGTCCATGAGGTCCCCTTGGTAGCTCAATGGATTCAGTTGAGGATCCGTTCTTGGTGTTGATTTGAAATGTTCAAATTGACAATAAGTATTTTGATTATATATGATATAATTGGTATGATGTATAAGATACATCTAGTGGAGGATTAATGTAAATGAGATTTACATTAAGTATCATGGAATAAAAAAAGAACTATGGTTTGTATGTTTCATGAGATGAAATATTAAAACTATAAATTATAAATATAGTATGATAAGTTGGTTATCATTTATATTTATAATAATATTAATTATTGGATAATTAATACTTTTTCTTTTAAATAACCAAAGTAATGGGTGGTTATTGGATCATGGTAACCGTGAGTTTAAAAGGAAAGTGGTTTCCTATTTTCAAAAGAAGTTTTTTACAAAAGATTGACAAGTTTTTTAGTTTTCTCTCCACGCAAAAGAAACTCATGAAGTCGTCATGTAAATTTGGATTTACTAAATGATGGCTAGGCAAGTTAAACGATCGTGTAGTATATACTAAACGATCACATAGTTTTGCTAGACGATCGCTGGCCTAAGGTAAACGATCGTGTAGTGTCTGTATGCGACAGACCGAGCTAAACGATAGACTAAATGATCGCATAGTTTTTGCTAGACGATCGCATAGCTTTATCTAAACGATTGGGCATCAATCTATACGATAGGTCTCCGCCATCTCCTACTTGCCCAATCGTGTACGTGATCATTGTTTTCTCCTTTGTCTACCTCATACCAAGTCTAAACAGAGCCTACCCTCTGGATTCTCATATCGAGAATACGAAGGTCGCCTTGTTGGTGGTGTTAGACTCATCTTGACACCGTCAAGGTTTTCTGGAGGTCGTTCGTGGTGCTATGGAGGACATGCGTGTTACTGAGGGGTTCGTGGTCGAGGCGATCGTTGAGGATGAGTGCGAAGAGTTCATGCCGAGGAGATCGTTCAGGACGAGCACGAAGTGTTCGTACTGTGTTTGTGCGGTGTTGTGGTCGTGTAGATCGAGCGCTCGTGGTTGTTGTTGTTCGATCAGAGTCACGTAACGAAGCATGGAGATGGATACTCATATGTGCGTAGAGTTTGATCTCTATTCATTTGAGTTTATTCATGCTATAATTTCTCTGTATTAATTGTATAACCATTTGTATTGAAGTCGACTATAAATATATGTTCATTCATGATTGTAATTTGGAAAAGTCTTGTTTCGCTGCTCATAGAAATCTCAGAATCTGATTTCCTTGAACAAGGCAATACCATCTCCTTTCTGAGAATAAAGTGTTTATATTTCAAGAATGGAATGGAGATTGGTTATGGTTCAATGGAAAATAACTTAGATGTACTAAGGCCGTTAGTCATAAAAGCCTTGTTTAACACTGAAATGTTCAGTACGACAACAACAGCTAAAAGACCAAAGGTTTCTACAAAGAAAAACGCCCATCTTTGGCATCTTATGTTTTGGTCACATTAACCTCAATATGATTGCGAAGTTGGTGAAAAGTGAACTTCTAAAGAGTTTAGAAGAAAACTCCTTACCGGTATATGAATCATGCTTTGAAGGCAAGATGACCAAACGACCTTTTACTGGAAAAGGTTACATAGCTAGGGAAGCCTTGGAGCTTGTACATTCAGACCTCTATGATCTGATGAATGTTAGAGCTCGCAGTGGGTATGAATATTTCATCTCTTTTATAGATGATTATTCAAGGTTTTTATATCTCTTCCCAATGCAATGTAAGTCTGAAGTCCTTGATAAGTTCAAGGAGTATAAGGCTGAAGTTGAAAACTTGTTAGTTAAGAAGATAAAAACACTACGATCTGATCGTGGTGGAGAGTATATGGACCTCCAATTTTAGATCTATATGATAAAACATGGGATTGCATCCCAACTCTCGGCCCTTGATACACCTCAGGAGAATGGTGTATCAGAAAGGAGAAACAAAACCTTGTTGAACATGGTTCGGTCTATGATGAGTTATGCTCATCTTCCAGACTTGTTTTGTGGTTATGCAGTGTAAACTGCATGTTATATCCTGAACAATGTTCCCTCAAAAAGTGTTTCTGAAACACCTTTTGAGTTATGGAGAGGTCGTAAAGGTAGTTTACGCCACTTCAGGATTTGGAGATGCCCGACACATGTGCTAGCGACTAACCCAATGAAGTTGGAACCGTATTCGAAGGTTTGCCTCTTTGTAGGCTACCACAAGGAAATGAGAAGAGGATACTTCTATGATCCAAGTAAGACCAAAGTGTTTGTTTCCACTAATGCTATTTTCATGGAAGAAGATCACATAAGGGATCATAAGCCACGAAGTAAGCTCGTTTTATGTGAGATCTCTAGTGAGACTGAGACTACTGAGGGTTCAACAAAAGTTGTTGAATAGGCCGACAGTTCAACAAGATTTATTGAAGTCGGGACATCTAGTCAACCAACTCAAGAGTTGAGACTACCTCGATGTAGTAGGAGGGTTATGAACCCACCGGATCACTACATGGGTTTGACTGAATCCTAAAACGTCATTATAAATGATGGGATCGATGATCCATTGTCTTTTAAGTAAGTAATGGACGATGTTGAAAAAGATGAATGGGTTAAGACCATGAACTAGGAAATGGAGTCTATGTACTTCAATAATGTCTGGGAGCTTGTTGATCCACCTGATGAGGTAAGACCTATTGGGTGTAAGTGGATCTTTAAGCGAAAGAGAGGTGTAGATGGAAAGGTGCAAACCTTTAAGGCTAGACTCAAGGCAAAAGGTTATACCCATGTTGAGGGAGTTGACTATGAGGAAACTTTCTCACCTGTTGTCATGTTGAAGTCTATCAGGATTCTCCTATCCATAGCCACATTTTATGATTATGAAATATAGAAAATGGATGTCAAGACTGCCTTTCTTAATGGTAATCTTGAGGAGACCATCTATATGACTCAACCAGAGGGGTTCATAGTTGCAGATCAAGAAAAACAAGTTTGCAAGCTTAATAGGTCCATTTATGGGTTGAAACAAGCATCTAGATCTTGGAACACCAGATTTGACACTGTTGTTAAGTCGTTTGGCTTTAACTAGAACGTTGATGAACCTTGTGTTTACAAAAAGATCATTAACAGCTCAGTAGCTTTCCTGGTACTGTATGTGGATGATATCCTACTCATTGAGAATGATGTGGGGTATCTGATTGACATTAAGAGTTGGCTAGCTGCCTAAATGAAAGATTTGGGTGAGGCACAGTATGTTCTCGAGATCCAGATTATTCAGGATCGCAAGAACAAATGGTTAGCCCTATCTTAGGCATTGTACATTAATCAAATGTTGATCAGGTACAGGATGTAGGATTCAAAGAGGGGTTTATTACCCTTCAGGCATGGAATCATTTTGTCTAAGGATCAATGTCCTAAGACACTTCAAGAGGTTGAGGAGATGAGACGGATTCCCTATGCTTCTGTTGTAGGAAGCTTAATGTATACAATGTTGTGTACTAGACCCGACATTTGCTATGCAGTAGGGATTATCAGTCGGTATGAATCCAATCCAGGATTTCATCACTAGACGGCAGTCAAGACAATCCTCAAGTATCTTCGGAGAATGACGGACTACATGCTTGTGTATGGAGATAAGGATCTGATCCTTACATGATACATGGACTTTGACTTTCGGACCGATCGAGATTCTCGCAAATTGACATCGAGGTCAGTGTTTACTCTGAATGGAGAGGCTGTAGTTTGGCAAAGCATTAAGCAATGATGCATTGCAGACTCCACTATGGAAGCCGAATACGTATCGGTTTGTGAAGAAGCTAAAGAGGTTGTTTGGCTAAGGAAGTTCCTTACCAATTTGGAAGTTGTTCCAAATATGGATTTTCCTATCACTCATTATTGTGATAACAGCGAGGCTGTGGAAAATTCAAAGGAGCCTCGGAGTCATCGTCGGGGTATGCACATAGAACGCAAATATAACCTAATTAGGGAGATTGTGCATCGCGGTGATGTGATAGTCAAGCAGATCGCATCGGAGCACAACATTGTTGATCCCTTTACAAAGGCCTTCACGGCTAAAGTGTTCGAGGGTCATCTGGAGGGTATGGGTCTGCAGGACATGTGACATCTTGTCTAGGGCAACTGGGAGATGATATTGGGGTATGCCCTAGTTTATTGTATATTGTACATTTTTATATTGTATTGTACATTAGTCTCTTGAGTCATTAGGATAAGTGAGAGATTGTTGGGATTGGTGTCCTGATTCTCCCAGAATCTCATTATTTTGTAAAGATACACATTGTTCAATGGATTAAATAAGTGTTATTTAATTCTGGCTATAGGTCCATGAGGTCCCTTTAGTAGCTCAATGGATTCAGTTGAAGATCAGTTCTTGGTGTTGATTTGAAATATTCAAATTGACAATAAGTATTTTGATTATATATGATATAATCGGTATGATGCATAAGATACATCTAGTGGAGGATTGAAGTAAATGAGATTTACATTAAGTACCATGGAATAGAAAAAGAACTATTGTTTGTATGTTTCATGAGATGAAATATTAAAACTATAAATTATAAATATAGTATGATAAGTTGGTTATCATTTATATTTATAATAATATTAATTATTGGATAATTAATACTTTTTCTTTTAAATAATCAAAGTAGTGGGTGGTTATTGGATCATGGTAACCGTGAGTTTAAAAGGAAAGTGGTTTCCTATTTTCAAAAGAATTTTTTACAAAAGATTGAAAAGGTTTTGAGTTTTCTCTCCGCGCAAAAGAAACTCACGAAGTCTTCAAGTAAATTCGAATTTACTAAACAACGGTTGGGTGAGCTAAATGATCGTGTAGTGTAGAGCTAAACGATCGTGCTGTATTTACTAAACGATCACATAGTTTTGCTAGACGATCGCTGGCCCAAGGTAAATGATCGTGTAGTGTCTGTAGGCGACAGACCAAGCTAAAGGATAGACTAAACGATCACAAAGCTTTTTCTAGACGGTCGTATAGCTTTATCTGAATTATTGGGTATCGATCTATACGATAGGTCTCCGCCATCTCCCATTTTCCGAGTCGTCTATGCGATCGTTGTTTCCTCCTTTGTCTACCTCATATCAAGTTCGAACAGAGCCCACCCTCTAGATTATCACACTAAGAATACCAAGGTCGCCTTGTTGGTGGTGTCAGACTCAACTCGACATCGTCGAGGTTTTTTGGAGGCCGTTCATAGTGCTATGGTGGACATTCTTGTTGCTGAGGAGTTCGTGGTCGAGGCGGTCGTTGAGGATGAGTGCGAAGAGTTCGTACTGAGGAGATCATTGAGGATAAGCACGAAGTGTTCATGTGGTGTTGCAGTCGTGTAGATCGAGTGCTTATGGTTGTTGTTGTTCGATCAGAGTCACGCAACAGAGCATGGAGACACATCCTCATATGTGCGTAGAGTTTAATCTCTGTTCATTTAATTTATTCATGATGTAATTTCTCTGTATGAATTGTATAACCGTATGTATTGAAGTTGACTGTAAACATATGTTCATTCATGATTGTAATTTGGAATAGTCTCGTTCTGCTACTCATGGAAATCTCAGAATCTGATTTCCTTCATATACAATATGATTGTTCAAATAAATACTTTATAGAAATTAAGTCTTTTCAAACCAAGAACTACATATACATTTTCTAACAAAGCATATATATTCTGTAAAGTTAATTGGAGACCTTCCACTACCATAGCTGAGACGACGTACCTAGTTCCAACCCGCATCGTCATCTCCCCAGCTTCCAGTTTCCATCGGGAACTAATTCCATGAAATAAAGAACAAACATGGTGAGTGGCGCCCGAATGAATTATCTAGGTCGAATCATCATTCTCCACTATATAGGTTTCTAAAACAAGCAAATCATATTTGTCTTGCTTGGCCTTCTTCTTTTCTGCCAAGTATTTGGGACAGTTCCTCTTCCAATGTCCTTCCTGGTTGCAATGGAAACAGATTCCCATTGTAACTTGGTTTTCTTGCCCTTTTAGGCGACAGCTAGTGGGTTAGCTTTTCCTTTTCCACCTTTCTTCTTTTTCCACCTTTTGGTGTTAGAAGAAGAAGGCACAGACTTTGTTCCAGAGGTCGAACCTCTGTAAAACTTTATAGACGATGAAGCAATATTTGCTTCACCCTTCTGTTCCTTGGTATTCATCAAGGATTGGAAGGTCTGTAGCTCGTTGAGCAAGGTGGTCAGGTTGTAGTCAATCTTGTTCATAACAGCATTACTACAGAACTGTAGGAAACTTTCTGGTAAAGATTCCAGAATGAAGCTAACCTGACTGGCTTCATCAATGATGAACTCATTCATCTCCGTCGCGTTGAAGTGGACCATCATGTTGAGAATATGTTCTCTAACAGATGCCCCTTCTTGCATACAGACATTGAGAACGTCATGCCTGAGCTGTGCGGATGGTTGTCCAAACATTCCCCTCAGGGACTCCATAACCTCACGGGCTATGAGTATGGGCTCATGCTTTTTGGCCAAGACTTCGAAAAGGCTTGCCAAAATGTATGCTTGGACCTTCTCATTTGCCCATGTCCATCGCTCATATGCTTCTTGAACATTTCGAGCAGCATTGAGAGCTGGAATGGGAGAATAGTCCTCCATAAGGACAAAACGAAGGTCATCTATAATAAGGATTATGTTGATCGTGTTTTTCCAAAAAGTGTAATTTTCACTCGTTAGTTTGTCAGCGGTGAGTAAATTAAGCATAGCGAAAGTCATATTGAAAAGATTGCTGAAACCATACAAATTATTTATAATTAGTCTAATTGCATTAAACCATCAAGACAACCAATCAATATTTTATCAAAATAGTCCAATGTACTCTAAGTGACATTTATTTTGCAATGATGTTTTAGTGAGGCAAGACAAAAGTCACCATAGGGTGATCAAGTGCCCCTTCACTGAAATGAGATAATCTCAACTAATATACAAAACAACTCCTTGTTACTGTCACTCTAAGTCACCATTGTTCAGTCCAGAATTTATTAAACTCGCTTAAAAATTCTTGTAAGTGTAACCCCTCATTTTAGGTCGTAGAGTTTCACCCCAATGAGCCAACCATAGGAAAAAATAGATTGGAATACTAAATTAAAGTAACCCTATCCATTGCTGAAGTTTGAGTAAAGCATCTTGCAAAAATTTCATCATATAGGGGGACACTCAAGGTGCCACGAGGCCATGCATGAAACTTTACTTTAAATTAATGAGAGAGACTGAGAGATATGTTATCACACATCCCCCTCCCACTTACTATAAACACACTCTCCATTCACCTTGGTATTGATCTATACAAATGACATTCGTAAGGGGACACTCAAGATGCCTCGAGGCCGAGTATAGATCTCACGGTGTGAACATTAAGGGAGAAATATGAAGAGGATAAAATGAAGTATCATATACCTCATTTTCCTCCCACTGGGTGTTTTATCTAGGGTTAATTAACTTAGAAAAATCTGGCTAATGATTTTAACTAAGTGAATGTTTAATTTTCCCAAAAAACACTTGCCTTTGGATAGTTAAACAATTTTGATTAAGGTCTGTTAAACTCTTTAACAAACTTTAAGCAATCTTGCATGCATATAACAAATCTATCTAATTCATCTTTCCAAGTAAGTTTCCAAGTAGGGGTGTTACGTTTCTGTCAACTTAAATACCTCAGCCTAGACAAAACTCACCTTAGATAAAAAGGTTCCTTATAGATACATTTGTTACAAAATTAATATTTTAATAAGAATTATTTTAATCCTATTAAACCGATTAAAATGTTAAACTTAAATTTCTAATCTTATTAGAAATGTGATCTTAGGTTTATCTGAATCATGTTGTAAAACAATTTTTTAAAAAATGATTATAACCTAAGGTTTGCATGCAACTCTGAATCATTGATTTTAATTTCTAACTTGATTTTGTTATAACAATTATAGACAATTGAAATAAATTAAAACCATACATTGCATGCTTTAACATACTTTAGAAAATTATAACATTTATAAATTATCTAAGGTAGTGTCATACTTCATGCAATTTCATTTCATTACTAACATATATGACATTTATATAATAAGATAATGAAACAAACTATATCATACAATTATACATTCATTGAACCATATATTATAACAATTATAATATAAATGATGCATGGATATACTATTAATTCCTGCACGCATATACTATAACATTTATATTATATGATGCGTGAGCATGTTATATAACTAAATCATGCATCTAAAATTATAACATTTATAATATGATGCATGAAATTAAATGCATAACCTATGGTGGGATTCTATACTATATGATATATTAATAAAAATAAAAATCATACATGAAATGCATAATTATGAAACAAAATTATTGGACCGGAATTGGACACTAAACAAATCAATTAAATTAATATCTATTATATTAATTTAATTAATCTAACTATTACAAGAATAATTATCAACTTGGGTAAGAAACAAAAAAATCGGGCCTTGAATCTCTTGAACTGAGCCATCCGGTCTTTGAACCGGACTTGAATTGATCGAACTGACCAAACCACAAGTGAACCAAGTGAGTCATGAACCGAACCAAACCAGAACCAGAACCAGTTGGTTCTTTCCACGTCGAAGCACTGCAATACTGCGGAAAAGAACACAATGTTGTTCTTCAACACAACGTTGCAACACTAAGGCACAATGTTGCGATGTTGCAGTATAATCCTTACTATACAGGTGCATTCTCTATCGTTTCTCCACCGAATTTGGTCCCGTTTTCTTCACATCGACACCGAAAACCCATGAACGACTCAAGGACTTAATAATTACAGACTCTTTTGCAAAATTATGACCCAAAACATGGGCCTTTACATACCAAAAGTGAAAACAAAGTAATAAAAAATAGTGCCAATCTCGAAATTATCCAACAATTCAAAAGAACCATAAAAAATTATCATCACATGAAAAATTTGACTGATTGCAAAAATTCCACCATTAACTGTAAAAATAATTCCGAAATTTTGGAATTGGTCCATAAACACCGCTTTGATACCAATTAAAGGAACCCTGTGAAAAGACCATAAGTAGAAGCGAATCGTCCCAATTCCCAATATTTCACATAACATAATTTTTATAGAGAAATAACAAAATTATACATTTAATTAAATAACTACAACATGCTTTCGACAATTAATAGAAGGATTGAAATAGGGTTTAGAACCCTTACCTTTGAAGAAACCAATCTACATGTAAAAACCCTCAAACACCAATTGGGCATAACCATAAAATCTACCATGGTATTCTCAGGGATGAGAACTCAGGAGGAGTGAGCTCTGGCTATTTTGGATTTTTTAGAGGAATAGGATTAATTGAAAGAAATCACAGAAGAGGAAGAGGAAGAGCTTTTTATCACATAACTCTCTCTATTTTTTTCTTTCAAACAGAAGAAAATTTGAAGTCCTGATGATAGGCAGAAATGCACGTCATTATAGGCCTTTTATTTAGAATTATGAGGGCTGTTAAGTAGAATATGCGGCAAATATGTTAGGAATTCATGAGAAAACGAGTTTGTGTCGATCGAAATTAAGAATCTCGGCTAACCCATTATTATGTGTTATTATGTGTTCAATTGTCTATCTTTGTAGCTACGCAGGAAGCGGACGCATACGCGGAAGCCGGGCTATCGCAAAGACGACTGCATGCGGGGAATCTCTCCATTGCAAAGGCAGACACATACGTATGATGCATGGATATTGCGGCCATCGGCCGCATGCTTCCATCGCATAGAAGTTGCGGCCATCAAGCGAATGCGCTCATCACAGAGAAGTTGCAGCCATCAAGCGAATGCGGTCATTGCAAAGAGATTACGGCTACATAATGATGACCATAATAGAGGGATGACCGTAAGGTTGGTGGAATGAAACATGAACGCATACCTCGGGAGTATTAAAAGATGATGTTGACATTTCCCTAGCACGCCGTTAACAGTAGAGATTTAGAAAAGGACCATCGCGTTGCGAGTGTCAGATTCAGAGCAGGTCCATTAATGTTGTCGATGATCAAGCTCTATAAATTGAAGCTGCTGAGCAGAATTTCAAAGAATCCAAGTTTCTACCTTCGGGTGGATCCTTGTGATCCAGACGAAAGCGTGAGAAGAAATCTTGAAAGTTCTTCATCTTCTTCATCTATTCCGAGTAACGACCAGAGCCTTTGCTGAAGTTAGAGCTCGAGAGAGTCTGCTCTACCGCCCATCCATGGCATCATCAACAGCCTTGACACCCAATTATTGGAAGCAATGTCTTTGCTTCCAGCTGGTCCTTCCATTTCTCTTCTTTCCTTGTATTGTATTACATTTTACTTTAAGAAATTAATACATTTTGTGATCAATATATTTCTATATTTTCCTTTGACTCCATCTTCATCTTCATTTACTTAACATCCTTAACTTTCATTGTATCACATAGTGAGACTATTAGAGTATCGCATACTTAATCATGCGGCATAAGAATATGAAGCATATAACAAACCACCAGGAGGTGTGCGTTGCGTGAGTGTTGTGAGAAAATCTTATTTGCTTAGTGTGAAGCAGTAGCAACGCTTGTCTATAAGTGGATGCAATTCTTGTATATGAGTAAAATCAGCAACAACTAACTACCTGGAAGGGTAAGTGGTTGGTCATATTAAGCAATGTAAGTAAGTGTTCACTAGAGATAGGAATAATCTTATGTCAGTCAGGTTTATGCAATTACCTTGTCTTATGAACGCATAATTCATCATTTAGGCATACTTGGGAGAGTAGTCTAAAAACCAAATCTAAGTCTCAGGAGAGGGGATTGGATCACATAAGCAGGAATGGGGAACTTAGGAATAAGCTCTATTTGCTATTACACAGTGTATGCACCCTACGGATAGGATATTGCATATGTCCAGAAGTAGGATACGGTGGTATAAGGTCATCACGCTTATGTGTGAGAGCATGTGGGCAAGTTATGGAGGCTTAGAAATAGGCTTCTCGACACTACTGCATATACATCGCATGCATCCTAGAATTAGGCATAAGTGGGTGTAGCATGATCGCATAACTTGCGTTGGCTGGGGTTGCCCTCGTGGTTAAGCTCAGTGTTGCAATGAAGATAACCTCACCATTTTATCTATTTGTCCATGCATTGTACTACGCGTCAACAGTTGCCGTATCTCTACCTCTCATTCATACTTCCAATGCTTTGTCTGTTAGTTAGGAGTAGGAGTAGTGCTTAACTTATCACCCCCATCATTCTTTTATTTATCTGCCGAAAACTAATAACGAGCAAAAATGCACGTTATTACAGCGCAAAGTTATAAAATAACGCAGGATTGCGATGGTAAAAATATTCAATATTGCGTCAAAAAGCATTAAGTTCACAACATTGCGATCGCATGCATCCATCACATTAAAATAGCTAACTTATGTATTTTTGTGGAGAAAATGCGTTGGCGCAAGGTGGAATTATGATCTGAAGAAATTAACATCTGAGCACATTAAGAGATTGCGACCGCAAGGCTATACGATCGTTTGCGCTCACGAAAATCTACTCAAGAAGGTGGTCGCATAGAGTCGGCACATCAAGGTGGGCACACCTGGGTGAAAGCTTAATAAATCACGATGGGACAGAAAGCTGATGACGGTCGATTCCGAATTAAGTTGACAAGCCATTAACGAACTACTATAGCAAGTACACTCAACTTTTCAGTGACAATTATTCGGCGCATCAGACATAGAATTAGTGCCATCACATCAGTACAATCATAAGAGAGAAGAAGATTTTCACCTTGAAGCTCTATAAATACCGAAGCCACATTCATTGAAGGAGTTCGCTCAGTTTACAAATTTCACCATATAGATAGAAGTTAGTCTTGTTCATAGTTTTTCTTTTACTTAGGAGGCGGAAGCGAGTGAAGGGAGATTACACTGAGAGATCGCCCTGGTGAGCTCGAAAGAGTGTCGGAAAGCATAGAAAGCAGAGAGACAGCCAACTCTTACAGAAGCAAGAACATCTTTTGGGTAGAATAGAGATAACGCAGTGTAAAAGCCTTGGGAAGCAAGATATTGCTAACAGGCTCTCTACCTTTATTTTCCATTGTCATTTTGTACTCTGAATCTATTTATAAAATGAAAATTGCATCTTTATATCTGTCCACTCTTTGTACATTACGCATGAGTAGCTAAATCTGTCGAATGGGCAGAAATGCACATCATTATAGGCCTTTTATTTAGAATAATGAGGGCTGTTAAGTAGAATATGCGACGAATATGTTAGGAATTCATGAGAAAACGAGTTTGCGTCGATCAGCATTAAGAATCTTGGCTAACCCACTATTATGCGTTATTATGCGTTCAATTGTCTATCTTTGTAGATAACACAGGAAGCGGACGCATACGCGAAAGCCGAGCTATCGCAAAGACGACCGCATGGGGGGAATCTCTCCATCGCAAAGGCGGATGCATACATTCGACGCATGGATATTGCGGCCATCAACCGCATGTATCCATCACATAGAAGTTGCGACCGTCAAGCGAATGCGGTCATCATAAAGAAGTTGTGGTCGTCAAGCGAATGTGGTCATCACAAAGAGATTGCGGCTATATAATGATGACCATAATAGAGGGGTGACCGCAAGGTTGGTGGAATGCAACATGAACACATACCTCGAGAGTATAAAAATATGATGTTGACATTTCACCTACCACTCCGTTAGTAGTAGAGATTCAGAAAAGGACCATCGTGCCACAAGTGTTAGATTTAGAGCAGGTCCATTAATGTTGTCGGTGATCAAGCTCTATAAATTGAAGTCGCTGAGCAGAATTTCAAAGAATCCAAGTTTCTACCTTCAAGTGGATCCTTGTGATCCAGACGAAAGCGTGAGAAGAAAGCTTGAGAGTTCTTCATCTCCTTCATCCATTCCGAGTGACGACCGGAGCCTTCACCAGAGTTAGAGCTCAAGAGAGTCTGCTCCACCGCCCATCCATGGCACCACCGGTAGCCTTGACACACATCTGTTGGAAGCAATGTCTTTGCTTCCAGCTGGTCCTTCCATTTCTCTTCTTTCCTTATATTGTATTACATTTTTCTTTAAGAAATTAATACATTTTGTGATCAATAAACTTCTATATTTTCCTTCGACTCGATCTCCATCTTCATTTACTTAGCATCCTTAACTTTCATTGCATTACTTTGTGAGACTGTTAGAGTATCGCATACTTAATCATGCGGCATATGAATATGATGCATGTAGTAAACCACTGGAAGGTGTGCGTTGCGTGAGTGTTGTGAGAAAACCTTATTTGCTTAGTGTGAAGCTATAACAATGCTTGTCTATAAGCGGATGCAGTGCTTGTCTATGAGATAAATTAGCAACAACTAACTGCCTGGGAAGGTAAGTGGTTGGTCGCATTAAGCAATGTAAGCAAGTGTTCACTAGAGATAGGAATAATCTTATGTCAGCCAGGTTTATGCGATTACCTTGTCTTATGAGTGCATCATTAATCATTTAAGAATACTTGGGAGAGTAGTCTAAAAATGAAATCTAAGTCTCGGGAGAGCGGATTGAATCACATAAGCAAGATTGGGAACATAGGAATAAGCTCCGTTTGCTATTACACAACGTATGCACCCTACGGATAGGATATTGCATGCGTCCAGAAGTAGGATACGGTGGTATGTGGTCATCACGCTTATGTGTTAGAGCACATGAGCAAGTTATGGAGGCTTAGAAATAGGCTTCTCGACACTATCACATATACATTGCATGCATCCTAGAATTAGGCACAAGTGTGTGTAGCATGATCGCATAGCTTGCGTTGGCTGGGGTTGCCCTTGCGGTCAAGCTTAGTGTTGCAATGAAGACATCCTCACCATTTTATCTATTTGTCCATGCATTTTACTACGCGTCAACAGTTGTCATGTCTCTACCTCTCATTCATACTTCCAATGTTTTTTCTGTTAGTTAGGAGTAGGAGTAGTACTTAGCTTATCACACCCATCATTCTTTTATTTATCTGCCACAAACACATTACCGCATAGCATTTAGCTAGAAGTCCCTAAGTTCGACCTCGGATCACCTGAAAAATTTGCATTCGCATTATACTTGGCGAGAGCGCAAGAAAACTTATGACACGAATGCATGGTCAGTGCATATGAGATCAACACATACATTCCATTCCAACGCATGACCACCGACGCATGAGAACCAACGCATAACCTAAGACATGCATCGCATAAATGCGTTCACTAATTTTTCATCAACAAGCCCCTTCACCACTCCCACTCCTGCATATTGTGGAGAAAAAAAGAGGGGGGACTTAAAACTCTCTCACTAAAACCGTTATTTAAAAATAAAATTAAGTTTAATAATAAACCTTGGTGGTTTATCTCTTCACGAGTCGTCGGCTCTCTCAAATAAATACTTAATATTATAATGTATTAAATACATTATAGTAATTATATCATAATAATTAATTATCTCAATTAATTTAAACAATTCAAATTAATCCAAAAGTTGTTTCTCATTAAATCCTATTGAGCTACCGAGAGGACCTCATGGACCTGTAGTTTGAAGCATCAATTCAATTATTCATCATCCGTAAACTATCGGGCACTCCACTAAAGACCGACAACTGCACTCTTTGCACTACAAATATATTTCTGTATCTATTGGATATAACCAATCAACAATACAATGACCCTTCATATAATGCTCATAAGTACAATGGACAAAAATTACCGTTTTGCCCCTGTAGTTACATCTAACTCCTTAATTACCACCGACCCCTCTAATGAACAATAAATCATAGTTCAACTATGATCAAACCCCTCTTGGGCTAAGAGAGAGTGTGACCCATATTGTGCAAGCCCCGAAATCAGCCCTTAAGGGAACAATTTATCTACTTGCCCTGACATTGGGGAATAAATGAATTTCTTCTTGTGCAATTGTGTTCCCAACTCCCTAATCAGACAAATTCCCAAAATGGTAGGCTTGTTGAGTCGGCGATCTGGCCATTCTCACCCATAGAAATCAAAGGACTGTCGTCATAGGCAAAAATTCACAACCCAATCAGGATCTAGGTCATGTTACCTATGGTCATCCTAGTGAAATGTAAGTCTCTATTATGAACGACATTAAATAATGAGACTAAACATTTCGTGGTCTGGTCTTATACAAACACCTTTGTATAGAATATCCCCGCTCACATGCCTCTACATGAACGATTAGGATCAGATTATTTGTAGCACTTTACAACAATTGTAACATCTACAAAGTGGGTTATACTCGTAGTGTCACCAGGATAAGGTATCCAACCTTATCTATCTACTACAGACTATTTAGATTATCACTTAAACATAATCCATCCGTATGTCTCTATATACATGTTTAAGCTATAATATAACCTTGGATCTTAGTTTATTGGTTTGTAGTTAATGTAACTCAAAAATAAAATAAAATATCACATATTTTATTACATAAATAAAATGTTTGTATAATACAATTACAAACTATAGAACCCTACGAGATTTAGGGCATTAACCCCAATAAAAATAGACACTTTTATTTATAACAACCATTTACTGTTAAAACTAACTATTTCAAATCGATGATCTAAGGTAACTCGATCTTAATCCTGAGCTAACTATGGACTCCTATTTATTCGGGATTATCCTTTGATCTGCATAGGTGAGAGTGGTTCAACATCATCGTTTAATAAGGCTCCCATTTTGGGGATAAAATCGGATAGATAGCTTGGGACATAGTCTTGCAAGAAGAAATTCACTCTCATCCGTCTTAGGGTTAGCAGATAGGTTATTCCCTTAAGTATGATTCCTGGACTTGAACAAAAGGGCCCGCCCTCTTATGATAGAGAAAGATATGGTTTATTAGTTGGACTATAAACCAATTGTTCAATAGAGTATCAATGGAGATTTAAGAAACAAAATATATTTATAGGGGTAAAATGGTAATTTTGACCTTGCTGTAAATACGAACGACCTGAAGGATCGACTTACTGGTTATGGTTAAATGAAGTGGACAGAAATATATCTACAGTCATGAGAGTGCAACTACTGAGCTATAGTGGTATGTCTTGGTAGTTAACGAATATTGATTAATTCGGATTAAAGAGTTTGACCAATTAATCTCAAATCGTTGGACCTCATTATCTGTAGGTCCATAAGGTCCCTTTACTAGCTCATATAAGATTAAACCTTGATTTAAAATATTGAGTGAATTTGAAATGTTCAAATTCAATTTAGAATTTGGATTTGAAATGTTCAAGTTCAATTTTAGAGTTTGGATAATTATATTCGATATAATTAACGTTTAAATTTATTGAAATTAAACATATTTGGAGAGTTTTATATATTTAAATAATGATTTAAATATTAATTACATTAATAGTATTCATGTTTAAGTTAGGTGTTTTATTAATTTAATAAAACAATTGATTAGGATGCTGCTTGAATTGTCAAATGACGGATGAAATAAGTGCTTGCATGATCAGGATGCTTAAATACATCTAATTTGATCAGATTTGTAGTGATGCAAATAGAATTTTAGAGAATTCTGCAAAAAATTATTTTGCTCTCAAACCCTCTCCAATTCATCTCAATTTTCCTTTTAATTCAAAGTTCCACCATTCATTTCAAGGCTGAGAATAGTAGAGAAAATACTCTTGGTGGTCTACTGGAGAAATTGAAGGTCAATTTCATGGAGATTGCAAGCATCAAGTGGATTTCTTCAAAGGTTGTAAAACTGAAACCCTCTTTCTTTAAAACTTTGTTTTTTTGCATGTTTATCACTCAAATTAATGTAATTAGAGTGTTTAATGATTCATTTAACTTTTGTTTTTTGCGTGTTTACTCTATCACTGTTACTTCGGAGGGTCAAACGGTAATGATAAAGATGTCGAAATTCATAAATTTTCCTTCGGAACAATAATAAGAATAGTAACTATATGTAATGGTAATGATACGAGGTAATTTCCAAACATAATTAGATTGAGCACCCTCCACTTGTCAACCAATTTCCCTTTTTTTATTACTGATTTGGAAAATGACCTCAGATGTCGATATAGATACATACCACAAGCAAACAACATGATTAAAAAAAAATTGACCAAGCACTAAATGGGTATTCTGAAGAAAAAAAAAAAAAAAAAAAAAAGAAAAGAAAAGAAAAAATTTTTGGACAATTTTCGACTTACCAAGATTTTTCGTAACAGTTGATTTACCAAGATTTTTCATTAGGGTCAACACTTATAAAAAAAATCTTAATTATCAAGATTTTCTACAATGGTTGACCAAAGTCAATGCTTACAATAAATCTTGGTTATCAAGATTTCTCATAAGAGTTGACTTACCAAGATTTCCAATAAAGATCGATTTGTAGTCAACACTTTGAAATATTTTTTTGGTAACTTACTTACCAAAATTTCTCATAAGAGTTAACTTACCAAAAATTTCCAATTTTTTTTTTTTTTATTTTCTTTCCATTTCTTCCAGATTACCCATTTAGGGCTTAATCAATTTATTTATTTGTTTATGATGTAGTACGCAAGATATTTATTGTTGGGTATGAATCGTCTTTTTATGAAATTTTTTTTAATTAAATTTACTCGTAAAACAATATTTTTTATTTAAAGACCGAGCCAATTTCTTATAGAAAAATATATTAGAAAATTATGAAAAATTATTTTTAATCATATTTTTTCTTTGTTCCCATAGGTCCGGATCAAATTCTTATAGGAAAAATATAGAAAAGTTTACAGAAAAAATATTTTTAAAAAAATCCAATTTTTAAAGAAATTTTCAAACTCTAAAAAAGTTAAACCTCGTTTCTCTCAAAGAGATTCTAGTTTGAAGTCGAATCCTTAGGAAAATTTTGAAAGGATTTCAGTAAACGTTCTTCAATTTGAAATCCACTTGAAAATCATCGTTATCTGTTTGCTTCAAAAACATTGTGTGTCTTTTCTAATGATACTACCAGAAATCATCCAGCAAATCTTTCAAATAAAAGTTAAAAAAAGTAAGAAAGAGGACATTTTAAATGGCTAAGAGGAAAGACCAAACATTTTTCTTTTTTGTTTTTCACAAACGTATTTCTATAACATCACTATGTGATGTCCTCCCAATAAAAGTTGAAAAACTAAGAAATTTTTTTTTAAAAATTAGTTTTCTAAAAATAGATTAGTTTTGATGGACCAAAAAATTTTTAGATTAGAAATAAACATTTCTATTTTTATGCCGGTTTGGTTCAAGAGGTGAGAATAGAAAATGATATTTTATCACCATGTTTGGTACAAAGTTTTCAAATTTGGAAATGAAGATATCTTATTTGCATTTCATATTTCCATCTATGAGGTTTTTCATAACCACTCAAATACGTGAGTTTTCTTCATTTCCAATGGTTTTTCTCTTTCTCTTACTTTTTATCTTTTCACTTTATTTGTTTTTGTTCTTTCTTGATATTGATTAATTTATTTAATTTTTATAAATATGTTTAAATTAAATTTATCATTAATATATACAATTAATTTTATTAATAATAATGCTAATATAATAATTTATTCTATTATTATGAATCTTGAAAAATCATAATCTTTGCTTTTTAAAAAAAATAAATAATCCTAATTATATTTACTTAAATCTCTTTTTATTGGTAATATATATTAACATCATAAATTATTTACTAAAATTATTAATCAGTCTTTAAAAAATATTAATTAATAATTAATAATAAAATGAGTTAATTTTTTTCAATTAAACAATCTTGTAAACTTGTACTTCTAGTTTTATTCTATAATTATAGTTATTTTTTTAAAATTAAAAATATTGTTTGATGATTTAAAATCAATTAGATTATATCAACTTTTTTGTGTATATATAAAGCTTATATTGTCATTAAACAATTAGATAATTAACTTTTCAATTAATAAAACTACATAAAATAAAGAAAGAAAATAGATATTTAAATTAATTATCAATATTTTTTTAATAAAAATTGATAATATAGATGTGCAACATAAAATATTTAATCGATAATAAATATATTAAACTGAAGGATGAGTAGGTAAGTTTAATTAAATTTTAATGGCTTAGAATTGATTAATGTAATGAAAAATAAATTAACAAACAAAAATTAATTATTGAAATTAATTATTATTATTTTTATACTTTATAATTGCATAAAAAAGTATAATACATTTCTAGACATCTATTCTCATTCCCATATATAATCAAATACAATTATCTTTAATTTCCAGACATTTTATTCCATACATCGTATTCTAGGCATCCTTTATTCTACGTATATAAAACCTTAAACCAAACTTCAAGAAATTTAAATCATTTCCATCTTAAAGGAATAATTAGGTATATAGCAGTAATTACACTATCATTTGAAAAAATAGCAATAGGTGGAGTACTTTTGAATTATAGCATAAGACATGGATATCACGTGAGTCCAACTTTTTGAAATCCTAAAATGCCCTTATCATTTGTTTTAATTTCAATGTAATTAATTTGACATCTGTATTAATGAGACTTTAATTAATTGCTTAACCATATACTATAATTAATTGCTCAACTATATATTCCAACAGACTTCCAACGCCAACTAACATCACTATTTCAAGCAGATAATTTTCCATAAATCTCTAGATTTAACAATTTTTTTGAATTTATGTATCAAATTTAATAGTTAGTTTGAATATTTTAATCTTCTATAACAACTAATTTTCAAATCTTGGCTTGAAATTTAAAATATCATATTATCTTATTTTTAAATTATTTTTATGATTATCTTATTTTAGATTTTTAAATCTTGTATTATATTAGTTTCCGTAACTAATTTTTTATATTTATACTAGATTTTCTCTTAATCATTCATACATTTTTAAAATTGCTTTATGATTATCTTTATTATAAATTTATTTTAAACGTGGAATATAAAAAAAAAATCTCATTTTTATTAATTAGTTTTTTTTAATCATATTATTTGTTGTTTTAAAAATTTCATTGGGAAGAATAGCAAAACAGAAATTTCATCAAATTTATAGCAAATACAGTCTCACATGTGTTTCCATTTTTCTTTAACCCTAAAATAAAACTGCAACTAATTCGGCCTTTGCAGAATAATTAGCATAAATCTTGATTTTCTTCTACATTATCTCCCTACACTTTTCGAATTTTAAATATCGAATGTATTTTTTTTTCAATTATCATATTTGATCTTATTTTCAATTTCAAATTTTATTTTATCTAATTTTTCAATTTTTATCTTTTTCTTACTGATTTTATTTTTTGTTCTGAATCGACGACAAGTGTACATTGGAGGCTTGATTTAACGGATGAAAGGCTCAACTTAATCAACCAATAGTTCAAGTCACAAAGTTTCTTCTTTTCAAAGTGGTTCCTATAGATCTATTGTGAAAAGGTAGGCCAAGCATATATACGGTGTTGGTATTAACCTGTTTGCCGTGGGGTCTTATACCCACCTTGATCGATTCGATCAAGGAAGGATGTACCATCATCGAACATTTTTTTGTTTCTTTTCTCTTCATGAGATCTCCACAATTGACATAAATACCACATCATGATTGGTTAGTAATTTCAATTGACAGTTTTTAATAGGGATTTTCATACTCCAATCTAAATCGGTTTCTTTCTTCATGAATGCAATTATTTAGATAAATTTTTTATCAATCTAGCCCTCACTTTCTATACTAATATTTTGGTCTAGAACAAAAAAAAAAATTATTGTTACAGAATTTTGGATAAGTTCAAAAGCAATGGATTGGTTAAGTGATTTTCAATTGCGGTGTATTTGTTTTTAAGTTTAAGTGATTTCCCGGGAGCACTGACGTAGGAGGTGCTAAGGTCTATAAATAGCAACATCAGCACTCAGCAAGAGGGGGGAGGAGGAGACATAGAGAAAGAAACACATGGATGAAGAGACACTTTTCCCTCGAGAACTCTCTTGAGAAGGAAGTTCCCCACCTCATTCCTCCATCACGCCGGCAAGCAAAATAGCTCTGATCGGGATCCGTGCCAAGACATTGACACGCTGCTCTCATTTATTCTTTCCGTTCATCGATTTTTGTTCACTTCTTATCTTTCATTCATATCTCTGTAACAAATACTTTATCTTTACCAGTTAATATCATTATCATCTTCATCTTCATCTCTCTGTTCACCATAACGCATTCATCTTCCATTTCTCTCACCATGAGTAACTAAACCTTCAGGGTGTGAGGGAAGGATTGAACAAGTAAGTCAATCCATATTGAAGAAGTCAACTAAGTTTAATTAATGCATGCTTAATGGCATCTTCACCTGTGAGAGGAGAAGTGAAGATGCTAATCCACATCTCGAAAGAAGGTTGATAGAATGCGTTAATTAAAGCAAGAAGTATTTCAAGAGATGGAAGCAACCTTGCAGTCGCAAACATTCATCCTTGATCATCATAGAGATATGGTGACGCAGGCGATCACCAAAAGGTGTAAGCTAAGGGAAGACTGAACCTTAATTGCGTCCTCAAAAGGATTGACAAAATTGTGATGTTCTTTCCCCAAACCCGTTCTCACTCTGATTCGATTCACAAGACTTGCCATTACATTCCATAACTTCAGATTTATTTACCTGTTTATTTATTTACCATCGCATTTTACTATTTACCTGTTTATTCATTTATCATCGCATTTTACTTTTCAACAACTCACAATATTAATTTGATTACGATCGCATATATCATATCATTGTCGTATTAACATCGCAATCCCCATGTTCGACCTCGGATCATTCTAAGAAACTTGCGGTGAAATTATACTTAGTTTCAACGCAAGAAAACTTGTGACATGCATACACTACATGAACGCATTCTACAGAGTTTTGTAGCATCGCATATATTATCTAGAAGTGTGATTAAGACAACACATTGCATATCATACACATCATCAATATTTGCGGTGGCATTACATCTGCCGCAAAGCAACAAGTTTTTGACCCACAACAAGTTTTTGGTGCCATTGCCGGGGATTGGCAACTTTAGTGCTAAAGTTTATGTGATATTGTGCAGGACCAATTTCTGGAGTACAGTGTGGTTAAGCGAAGAGCATCTCATGATGAATGAGTACTGGAACGAATCAAGAATTCAACGCCAACCCAGAAATCGAGAGAACCTTTCGCAGGAGAGCATACCAAAATCAGAATAGGCATCATAGAGATATGGCGAACAATAACAATGAAAGGCCCAAAGTAAATCAGGGAATGTATCGGTCGTCGAAAGACCCAGTATTTTTGGCTGCTAATCGCAATATTCCTATGAGGAACTATGCGACGCCCAATTTATATGATTTTTTGCCGGGTATGACAAGGCCAGCAGTGGAAGAAAATCCCAGGCTCGAGATTAAACCTGTTATGCTCTAGATGATACAAAATACGGGTCAATTTGGAGGCTTGCAAGGAGAAGACCTGCATGCACACCTCACCAGTTTTGTCGAGATGTGCAATACATTCTCCATTCCTGCCGTGACACTAGAAGGCATCAGACTCTATCTATTTCCTACAAACCATCCTTTGGAGCCATATGAGATTAACTCCTGGGATTAGTTGGTGGAAAATTTTATGAAAAAGTTCTTCCCTCCTACAGTTAATGCAAGAAGACGACGGGAGGCACTAAATTTTGAACAAGCAGAAAATGAAATTCTGATCACTGCATGGGTGCTCTTTCGACATTTGGTGAAGAACTATCTGCATATTGGGATTGCTGATTCCATCCTCATGGAAACTTTCTATAATGGCTTGAACAGAGCATCACAAGCAGTCGCAAACGCCTCAGTGGCAGGAGGGTTTATGGACAAAACTTATATTGAAGCGAAAGTTATCCTAGATCACATATTGCGAAATACGGATGACTGGGTTGATGACGGATATGGAGGCAGAGGCACGGAACGAAGGAAAACAAACAGAGCCATTGTACCAGTGGATACAATGACCATGATGGCCACCCAGATGGCTGCAGTCACCTCGCTCCTACAAACCATGGCCTTAAATCAAGGAGCTCTCTCCTAGAATGCAGCGAAAGCCAATGCGCTAACGCAAGAGGCAACCGTAAGCTGTATTTAATGTGGAGAGGCTCATTCAGTGGAAGCCTGCAAGTCCAACCAACAGTCCGTATACTCAATTCAAAATAACCCCTTCAGCAACACATACAACCCTGGTTGGAGGAATCACTGTTTGTTGCTATCGTGATTCGAGCAGGGACTGTATTGGAAAAATAAGTGCTAAGTATAAATGGTGCGTTGATGCTGTGATGCATTTAAGTAGTTGAAATGCGTTGATGCGTTAGAAATATGCAATCAGAATGCACGACACTCCTATTAATGACGTTCAAGTTTTTCTAAACCAGACCCAAGTATAAATCTAATTTAGGTTCCTCGCAAGTCCAGGGTCGAACTCAAGGATTCAGTTAAACAAATGCAGACCTTGCGTTGTATCTATTATAGGGGTTTTCCTAAATGAATGAGACATGTGTTATTTAGACTAAAGTGTTATGCCTGTGTAAGGAGATACAAAAGGGTTGAGTGGTGAGTGATGGATCATGCGAAAATGGATTTTAATGTAAGTGGATGCATCGGTCTAAGATGAGTGTACACAAACCAGAATGTGATGTGGATGAGATGGAATGATTTTCTTATCTTTTGTTCATGCATTAGACTTTACAAACCCTATCTCAAGGTTGCATGCATCTAACACAGAATCCAATAAACACCAGTAAGTCTATCTCTAGCTGTACTAGGTGTCCTACTTGATGCGGCTTAGTTATTCTCTTGAACAATCTAAGTTAAAGATGCTTTTACCAATTGATCAAGTTGGCTTAAACGTTGAAATGAAATTTTGCATAAAGTATAAATGCATTCAACATGAACAAGAAATAAACAATGGAAAAAATGTGATGGATCAAATATATGAATTTTATAAAGAAGTAAATGGTCTTTACAAAAGCAATATTCAATTAAGTGAAATGAAAGCGATAAATGAGATGAAAGAAACTGAGTCAAGCCGCAGAGTAAAATCTCTTGTATCTCTTTGGCTCAATTCTGTTGTGTACAATCACTTGTATAGGAAGAGGACGAAGTGTCTTTCTCAAGCTTGGCTTCCTCCGCTCCCTGACCGGCGGTGGTGGTGGTTCTCAACCCTTCTGATCGTCTTGGCACCACAGCACAGCTTAAACTACGACTACACTAATTACAGAGAGTAAGAATCTTGATAATTTCTTAACTGAATAATTTTCTCACTACGAACTCTGGAGGGACTTCATCTATTTATAGGCATTGGTCATGTCTACTTGGTAAATGGGCAACATTAAAGTCCATATCCTGCTTAGTATTAAAGTTCATGCCCTGGTCAGCCACCTGACTCACGGAAGCTTTTCAGATGCCGCCTATTGCTTGGAAGATTTTTAGATGCCGCTTGCTGCTTGGAAGCTTTTCAGACTCCGTCTGCTGCAGGTGCCCATACTTGCAATCAATGAATCTTCTCTATGTTGAACTCCCTCCTACGCATGGCCCATGCGTTAGAGCTTTCCATGCGACACTTCTCTAATGCGTTAGCGTTAATCCTCGTGTTGAAATCCTGCAGTACAATGCATTAGCACCACGATATTTAGTAATAAATTTTTTTTTTTTGCATGACTTTGCTAATGTTTAAATAATTCCATGCGTTTCTACTAAAAATGAGGAGAATTTATCATTAAAAACCTTAGTTGTTCCAACTTAAGAGTAAAAATAACTTATATTTCTACAAGTTATCACCACCCCCAAATTTGAACAATGCGCGTCCTCAAGCATTCCAAAATAATTCTTTGTTATCTTCTTTGTCTTAAGTGTGTAGAGTTCGCATCTCATCATATTCATTCATAAGCTTGAGATAAGAGTTTGGAAAATGTAACTCAGATTGACTCTTTTCTAAAAGAACTAATGTTGAGTTTCAGATACAGCAGGCCTTTTATCAACAACTCCTTTCGTTTCTCAAAACATACTCGTTTTTTTCTAAACCAGCAATGCGTTAGATGTTCTTTTTAAGATAATTGCCAAATAAAAGGAAAAACAATAATGAATTTTTACTTACCCATGCGTTGTTCCAGGTATCCCACTTTCGTTTTGGCTTGCCCCCACGGGTGCCATGCGAACATCCAACTACGGGTGAGAACCCTTCACAACTAAACTCATATCTAATATTCTTGTATTTCAAGATATAATTTCTTTAGACTAGATAGAGGAGTTCTATGGGATGCGTTAGTCTAGGAGACTTCACTTTGTTTTGGCTTGCCCTCATGGGTGTCATACGAGCATTCAACTACGGCTAAGTTCCTTTTCCAACTTAACTCATGCCATTTTAAGGTTTTTTTTTCCTTTTGAAGTAATGACAGAGGAGTTACGTTTAACATTTTTCTTATTTTGTTCCTTTTTCTTTATGATGTACTCGTTGATGCGTCTTAACTTGGATTTCCCTCATCCCCAAATTTAGAGATGAGATAAACTCATTCCAAATTTGGAGACGAGCTAAATCCTCATTGCTAAAAGAGAAACAAAAATTCAAAAAGGCTTTGAGAGTCCGAAAGGAGTTTAAGACTTGAAGCTTGCATGCGTTACAAAGTAACTTAGTCTTTTTAGAGAAGTTCAGGCCTTGTTGATTTTCCTAACACCTACTCTATACTTATAAATTTCATATAGTTAATATCATTGAGGTCAGGCAATGCACAAGACTTAGAAAATATCTAAAGAAAAAAAATAAAGTATGCTAAGGTCAAACGCAAGGAACAAAATGATAGGAATTTCTCATTCATTTTCATAGATTCACATGAAGTAAAGAAACAAGTCAAGCAAATACAACAGAACATCAATTAAATCAAAATACAAAAATAACCCAACACCCTAAAACTCTATTGTGTTGGTGCGTCATCTCTGCGTTCTTCTCCAAGGTCTTCATCCATAAATCACAGAGGGTTTCTAAGATGGGCAAGCAGTGGAGGCAGAGCAAACATTCCAACCAAGACCTAATTGATGTACTATGTTGTATAAACGAATTGGTCTTGCATCAGTCTTGTTTGTTGCCTTAGATAATCCCTTAGAACCCGATTTTGTTGCTGAAGACCTTCGATGGACGTGGCCAGTGGTCTGAGTTGATCATTGATAAAAATTTTCAACTCTTCTAAATCGATGCTGCGTCAAGGTGGGGTTGGTTCTTCATTTCATCCAACTGGGTCTTCAAAATTTGCTGCGTTACTCGATCCTAACCCAGTTGGTTCAAAGATTATTGGAAGAGGCACGGAATTGGGATTTGGACTTGGTGAGGGCGAAGGAAAAGAGTAAGGGATGTCCTGATCCATATGAATTGGTTCTTGGTGCGTTTGTTCAGGACTCCCTTCTGGCGAGGCTAATGGTGAGTCATGGAGAGTAAGGTTGAGGATTGGTTGCGCTTATTCACCCGAAAGTTCAAGCTCAGCTTCATATTCTTCATGCTCTGAAGCTTCATCGCTGTGTTAAACAATCTGGACGCGTCTTCTTTTGGGGGTGCGTTTTGATGATCAAGGCTTGGTTGCCACTTCCTTGGTAAGTAAGGCAGGTTGATGCGGCGAACTGCGAAGTAGACGCCTTACTAACTTTATATCTATAAAGCCATCAATATCTTCATGATCATCCCCCAGAGGGATGCCCCCACATTCACACAATGCACAGATCAGCCATGGGAAGTATAGTTGTCCTCTTGGTTTGGTCTTGATGGCCTTGATGGCCTTGATCTGATCCCTTATTATTCTTCCAACGTTTAAAGGGATGAATTTCATGATGCAATAGGTAGCCAAGACGCGTTCCTTTGACAATGTTTCATCATGCATTGTAGGCATGATGCTCCTTTTGATCAAGTAATACCATAAATTCGTGTCTAGAGTTAAGTTCCTGGAAGCTAGCATCTTTGCTCCGTTTCTAGAAGTTTGCCACTTGCTTCTAGGTTTGGCTATCGTTCTTAGTTCATCTTCCAATTGACTTGGTGTTGACTGTTCCAAGATGCGATTACCTTCCGCGTCCGTATTACTATCAATGTTGAACACTTCGTTGATCTTATCAGCTGAGAAGCACACTAATACCCTATCAACAAAGGCTGTGTTCTTTTCCATGTCAAGCCCGTTGTTGTAGAACATGCAGACAAGGTTGGGTCAAATACGTGTGTGCGCAGAATTGACTCCACCCCAATGCGTTTATTATTTTTGTTATGTATATAGGCAGTGGGTGGCGCTCGAGAAAGAAGCCCTTTTCTACAAGTATATCACTGAATTGACGCTTTCTTCCCGAGGTCTTCTTAGTGGGTGGCGTCGGTTACCTTGCGTTTTCCTGTTGCGTGCTCTTTGGCTTCCCTTGCGAGTTCTCTCAATTCATTATCCAATTCCCTTTGGAGAGCCGTCTTCCTTCGCCCTTGCCTTGCAGGCTGGTAGTCTTCCAAGTTCTTCTCTAGTGCGTCGTGCCTTGAGTAACTCCCATGCGTTGTATCCTCAAGGCCAGATGCAGATTGCTCATCTTCTTCCTCCAATATTAACTTTCTCTTCCTTGTTACTCTCTTTGATTTTAAAGGCCCTTCATTCGCGTTGGTTTGGCGTGATTGAGACGCGTCTGGGCCAATTCTCCCATCTTCTTCTTTATCTTCTTCTTCTAATTCTTCCTTGAGCATCATAGTATATCGCTCTGTTTCGTCCAACTCGAGTGATGCGTTAGGTGGGTCGGAACGCATCACTTCATTTTCTCTTGGCATTGATTGAAGCTCGCCAAAATAGCTCAAAATACTTCCTGATCGTTCAATCGACCCAATTCAGTCAACTCTTCAGGGTTACGCTCTGACGCAGGACTGTCAGAGGGGGGTATGGGTGGAGTGAATGGAAGGGGTGCTCACTGGGGTATGAGGCGTCCCAGGGGAGGATATGACAATGGGTGAATGCAGTGGTTGGCTAGACGCGTCTGAGTCGACAAGGTAGATGGTTGCTAAGGGTTGGATTGAAAGTGGAAGCGGTGGATGCACAGCTAGAGATAGAGCATTATGATGTTAAGCTGGAAGTCAGTCATGCGTTGAACCCACCGGGGTTATATTAGGAATGAATGGTGGTGAGGTAGGCTTGCTGTAGGGCTTAGAGACAGTCATAGATGACGGACGCAACCTCAGTTTTGCAGGTGTTTTGGGCTTCGGCTTAGGGGTAGTTTTGGGTTTTGGTTGAGGGGTTTTGGCCGGAAGAGTAGCGATGTCTTTTGAGGTTTTAGAAGGGAGTTTTGTGGGTGTTGTGGTGGGCTTCGACGATCTTTAGGAAAAGGTGATTACTCCGTCGTGCATAGGTTTGGATTGGACAGAGGGTTTGGAGGTTTTTTATGGCTCAAGGGAGGCGAAAGCGAAACAGAAGAGGAAGAGTAGAAACTTACCGGCGAGTCATTCCCAAAGCTCATGCTCTGGTTCTGACTATCTGAAGTAGACGGCACTGTGGCTGGAGATAAGCTTAAGTAGATCGGAGGTGAAGGAAATGAAGAGGCTAGGGTTTTTTTTTTCTTTTTTCGTTTCAGAGAGCTTGAGAGTGAAATGAGGAAGAAGAAGGAAATGAACCGTTCGATCATTTTATAGCCTGAGAGAGGGTTAGTGGGCTGACATCAGGTGGCGCCTGACGTCTGTAATAAATGTAAAGCTGAAGGGATGTTTTGGGTTTCTAAGCATTCAAGTGCTTTTGTATTCTCGAGACGCGTCCCTTCAACTGGGCCATGTGTTAGACTTGAGTCTAACGCACCGTTATTCCTAACTTGATTATACACAACTTTTAAAAAGAAAACAAGTAAAATTTCTAATTTATGAAGGCAGAAAGAAAGAACAATCAATCTTGAAATCATAGGCAGACAAACAAACCAACAAACTCAAATGATTACAAAATACAGAATGCAAAAAGACAAGGATAAAGGAAGCATCCCTGGAATATATGGTGATGCGAACGTAGGGATACTTCTACGCGGGCCTCAACTGGCTTCGCGTAGTGCGAAATGTTCCAGTCCATCTTCAAAGTATGGATTTACTCTTTGGCCATTTACTTTAATGCATTGGTGCCATCCTCTCGTATTAATTCCACTACTCCATGTGAAAAGATTGTCTTAATGATAAAGGGTCCTGACCACTTGGATTTTAACTTCCCTGGAAACAAACGCAGACGTGAATTGAACAATAGAACTTTTTGGCCAACAACAAGTTCTTTCTTACTGATGCGTTGGTCATACCAACGCTTTCTCTTCTCTTTGTATAGCTTGTTGTTCTCGTACGTGTTCAATCGCCAATCCTCGAGCTCATTGAGCTGAAGTTTGCGTTGAACGCCTGCGGCGTCCAAGTTCATGTTTAGCTTCTTAACTGCCCAAAACGCCTTCTGCTCCAACTCTAAAGGTAAGTGACAAGCTTTTCCAAATACAAGAGAGTATAAAGACATACCTATAGGGGTTTTGTAAGCAATCTTGTAGGCCTAGAGAGCTTCATACAGCCTCTGTGCCCAGTCTTTCCACGTTGCATTGACGACTTTCTCCAAGGTAGATTTGATTTCTTGATTGGATACTTCCGCTTGACCATTTATTTGTGGGTGGAAAGCAGTAGCGATCTTGTGCCTAACATTATATTTTGCAAGTAATTTAGAAATGATGCGATTAATGAAGTGCATACCTTCGTCGCTTGTCAAGGCCCTTGGCGTTCCGAATCGCGTGAAAATGTTCCTGGTAAGAAACTTTGAAACAGTGGACGCATCATTCCTAGCACAGGCTACTGCTTTTACCCATTTTGACACATAGTCTACTGTAAGCAGGATATATTGTTGGCCACAGGACAAGAGAAAAGGTCCCATAAAATCAATACCCCAAACATCAAAAAACTCAACTTCAAGAATATTGTTCAATGGCATTGCATCCCTTGAAGAAATATTCCTGGTGTGTTGGCAGGGGTCACAATTACGAACAAACTCCCTCGCATCTTTAAAGAGGGTGGGCCAGAAGTATCCACTCTAAAAGATCTTCGCAGCGGTTCTCTGCCCACCGAACTGCCCTCCGTAAGGAGAGTCAGAACACTCAGCTAAGATGTGTTGAGTCTCCTCCTCCGGAATGCATCGACACATTATGGAGTCAGAGCCTTACTTATCTAGAAATGGTTCATCCCAAAAATAAAACTTACTGTCATGTATTAACCGTTTCTTTTGCTAAAAGTTGAAGTTCCCAGGGAATTTCCTGGTAGTTAAGTAATTGACGACGTCCGTATACCAAGGTTCCCTGCCTTCAACTCTGAACAGGCTTTCATCAGGGACTGCGTCCTTGATTTCACTTTCTTGATCTTGCGTTTCTTGATGTTCTACCTGGACAAGTGGTCAGCCACCTGATTCTCAGTTCCCTTTCTGTCATGAATATCTATATCAAACTCCTATAGAAGTAGCACCCATCTTATGAATCTTGACTTCGCATCCTTTTTACTCATCAGGAATTTTATGGCTGAGTGATCGGTATATATGGTGGCTGACGCACCAACTAGGTAAGATTTAAACTTTTCAATACCAAATACTACAACCAACATTTCTTTTTCAGTGGTGGTATAGTGTTCCTGAGAGTCATTTAGTGTTTTGAACGTGTAAAAGATGGGATACATCAAATTTCCCTTCTTCTGCCCTAACATTGTTCCTACTGCCACATCACTCGTGTCGCACATGAGAATAAAGCGTTGCTTCCAGTCTGGTGCTATTAGTAATGGAGCTGTCGTCAATGCATACTTCAAGGTTTCAAACGTGTCAGTGCAGTCTTCATTAAAATCATAGGGCCGGTTTGTCTCTAGTAATGCGCTCAGAGGTCGTGCAATCTGAGAGAATCATCTAACGAACCGTCTATAGAAGCCAGCATGCCCTAGAAAACTTCGTAAAGTTTTAACATTTGATGGTGGTAGAAGTTTTGCTATGACATTTATTTTGGCTTCATCTACTTCCAGGCCAACCTTAGATACTTTGTGCCCTAAGACAATTCCTTCAGTCACCATGAAGTGACATTTCTCCCAATTCAGCACCAAGTTTGTTTCCTCGCATCGAGCGAGGATGGCCTCCAAATTATCTAGGCATGACTGGAATGAGTCTCCAAATACTGAAAAATCATCCATGAAGACTTCAACGGTCTTTTCTAGGAAGTCAGAGAAGATAGCCATCATACATCTTTGAAATGTTTCAGGTGTGTTACACAGCCTAAAGGGCATGCGTCTGAATGAAAATGTTCCAAAGGGACAGGTAAATGTTGTCTTCTCTTGATCTTCTAGATCAATCAAAATTTGGTTATAACCAGAGTATCCATCAAGAAAGTAATAAAATTCTTTGCCCGTAAGTTTGTCAAGCATTTGATCAACGAAAGGAAGGGGGAAGTGGTCTTTTTTAGTTGCCGTGTTGAGCTTACTGTAATTCATACAGATGCGCCAGCTAGTGACAGTCCTCGAGTGTATGAGATCATTATTGTTGTTGACTATCACAATCGTTCCCCCTTTCTTGGGAACGCATTGGACTGGACTTACCCAACTACTGTCGAATATAGGATAGATGACTCCTGCGTCCAACCATTTTAAAATTTCTTTCTTGTCCACTTCTTTCATTATTGGGTTCAACCTTCTTTGAGGTTCGATTGACCCCGACTTCCCTTCTTCCAGCCTAATCTTATCCATGCAATAAGATGGACTAATGCCATGGATATCCGCAAGCATCCAGCCTATTGCACGCTTGTGCTTTTTCAGCATTTGCAAGAGAGAGTGTTCGTTAGGCTCTGTAAGATTTGTGGAAATGATCACAGGTAAAGTGTTATTGGTTCCAAGGAATGCGTATTTCAGGTGTCCAGGTAACTGTTTCAACTCGAGTTCTTGTGGTTCCTCAAGTGATGGATGCGTTGGTTTTATCTGCCGCTCACTCAGACTTGGCAGCTCTGATTCTTTCATGTTCTCCAACGCGAGGACCTCACATATATGGGTCTCTTCTTCAAGCAACTCAATACTATTTAGTTGACAATATTCACTATCTGGGAACTTCAATGCATTGAGCACATTAAACTTCACCTCTTGATTATCTATGTGCATAGTCAATTCGCCTTTATGCACGTCAATTAAAACTTTCCCAGTAGCTAGGAAGGGGCATCCAAGGATAATTGGTACCTCCCTATCTGCTTTATAGTCCAAGATAATAAAGTCTGCTGGGAATATGAAGTTGTCAACCTTTACCAGAACGTCTTCAATCTTTCCTTATGGGTACTTAATTGTTATGTCAGCAAGTTGAAAAGTAACAGAAGTGGGTTGTGCTTCGCCAATTCCCAGTTTCTTAAAAATTGAGAGTGGCATGAGATTAATGTTGGCTCCCAAATCGCACAACGCATGACCCACATCCAATCCTTCTATCGAGCAAGGAACTATGAAGCTCCCAGGGTCCTTCTGCTTCTTTGGTAGACTGTTGCTTACTAATGCGTTGCACTCATGCATTAGCGCGATTACTTCCTTCTCACTGACTCTTCTTTTCTTTGTCAATATGTCCTTAAAAAATTTGACATATGTTGGCATCAGCTCCAAGGCCTCTATAAGTGGAATGTTGATATGCAATTGCCTTTGGAGCTCAAGAAAGCGCTTGAATTGTTGTTCATCATTCTTTTTCATCTGACTCCTAGGGAATGGTGCGTTCAACGGCACCTCAGGCTTTCTCGCGTTGGACGTACTGGGTTCTGAATGGCTTGTAGTCTCAGGCGTTCTTTCTTCTTGATCCATTGAATGTGTGATGCGTTCTTTCGAAGGACTGCTGTTTCTTGGATTCATTTTTCTTTCTTCAAGAGCTTTTCCACTTCGCAATGTCACTACGTGTCATTTCTCCTTCCCATTAATGTTCCCAGGTGTTTCGGTATTGCTAGGTAGAACTTCAGGCTGCCTGTTTTTCAACTCGCTCGCTATCTGCCCTACCTAGATTTCCAGGTTCCTGATAGACGATGCCTGGCTTTTCAACAGCGCGTCATTATGGGCTATGTATTCCTTCAATAGGTTCTCAAGCAAAGATCCTGAGCTCGACGCCTGTCCTCCTTTATTAAAAGGTTGTTGATGTGGCTGATGCGTTTGTTGAAATGTAGGCGACAGTCCATTCCTTTGTTGTTGGTTCGCCCCTAGGTGATGCTTCTGATGATTTCCTCCTATCCAAGAAAAATTTGGATGGTTTCTCCATTCAGGATTATATGTATTGAAAAATGGGTTGTTTTTAATGAAACATACTGACTGAGGATTCTATGGGCAATCCGCATAGGAGTGAGGATCTCCATAACCCACACAGCTAACCATGGGCTGCCCAAACGCCTCTACCTGATTCACCTTCTGTTGATTTGATGCGTTTCCTAGTGTTATGTTCTACAAAAGGCTGGTCATCGTAGCCACTTGAGTAGAAAGTGTGGCTATTGCATTGGAATCGATAGAATTAATGTTCTGAGATCTATTCTTCCTGTCAGCTCTTCCATCATACGTATTGTCCACCCATTCCATGTTGTGCTTAGCAATGTGGTCTAATATCTCTTTAGCCTCAGTGTAAGATTTTTCCATAAGTCCACCAGTCGCTACTGTGTCTACTGCCATCTGCGATGCCCTATTCAATCCTCCATAAAACGTCTCCATTTGGATAGTTAGTGATAGTCCATGGTTCGGACAATTCTTTACCAAACCCTTAAAACGCTCCCATGCGGCGCTTAAAGTTTCAGCTTCTTCTTGTTCAAAGTTCATAATCTCTCGATGCCTCATTGCATTGGTGGTAGGTGGGAAGTATTTTTGCATAATTTTTTCCACCAACTTCTCCCAGGTGGTGATTTCAACAGGCTTTAGTGAGCTCACCCATTGTTTTGTGTCATCACACTAAGAATAGGGGAAAGACAACCTAATCGCCTCTGGGGTGATTCCAGGAATCACAAATGAATTACACATTTCCAGGAAATGCTTCATGTGGGTGTGAGGATTTTCACCATGACCACCCACAAATTGTCCAACAGTATGGAGCATTTGGAGCATTGTCTAGCATTGGGTAGTGATTCCTGGAAAGAAATCATACAGTATTGGGGATGCATACTCTCTCATAGGATGCGTTCTGCTATTCGCCATTAGGATTGGATTCTGTGCAGCATGAGCTCATTGTTGAGCTAGTTGCTGATTTGTCTGTTCTTTCGCCATTGCTCGTTGCCTGTTCTGTTGTCTGAGAAATTGCTGCCTCAACCTTCGACGACGGTTAGATCGGTTCCTATGTCGGAAGCTTTTTTCAATCCCAGGGTTGTATATAAGTTCAAGAGTGCTCTCCCTACTCATAAACATTCACAAGCTTAGGTTTAGCTTGTAATACTCCTTTGACCGAAGTGTTTCTACAACAGATACAAACAAAATTTCTGGTTAGTCTTGTTTCTGAATCCCCGGCAACGGCGCCAAAAACTTGTTCGTTGCTATCATGATTCGAGCAGGGAGTGTATTGGAAAAATAAATGCTAAGTATAAATAGTGTGTTGATGTTGTGATGCGTTTAAGTAGTTGAAATGCGTTGATGCGTTAGAGATATGCAATCAGAACGCATGACACTCCTATTAATGATGTTCAAGTTTTCTTAAACCAGACCCAAGTATAAATCTAATTTAGGTTCCTGGCAAGTCCAGGGTCGAACTTAGGGATTCAGTTAAACAAACGCAGACCTTGCGTTGTATCTATTATATGGGTTTTCCTAAATGAATGAGAGATGTATAATTTACACTAAAGTGTTGTGCCTATGTAAGGAGATACAAAAGAGTTGAGTGGGTGATGGATCATGCGAAAATGGAGTTTAATGTAAGTGGATGCGTCGGTCTAAGATGAGTGTACACAAACCAGAATGTGATGTGGATGAAATGGGATGATTTGCTTATCTTTTGTTATTGCATTAGACTTTACAAAACCTATTTCAAGGTTGCATGTGTCTAACACAGAATGCAATAAAAACCAGTAAGTCTATCTCTAGTTGTACTAGGCGTTTTACTTGATGCGGCTTAGTTATTCTCTCGAACAATCTAAGTTAAAGAGCTTTTACCAATTGATCAAGTTGGCTTAAGCGTTGAAATGAAATGTTGCATAAAGTATGAATGCATTCAACATGAACAAGAAATAAACAATGGCAAAAATGTGATGGATCAGATATATGAATTTTATAAAGAAGCAAATTTTCTTTACAAAAGCAATATTCAATCAAGTGAAATGAAAGCGATAAATGAGATGAAGGAAACTGAGTCAAGCCACAGAGTACAATCTCTTGTATCTCATTGGCTCAATTCTGTTGTGTACAATCACTTGTTTAGGAAGAGGATGAAGTGTCTTTCTCAAGCATGGCTTCTTCCGCTCCCTGACTTGCGATGGTGGTGGTTCTCAACCCTTCTGATCATCTTGGCACCACAGCACAGCTTAAACTACGACTACACTAATTATAGAGAGTAAGGATCTTGATAATTTCTGAACTGAATAATTTTCTCACTGCGAACTCTGGAGGGACTTCATCTATTTATAGGCATTGGTCATGTCCACATGGTCAGCATTAAAGTTCATGCCCTGGTCAGCATTAAAGTCCATATCCTTGTCAGCATTAAAGTCCATCCCCTGGTCAACCGCCTGACTCTTGAAAGTTTTTCAGACGCCACCTGCTGTAGCCCATACTTGCAAGTGGTGACGTGACACAATCAGCATGGATCAATGAATCTTCTCTACGTTGAACTCCCTCCGACGCATGGCCCATGCATTAGAGCTTTCCCTATGGCACTTCTCTAATGCGTTAGCATTAATCCTCGTTGCGTTAGCGCCACGATATTTAGTAATAAAACTTATTTTGCATGAGTTTGCTAATGTTTGAATAATTCCATGTGTTTCTACTAAAAATGAGGAGAATTTATCATTAAAAACCTTACTTGTTCCAACTTAAGAGCAAAAATAACTTGTATTTCTAAGAGTTATCAATCATCCCAATCTCAGTTGGGGAGGAAACACTGACCAGGGAGACCAGAGGAATCTACAGACCAATTATTCAAGGAATAGAGGAAATCCCTCAGGTTTTCATCACCAAGGTCAAGGTAAAAATAATTATCAGAACAGACAACTTCACAACCAACCTTTTTCATCCAACATTGCAAAAAATTCATCGTACTTAGAATCACTGCTTAAGGAATACATACAGAAGAATGATGCACTTATGCAATCGCAAGCATCTTCCATTAGGAATTTGGAGGTACAGGTTGGCCAGCTTGCGATCGAATTGAAAAATAGAACACCTGGTACACTACCCTGCAACTCAGAAGCACCTAAACCTAGTGGAAAAGAACAATGTCAAGCGGTGACATTGGGCAGGCAAGTCTGATTGCCTGTGCGGATGCGCTTGCGGTAACATTGAAAACCTCTTGTTTTTAAGCCGCATACATATAAACTATCTTTATTGCTTTGTGATTATCTTTACTACTTTGGTAAATTAGTTTCCCTTTCACTCTATTTGCATTGAATATATTGAATTGAATGAATGATTCTGTGAATATCGCAATGACATCATTATGGTTTTGAGATAAGCATTGCGATGTCGGTTTGAAAATGCGATGACAGACATGCATTACGTTGAGGGGTAGGCATTGCGATGATGGATATGCATTACGCCCATCTTCCATAAAATAAAAAATATATATAATTTAAAATAAAATTTGCAGAGAAGGTAAACGTACGAACGTTTAAACTCCCAAGGTCCATTATTGCGTAGCAGACGAAAGGATGTCTTTGTTTGCTAGGTCATAATGGAGAGGGGCGCGATAGGCTTTTTGGATTACCAAGGCCTGCTGAGTGCAATATCGATATGCGTTGGGCCTTTCAAGGCCCAACCTATAAAATCCCCCCTCAGCCTCATCAACGAGAGTACTTTCGAATTTTTCACGCAAACCTCCCCAAAACCCTTTGCATACTCAAACCCTGCCGTTCGTTCTTCTTTACCCAAAAAGCACCACTTTCTTCTTTCCCTTCACCTGAACCCATGGCCAGACAATAGTCACATTCTTCTTCCCTACCATCATCCCCATCCAAAGCCCTAGTCTTCGAACGAGAGGCGGCCTTTCTCGCCCCCAGACAAACCAGTCCCTTGAATCTCTATCGGTCTAAAAGTCAAAATCCGTGTATTCTGTAAGGATTAGATCCTTATCTCCATAAACGAGCATGTAGTCCCTCGTTCTTTGAAGATACTTGAGGATCGTTTTGACCGCCGTCAGTGATCAAATCCTGGATTGGATTGATACCGATTGACAATCCCTATTGCATAGCAAATGTTGGGTCTAGTACACAACATTGCATACATTAAGCTTCCTACAACTGAAGAATAGGGAATCTGTCTCATCTCCTCAACCTCTTGAGATGTCTTAGGACATTGATCTTTAGATAAAACGATTCCATGCCCTGAAGGGTAATAAACCCCGTTTGGAATCCTGCATCATGTACCTGATCAATATTTAATCGATATATGATGCCCGAGATAGGGCTAACCGTTTGTTCTTACAATCTCGAAAGATCTAGATCCCTAGAATATACTGTGCCTCACCCAAATCTTTCATTTGAAATTGGGCAGCTAGCCATTTCTTAATGTCAGTCAGATACCTTACATCATTCTCAATGAATAGGATATCATCCACATACAGTACTAGGAAAGCTACTGAGTATCAACACAAGGCTCATCAATGTTTTGATTAAAGCTAAACGACTTGACTGAAGTGTCAAATCTGATGTTCCATGATCGAGATGATTGTTTGAGCCCATAAATGGACCTATTAAGCTTGCAAACCTTTTGCTCTTGATTTGGAACAATGAACCCCTCTGGTTGAGTCATATACATGGTCTCCTTAAGATTACCGTTAAGAAAGTCAGTCTTGACGCCCATTTTCTATATTTCATAATCATAAAATATGGCTATGGACAGGAGAATCCTGATAGACTTGAGCATGATAACCGATGAGAAAGTTTCCTCACAGTCAACTCCCTCGACATAGGTATAACCCTTTGCCACGAGTCGAGCCTTAAAGGTTTGCACATTTCCATCTACACCTCTCTTTTGCTTATAGATCCACTTACACCTAATAGGTCTTACCCCATCAGGTGGATCAACAAGCTCCCAAAAGTTATTGAAGTACATAGATTCCATCTCCTAAATCCATTCATCTTTGTCAACATCCTCCATTGCTTTCTTAAAAGACAACGGATCCTTGACCCCATCATTCGAAATGATGTTTTTGACTTCAGTTAAACCCATGTAGTGATCTGGTAGGTTCATAACCCTCCCACTACGTCGAGGCAGTCTCAACTTTTGAGCTAGTTGACTAGATGTTCCGACCACCACAACTGTTGTTGATTTGTTGACGTGTTCAATAAATCTTGTTGAACCCTTAGCAGTCTCAGTCTCACTAGAAATCTCTTGCAAAACGATTTTACTTCGTGGCTTATGATTCTAAATGTGGTCTTCTTTCAAGAAGATAGCATTTATAAAAATAAGCACTTTGTTCTCACTCAGATCATAGAAGTATCCACCTCTCTTTTCCTTGGGGTAGCCTACAAAGAGGCAGACCTTTGAACGCGGTTCCAACATCTTTGGGTTAGTCACTAGCACATGTGCTGGACAGCTCCAAATCTTGAAGTGGCGTAAAATACCTTTACGACCTCTCCACAACTAAAAAGGTATTTCAAAAACACTTTTCGTGGGAACACTGTTTAGGATATTGCAGTCTCCACTGCAAAACCCCAAAATGAGTCTAGAAGATGAGCATAACTCATCATAGACCGAACCATGTCCAACAAGGTTCTGTTTCTCCTTTTTGATACACCATTTTACTGAGGTGTACTAGGGACCAAGAGTTGGGACGCAATACTATGTTCTATCATATAGTTCTGGAATTGGAGGTCCATATACTCTTCACCACGATCAGATCATAGTGTTTTTATCTTCTTGCCTAACAAGTTTTCAACTTCAGCCTTATACTCCTTGAACGTGTCAAGGGCTTCAGACTTACGTTGCATTAGGTAGAGATACCCGAACCTTGAATAATCATCTATGAAAGAGATGAAATATTCATACCCACCTCGAGCTCTAATATTCATCGTACCATAGAGGTCTGAATGTATAAGCTCTAAGGCTTCCTCGGCTCTATAACCTTTTCCAGTAAAAGGTCGTTTGGTCATCTTGCCTTCGAGGCATGATTCACATATCGACAAGGAGTTTTCTTCTAAACTCTTTAGAAGTCCATTTTTTATCAACTTCTCAATCCTATTAATGTTTATGCGACCTAATCTTAGATGCCAAATATGAGCGTTTAGGAGAAACCATTGGGCTTTTAGCTGTTGTGGCCATACTGAACATTTCAGTATTAAACAAGGCTTTTATGACTAACGGCCTTAGTACATATAAGTTAATTTCCATTGAATCATAACCTATCTCCATTCCATTCTTGAAAATAAATACTTTATTCTTAGAAAAGGAGATGGTATACCCTTGTTCAATGAGACAAGAGACTGAGATTAAGTTCCTCTTACTATGAGGAACTACGAAAACATTATCCAGTAATAGATAATGTTTCTTGTCAGCAAATAACTTCAGCCTGCCTACGGCAACAGCTGAAACAACCTCACCAGTACCGACTCGTAGAATCATCTCTCCCTTTGGTAACGTTTGTCAGGAACTAAATCCTTGGTAAGAGGAACTGACATGATTGGTAGCACCAGAATCACTATTCTTTACCAAACACGTCTCCAAGACCAATAAATCAGATTTTCTGTCTTTCTTCCCCTTTGGGAGAGTAGTGGGATTAATGTTAGAACAACTGACAATACTAGTTTCGTCATCCATCCCTGTATGCTTGAAAAGTAAGAACTGACGTTCAAACAAACCTTGTAACGAGTCCATGATCTCGCGTTCAATGACCATGTTCTCAACCCTTTTGGCCAAAATATCAGGTATGTTAGCCAAAATGTGAAGTCAGGCCAATGAATTAGCCTTCATCCACACCTCATATACATTGCGAACACTTCGCAGTGCATCAAGGGTCGAGACTTGAGGACATTCCTCAACCATGAAAAATTTGAGGTCGTTTGCCACGAAATACGTTTCACATAATTCTTTCCACTGTATGTAGTCGGTCATATTAAAAGTACTAAATGGAAATACTAATGAGTTGCTGAAAAGAAAAACACATTGACCTACGTTAGGTTTTTAAGCAAATACCCGATGTAAAACAAAACAACATTCAATAAGGTTTTAGCAAAACTAATATAAACCCCGTGTGACATCTAGTTTCGCAATGACACTTCAAAGGTTTAGGACAAAAACCATTGAAGGGAGGTCAATTATCCCTCCTCTGAATTGAGAAGTTCTCAACCAGTCATTAATATCAGAAAAACTCTTGCTCCTATAACAACTAGCCATCATTGATTTGGTCAAGAGATTATTAACTTACTTAACAATCTTCTGTAAGTGTAACCCGCCATTTTAGGCCCTAAAGATCTGCCCCAATCAGCCAATCTCAACGATCGTTTACCTTAGATTTAACATTAGAGTAAATGATTTACCCAATCGTTTAGCATTAGCTAAACCATAGAGTAAACGATTTACCCCATCGTTTAGTAAATACTACATGATCGTATAGAAAAATCTATACGATTGTTTAGATAAATCCCAACAATCATTTACCTTAGGCTACACGATACGACCAATGCTTGGTATTCTTTTTTGTTGAGAACCGCATCTCCATGCATCGAAACTTCATCACAAACGACCCGACGAACTCAAACTCTTTGAACTACAGACTCGATTACAAGTTAATTATGCCTAAAAAATATAGGGGCCCTTACAAATTAATACTTTGTAATTAAAGAAAGCTTTTACTAAAGGTAATTAAACCCGAAACATTCATCAACTCCAACCACAAATGCACTTAACAATAAAATACAAATGCAGAAACCCATCGAGACTGTAAGAGAAGTTCAAAACAGACTTGTAATTTAGAATATCAGAACAACCTAGCTCTGATACCAATTGAAGAAAATCGAACATGGGGATTTCCATGAGCAGTGGAAAGATCCTTCCAAATTATAATCATATATGAACTTTACAATTACAGTCATAAACAGAAACATATAGTTATGCATTCACTATAGAAATTATAACATGATACTACAAATGATCAAGGAGAAACTCTACACATATTTGCAGACTCATCGGCAAGCTCCTTGATCACGAACGCTTGAACACAGCACCACAACAACCACGAACGTTCATCCAACACGACCGCAACACAGCACGATCACCGCTCACTCGAACTCAACGATCGCCTCGATCACGAACACCCTAACAGCACGAACAGCCTCCACAGAACCTCGATAGTGTCGAGTTGAGTATGACACCACCAAGAAGGCTACCTTTGTATTCTTGATGTAAGAATCCAGAGGGTGAGCTCTGTGTGGACTTGGTTTTAGGCAGAAGGAGGAGGAAACTGCAATCGTGTAAATGATTGAACAAGTGGGAGATGGCTGAACCTATTGTATAGGTCAATACCCAATCGTTTAGCAAAAATTAAGTGATCGTCTAGCAAGAGCTATGAGATCGTTTAGCTTGCTCCATGTTGTTGCTTAGTAAATCCTATTTACTTGACAACTTCCATGAGATTATTTTTTGAGAGAGAAAATCTCAAAAAAAAATTTGCATCATTACTAAAATTAGGAAAATAATTTTTCTTTTATCTCACGGTTACCAGAAACCACCAATAACCTCTTACTCAATTGATTATTAAAGAAAAAGAGTTTATTATCCAATAATTAATATTATTATAAATATAAATGATAACTAACTTATCATACTATATTTATAATCTATAGTTTTAATATTTCGTCTCATGAAACATATAAACCATAGCTCTTTTTCTATTCCATGGAACTTAATGCAAATATCATTTACATTAATCCTTCATTTGATGTATATCATACACCATACTGATCATATCATATACAATCGAAATACATCTTGTCAATTTGAACATTTCAAATCAACACCAAGAACTGATCCTCAACTGAATCCATTGAGTTACCGAGGGGACCTTATGGACCTATAGCTCAAAGCTCCAACGGTACGTGAATAACTGAATAAACACTTTAGTCATGGAATCCACCATCCATTAACTGCCAGGCACTTCACTAAAGATCGACAGTTGAACTCTCCTTACCATAGATGTAATATATGTCCATCATAACCAATCAATAGTGCGACAACCCTTCACAGATCGCTCGTAGGTATAGCTCGACTAATAACCGTTATGACCCTGTAGTTACATCTAACTCTTTAAGTACCACTGAATCCTCTAATGAACATAATTCATAGTCCTACTATTATCGAGTCCTCTCTTCCTAAGAGAAGTTGTGACCGCTATATTCAAACCCCAGAATCAGCCTTTAAGGGAGCAATCTCTCTACTTATCCCTACTTCGGGAAAGGAGTGAATTTCATCTTGTGAATTGTGTTCCTAGCTCCCAGATCAGACAACTCCAAAAAATGGTAAGCATGTTGAGTTAGCAATCTAGCCACGCTCATCCATTCTAATTAAAAGACCACCTTCAAAGGCAGAAGTTCCCAAAACACTCAAGATTGAGGTCGTGTCACCTATGGTCGTTTAGGAGAGCTGTAAGTTTCTAGTATCAATGGCATTATATATAGAGTCTAGTCATCTCGTGGTCCGGTCTTATACAAACTCTTTGTATAGGACAGCCCCGCTCACATGTCTCCACATGAATGGTCAGGATCTACCATCTGTTGTAGTTTACAACACTTTGTAAACTTGTACAAAACGGGCCGCATCCGTAGTGTCACCAGGATCAGGTATCCCACATTAATCCTTATACTACAGACCTATTTATGTTATCACTTAAGGTATGATCCACTTGTATATCATATATACATACTTAAGTTTACATAAAATAACCATGAAGCTTTTTTTTTTTTGGATATGAGTAGATGCCTGAATGAAATAACATTTATTTTATTTATAAAACAATATGCATCCTTACAAACAACGAGACGTCGGGAGAATTAGGAAACCAATCCCAACACAGTTTTATACAAACTCCTTTGTATAGGATACCCTCACTCGCATGTCTTCACATAAATGATTAGGATCAGACCATTTATAGCACTTTACAACACTTGTAACATTTACAAAGTGGGCCATATCTGTAGTGTCACCAGGATAAGGTTTCCCTCCTTTATCCATATATATAGACCATTTAGGTTATCGCTCAAGGCATGATCCATTGTATGTCTCCACATCATGCTTAATTTACAACGATAACCAGGATCTTAGTTTACGGTTTATGATTAATGCAAATAAAATATCTCATATTTCTTAGACAGTAGTGAATAAAATATCTCAAATTATTACATCCCAAATGTTTGTCATACGCGTGTTTACAAACTAAAGGACCCTACAAGATTTAAGGCATTAACCTCAACAATAATGTTGTTAGAGGGAATTATTTCTAGCCAATCCCTGGCATGATCCTACAAGAAAAATGAAACAATCTTAATTTTGTAGCATAATTAGTGACTCCATTAACTTTTACTATCTTACAGATTTCAATGAAGGATCAAATATGTTTGGGTGGATCTTCAATAAGACGTCCTTTGAAAGCATTCTCCCTCGTCATTTGGATCAACCCTGACTTCATTCAAAATTGTTTACATTTATAGGAGCATGTACTACCTCGAGTTGAGCTATTAGGGAATGACAATTGGAAATACTCCCTAATTGCCTTTTTCACTTCTTCAGCAATCTCTTCACTTGCTTCTTCTCTACTCTTTAGATTTTTCTGAAAGTTCATTCAATCTCAAGATGAAAAGGCAAGAGATTAGAATCTACCATACGGAGCATGCCCAAGAGTAAATCCAATAGGTTTTTCCAACAAAAATAAAAATAAATAAAATATACCTTATCTATAATATCTCCAACTCTAGAAGTATTGACCAAAATCAGTTATTGACCAAGATATAGTATAGTAAAACGGTCTTAAGGGGCTGAGTATCGTCCTCAAGAATCAAACTCTACATATTTGTTCAACTATTTAAAATTTTGTTGTCTAAGGAATGGAAACTAAGTGACTGATTCAAACTTTAAAAGTAAAAATAAAGTTAGAAAACAAGATGAAAATATCAGAGGTTAAAAGCATCTAGGGTGTTAATTTCATTAATTTGTTCATTATGTCATGCTTATGTTTTCATGAAATCTTGTGCAAACAATATGTTTAAGCCCAAAAACTATTATCTAAATTATTTTCTCTAAAAAACAGTTCTTTCTCATGCAACTTAATTGATTACTAATATTTTGAAACCAAATAAGAAACATAGTATTAAGCGACATCATTAGCAACTTTCTTTAATAACTTAACTGTTAGGATTCAATGTCATAGATCCGATTAAATATACAATCTCTCAATTATACATCTGACCTAATTGTTAGGATTTATGACCTAAAGTCTTGTAATTAATCAATTGATTCATTTAGTTATTAAATATATAATATTAGATTATCCATTAACAGTTAAGAATCCAAGGTATTATATGTAGTCTAGAACGAGTATGTAGTTGACATCTAGGCAGATCATGTTCTAGTAACAACCTAAAGATCTATAGTCTATGGATAAGATTGGGTGTCTTATCCTAGTGACACAATGGATACGGCTCACTTTGTAATAGTTACAAATGATTTGATCCAAATCGTTCATATGAAGACATGTAAGTGAGGTATCCTATACAAAGAGTTTGTATAAGATCGGACTATGAAATAATTAATCTCTCTTTGTAAATCCATTAATTGATGAGATTAATATTTCAAAGAATGATCATGTGTGAGTCGATCTTAATCATGAGTCAGTTATGAATTCCTGTTTGTGAGGGCTCGTCCTTTGATTTGCACGAGTGAGAGTGGCCGAATCGCCAATACAATATGCTTACTATTTTGGGGAATTGCTTGAATAAGAAGTTGAGAACATAAATTCACAAGATGGAATTCACTCCTCATACAAGGTAAGTAGATAAGTAGTTCCCTTAAGTGCTGACTCTGGGATTTGAACAAGGGGCCCCATCCTTTCACTGGCTCGAAAGGGACTTAGTTTATGGTTGAGCCATAAACAATTTATTCATTAGAGGATAAGTGGTACTTAAGAAAAATAGATAATTATAAGTGGTAAAACAGATATTTGATCAAGCTGTAATTATGAATAACTCGTGAAAGATCGACTTGCTTATATTGATTATATCCATGGACACAACTTGTCCTACAGTGCATAAGAGTTCAACTATAGAACTATAGTGTTTTGCCCTGCAGTTAATGAATGAAGATTAATTAATTAAAGAGTTTAGTTAACTAATCTTGGATAATTTGTACTTATAATCTGTAGGTCCAAATATGTTGAAATTAAATTTAAAACATTCAAATTTATGAGGAAAAATATTAATTGTATTGGATACAATTAAAATATAATTTACCATAAAGTTTTATTTGAATAGGATTCAAATTATATCTATATAAATTGAGAATTAATTTATTTGAATGAGATTCGAATAAATAAATCATTTAATTTGATGAGAGTCGAATTAAATTGATAATGGGAGAATTAATAAATATTGAGTGTGATATAAATATCTAAATCATTTTATTATAAGATATTAAATTGGATAATTATAATCATCTTTTGATATGAGACATTAGTAGATAATTATAATTAAATAAAGAGTTATCCTAATTGAATTAGAAGTAACCCCATTGAGTTCTATATAAAGGGCCCTAAGGAGCGGGACACACAATAACATAATCTCTACAACCATTCTACAGAGACTATCTCTAGAAAAACTTTTCCCAATTTTAGAGAAAGGTTCTTTAAAATTATCCTTCCCTACTCCCTTCACATCATTCAAGAGAGATTTCCACAAAAGTCATAGAAAGGAAGATCTCAAAAAGAAAAATATCGGTTCAAGGAGAAAATTTTGCTGTAGTTGCATATTGAAAAAATCATGGTGCTTAACCCCCTTTATGTTTGTGTATTTTTAATTCCTTCAAGACATCAAAGAACACAATTCCATCGTTTCCATTGTGGGATCTAAGCTTTTAATCTCTTCACTGACATGCATTGTTGGCTAATCAACAAGAACATAAGCAAAATAACATTGAAAAACATATTATTCAACAATATCCATGAAAGTAATAAACAATTGACTCAAATTCATAAATAAATTCATCAACATCATAAAACTAAATAGTCTAGTGACTCATAGCTATCAAACACATATTTGCACACATTTTGAAAAACATTTACAACAAAGAGAATGAACAAAACAAGAAAACACTACTGTCGAAGTGATTTCCTGTCGTTGAAGTCTGTCAACCTCGCCTTGATTTGCACCTCAGGATCTCAAATAGCCTCCACACTCTTTTCCTCACACTTACTACTCTCTTTTGCAGCAAAACTCACTTTAAGGCTTCTGAATTTTATGTGAGGCCGCCAAAAAATATTAAGATTTATTGAGAAATTTTTCCTAAACTGCACCAATTTTCAAAAAAGGAAAGCTAGTGTCGTGACGCTCTAAGGAAGCGTCGCAATGCTACTGCATTCCAATGCTTTTGCCTCTTTGTCTACCACGTTACTATATCGTGCTATGATAGAGTGTCATGACGCTCTTGCATAGTATTGCAACACTATGCATTACGTTGCACACTTCTTCAAAATCTTAACTACTAGAAATCGCGTCGAGTTCAGCATGTGGCACTGCCCTGTTTTCTTGGCAATTTGATTTTTTCTCTCTTTTTCTTAGAAATTTGGTCTGGTTTGGTTCTCTTGACTCTTGAAACATTTTCCTTTGCTAAATCTTTTAAAAACACTAGCAAATCCATTAAATCCAAAAAAAAAAAAAAAAAAAAAAAAAACTCTAAATAAGAAGCAAAAAAAGCACTTTTGAGTGCTTTTCAATAGTGAGTGGGGTATCCTTACAAAAAATTTGTATAAGACTGAATCACGAAATATTTATTCTCTCTTTATAAATTTGTTAATGATACGTGAAAATGCATGCGTCAATTAATAATACAGTTCAAACGGTCAAGAGACAGAGTTAACAATAAACATTTATTGACAATTAATACCTATCATAGTATTGTTTTATATAACAATTTTTTTTATTGTCAATAATTGTTTAAAAAGTTGACTTTTTCTATCTATTAAACATTTGTCTTGACAAAATTAAAAATTTGTCACAAAAAAATTAATAACGACACATTTACAATGTTGATAATGTCTTGATTGTGACATTATATAAACATCATAGAAATGTTGACATTTATTTATAGTCATTGCAATCTGATTGATGGCAATATTCCAATGTCATATAATTACATCTCATGACATTCATCAATTATAAAAAATACTTTTAATGATGGATAACTATTTGTTTCATACCTATTGTTATACCTATGTTTCCTCTAATTTCGGCATCAAATATATATACAAACATAAATATGAACTTTCATATATAACAATAGAGTTTGTAACGCTCATACAAGGCAAACTATAAACAATGAAACTTGTAACGACCCGAGTTTAGAAGGGGGACATGAATGAACCGAGACCACATCCAAATGAGAGGGATCTTGAGGACATGAAAGTATTAAGAAAGACTTAAAAGAATTGAAGTTACTACCTATATCAACAAAGTGCACCTTTCTTTTCGGTGACTTAATTATAGGAACTTCAAAGTTAAGTATGCTTAGCTTGGAGCAATCCTATGTTGAGTAACCTCCTAGAAATTTTCTTAGGATACATGTGAGTGAGGATAAAGTATGCTGAAAGGACGAGTGTTGGTTTGTAGGGACTTCATGTGAATGAGGACAAAACATCCTGAAAGGACGAATGTTAGTTTGTGAGGATAGTCTTCAATCTTGGAAGTACAAGAAGATAATGTGTCAGGTTATAGATAATGGTGGGAATGTCAGGGTAAATAAGGTGTCGAATTATGATCTGAATTCTGGGCCTAGGGGCACTACAAAACTGGTAACCTAACTTTGGTTAAGTTATTTACAAATCTAGTAATTACTACTAAACTGTTTGAATTATCAAAAAAAAAAAAAAAAAAAAAAAAAAACATGTATGAATAATTTGCTTGGTGGGGTTTCTTACTTCAACAGGCATGTGTAAATACTTATGTAATAAAACATTCATTTTAGAATTAACTCAGTACATAAATGTTAATAATAATAATAACAATATTAAGCTTGATCTTAATATTCACATTCTCTTTGTCATTTCGTTGACTACATTTATACTTAAAACCTCACTTTAATCATATAACTAAGCTTCAAATCAAACTTTAAAATAGAAACGATACATAGAGTCACAATATGACCACATGAATAGGCTCCAAATCAAACTTTATTAATATAAATAACCACCAATTTTTAAATCATTCTTTTTAACATTCCATCTTGACATAAAAACCATATAAGAATAAGATTAAATGAAACCTATTCGTTTGAAGGGGGAGGGGTTAACAAGTGAAACATATACTTGTTGAATATAAAAAGAGGTTTATCTCATAAAAAATCTTCTAAAACTCAAGCATATTAATCCAATATAGGCTTCCAAGTACAAAATTTAAATACTCACTGTAGTCTTACTATTTAGATATTAGGTCTATCAAAGTAAATCAATGCAAATAAGTATTTGAAAGATATTCTCATCATTATAAAAAAATTAATTCTACCGATATAAACTAATTCAAATAAACATGTAGTTCTAAGTTATATGATATATCTCGTATAAAAAAAAATAAAAAAGAAAAAAAAAAAGAGATTAGCTTCAAAAACTTGTACAAAAACTTTATAACTTGAGAGTGAGATCGAACTAACATCCAAAAACTTATATAACCCCAAGCTATTTGATTTATCTATCAGTTTGTATAAGTACCTATAATATTAATTAAACATTATATATTAATAAGTGTACATTTTTAATGCTACAAAAGTGTTATATCAACATCACTTGCAACATATATGCAGCAAGACAAGGACTGCATATTGGGCACATATGACAAAAATCTCGTAATACGTCAATCAAAATACTTCCACTGGTACAAATTATTCGAATTGGTGACTCGACATGTTCCAGCTCACGAAGTAAACAACGTAAAGCAATTAGTGAACTTTGAATGTGTCAATGACGAAAATCCAAAACCTTTGTTTGACATTTTATCATCCTTCTATCAACAAGTATCATGACATTAGAAATAATGTATCAATACAAAAGAAGTTGAAAAAATACTACCTTTTCGTTGTCAACTATTACAAGGTATCGTGGCCATAACAAGTGTGAACCTACTTCCTATGATAGAGTGTTGTCTTCTTCCTTTATTGGTACATGAATAGAACAATCACCATCCACAACTACGTCAATTGACACTCTCACATTGTCACCATTCATATCATAATCCAATACGGTCTCAATTGTGACGACATTAATTTCAAACCCAACTGTTGTAAACGATAGACGTTGCCAAGAGACTAAACGATAGAGGCAGGAGTCTACACGAAAGAGATGAGAGTGTAGACGATAGAGGCAGAAGACTACACGATAGAGTTGAGAGATAAAGGCAAGAAACTACATGACAGAGTCGAGAGAGTAAACGACAGAAGAAAGGAAAGAAATTTACTAAACGGTAGGCCTTCCGTGATGAATAGCGCCCATCGTGTAGTAGCTATTTATTAACGTATATATTGCCACATGACATAATAACACTGGTTTAATATAACAATCATGAGAGAGAAAAGAGAAAATAACAACCAAAATAGTGGAAAATGAATTATTGAAGGAAGGCAGAGGAAAATGAAGAGAAAAAGTTTGTTGTAATTAGCAGATGTGAGCGACTCTTTTATCATCCCCCCGCAAGCGAACGAGGAGCTACCGCGACTGTTAGCTTGGTCTTCATACTAAGAAAACGAGGACTTGGTAAAGCTTTTGTCATGATGTCAGCCAGTTGATCTTCGGAGGGAAGGAATCTGACTGAAAGTTGTTTGGAAGCAATCTTTTCTCTGAGAAAATGAAAATCAATCTCAAGATGTTTCGTCCGGTTGTGAAGCACATGATTGGCGGCCATGTATGTGGCGCTGAGGTTATCACAGAACAGTAGAGGGGTGGAGATGCGATTCATACCAATTTTAGTTAGGACTGATTGGATCCAGAGGACCTCAATGGCAGCATTAGACAGACCACGATATTCTGATTCAGCACTGGATCGAGAGACTACCTTTTGCTTGGAGGAGCTCCATGAGACAAGGTTGGAACCAAGAAAGACACAGAATCCACTTGTGTTTCGTCTGTCATCCGGGCAGCTGGCTCAATCGGCATCTGTATAGCAAGTTAAAGACAAAACAGAGGATTTGGTTAGAAGAATACTATGATTGACCATGCCTTTAAGGTACCGAAGGAGGCGTTTTGCTGCTTGAAGGTGTGAAGTTGTTGGGACGTGCATGAACTGACAGAGCTTATTGACACTGAAATTGATGTCTGATCTGGTCAGCGTACAATATTGGAGGGCTCCGACTAAACTTCTGTATTCAGAGGGGTTGTCCAATATTTGTCCATCATTGAGGGACAAGGAGGTGCCAACGGCCATTGAAGAGTAAATGGGCTTGCAATCAGTGAGTTGTGCACAATTAAGTAGGCTGTAGATGTACTTAGACTGAGATAAATGTAAATGATCTGATGAGTGAGCTACCTGAATACCAAGGAAAAAGGATAGATCACCGAGATCTTTAAGTGCAAATTGAGTGTTTAAATAGGTAATGAAGTTTTGGATGGTTGCATAACTATTTCCAGTTACAATAATGTCATCAACATAAATGAGCAAGATGATTAAAGTGTGTGAGTTGTAGAAAATGAACATGGACGTATCAGATTTCGCATTTCAGAAGCCCCATTGCATCAGACAAGTACTGCGCTTTGAAAACCATGCGCGAGGACTCTGTTTGAGACCATACAAAGCCTTGTGTAGAAGTAAGACATGATCGGGATGTTGGTCACTTATGAAACCAAGTGGTTGCTTGATATATACTTCCTTAGATAAGTCACCTTTGAGGAAGACATTGTGTACATCAACTTGCCGAATGATCCAATTATGAGATAAAGCAATGGATAGCACAAGTTGAATGGTAGTAGGCTTGACCACTGGATTGAAAGTCTCAAAGTAATCGATGCCATAATCTTGGTTGAATCCTTGAGCAACCAAACGAGCCTTGAAGCGAGCAATCTCACTTGATGGAGTCTATTTGAGTCTGAACACCCACTTACTGGCAATTACCTTGCGATCCTAAGGCAGAGGTGTGAGACACCATGTATTATTTCGTATGAGGGCTTCATATTCCTCAAGCATTGCTTGCTTCCATCTTGGATGAAGAAGAGCTTTCTTGTATGATCTTGGTTCTGTTTTGTCCAAGACAGTGACCACGGATAACCAAGCCTTTGGTTTAAAAATGTCCATTTTTTATCGTGTAATCATGGGATGGTTATTGGTTGTGAGAATGAGGGATTTTGGTAGGTCTGAAGTGGTGGGAAGGGTCAGGTGTGGGGAAGCAGAGGGAGTTGGGAAGGCAGAGTTGAGTGATGGTGAAGAAGAGGGAATGATGGAAGTTGGTGGACTTGTTGAGGATACAGGTAATTGAGGGAGATGGGTAGTAGGTTGGCTGGATGGTGTAGGTTGGGAGGATGGAGATGGGATGGAAGAAGGTAGAGGGGGGAATCATGGTGATGAACAATGTTGCTTTGAGAATTGGCAGCGGCCTTATGTATGGAGGAAGGGCTGAGGGGACTAATGGGACTAGGAATGGAAATGACAGGATAAGAAGAAGGTGGAGAAGAAGTGATTGGTTGATAGTTATCTAGGAAAGGAAAGGCAGTTTCATTAAATACTACATGCCTAGAAACATAAATGCGACCTGTTGTGCGAAGAAGACAGAGATATCCTTTGTGCAAAGAGGTATAGCCTAAAAAGATGCATTCATGAGTCCCGTATTAAAGTTTATGGTCATTAAACGGCCGAAGAAAGGGAAAACAGGTGCAGCCAAACACTTTAAGAAGCTGATAATCAGGAGATTTATAGTATAAGGTTTCATAGGGGGATTTGTTTGCAAGGAGAGGTGTGGGTAGCTGATTGATAAAGTAAGTGGCTGTGTGGAAGGCGAAAGGCCAGAAGGTTTGTGGAACAGAGGAATGGGCAAGCATGGCTAAACCGACTTCAACGACATGTCTGTTCTTTCGTTCGACAGTGTCGTTTTGTTGAGGTGTATAGGAACAAGATAGACGATGGATTATGTCAAGTTTGTCTAGAATAGGTGAGAGAGCTTTGAACTCTCTTCCTCTATCAGTTTGGATTGATTTAATAGTGGTGGAAAACTAATTTGATACCATTGTTTGAAACTTGAGGAAATGGGGAGAACTTCGAATTTCACTTTTATGGTATACATCTAAGTAAAATGCGAGAAAGCATCGATAAACCTAAAAAGTATTTGTCTCCATTTACTAAATTGATAGGGGAAGGACCCCATACATCGACATAAACAATATCAAAGGGAAAGGTTGGACGAGAATTTGAAGACTGAAAAGGAAAACGATGGATCTTTGCCATTTGACAGTGCATGCAGACTGATACATTTGTATTATTTTTGTACTTCAGTTTTCATTTTGAGAAAATAGATTGAACTACTGGAAGGGAGGGATGTCCTAAGTAACGATGCCATAAGGAAAAATCTTTGAGAGCTGAGATGAAGGCAGTTGGATGAGAGGAGGAAGTGGATAAGCGTGGAGTAAGTGGAGTGACAGAAAGCTTGTATAGGCCACGATCAAGTTTGCCCCGAAGGAGTGGACTCTTGGTTTGAAGATCCTTCACAACAAAGGAGTCATGGAAAAACTCAACATAAGCGTGATTATCATAACATAAACGAACGATGCTAATTAGATTCCGAGAGATTGAAGGTGTGTGAAGGACAGAGTGAAGATGAATTGAAGTATTAGATATAAAGGATTGAAAAGACGAAGAACTAGTGTGAAAGATGGGAAGAGACATACCATTTCCTATGACAACTTGTTCACCACCATAATATGGAGTAGGTTGTTGGATGTTGGGTAGGTCAGGTGTCATGTGATGCGTAGCTCCGGAGTTCATATACCAGCCTTCATCTGGATGATTTGATTTTGGAGTAGGCGAAGCAATGACATAGGATAAAGGTTGATTTGGGGTTGGTGTGGTTTGAGCAAAATGAGCTTAGGGAGGGTGAATGGTTTTGTATTTGGGGTTATCAATATTGTAGCAGGATAGGGCTATATGGCCAACTTTATTGCAAATTTGACATTATGGCCGATTGGAGGAGTGTGATGGTTGATGGGGGAGGGGGAGGGGTGGTCGTTGAGCTCGGGTAGGGGATCTTTGAAATGTATGATCAGTAGCATTCATACCAGAGAAAGGAAGGTTGGGAAGAATACCTGGAAGAGATGGAGGAGGTCTGATGGGTGATCTGGTAGTGTGTGGCCAGTGAGGACGTCAATGTTTTAGAGAGAGATAGGCAACATTGGCTTGGATTTGTTGAAGTTGATCCATGGCAGATTGTGTTTCCAGTCGAGAGTCATATGCAATGAGCAAAATGCGGACATCAGCGATGGAGGGGCGATCAGTTCTGTTCTGAATGGAAGTCACAAAGGGGTTGTACTCATTACTGAGACCTTCGAGAATGTATGCAAGATGATCACGGTAAGACAGAGCTTCCTCAATAGCAGCAAACTTATCCACAATGTCTTTAATCTTAGTGAGGTACTGAGACTGATGCCATCCTTTCTTATCTTTCGAAGTTGAGAGTGCAGTCCCAAAATCCGAGCTGTTGAAGATGATTCATAAACCGTTCGAAGCACTTCTCAAATCTCTAATGCTGATTCGTACCCGACTATTTCACCCATTTTATCTTCGTTGAGAGAAGAGTAAAAACAGCTCATAATAGTATGATTACACTTCTGCCAATAAGAGAAATGAGGATTGAATTGAGTCTGCTAAGGATCGAGGTATTTTGGTGGGTGGGGATAGGTTCCATCAATGAAACTTTCAAGGCCATAGCCCATGATTAGGTTGAGAAGCTGATATTTCCATAAAAGATAGTTTGAATCATTTAGCTTGATAGTAAGAGATTGAGACATATGAGGGAAGTTTGCTACGGGAGATTGCGGGGATGGGAGTTTGGAAAAAGGGTTGATCGGTACCTGATTTTGAAAGGAATGATGGGTGGAAAAACCAGCATACTGAGGGTGAAGGGGCGGTGGTGGAGGGCCATATTGAGGAGGGTAAAATGGGTTTCAAGTAGGGGGAGGGACACGTTGATTAGCAGGTGGGGTAAACGACGGAGATGATATAGAAATGTTGGTTGGAGGTGGAACAGTTGAATTAATACCTGGGTTTGATGTCACTGGTAGAGTGGAATTTTCTTCAGATGTTCCCGAGCTCGACCCCATGGAAAAGAACGTGATTCTTTAAATCTCTGATACCATGTAAACAATAGAGAGACGAAGGCTAAACAATCATTGCCGAGAGAGTAAACGACAGAGGCAGGAGTCTACACGACATAGATGAGAGTGTAGATGATAGAGGCAGAAGACTACACGATAGAGTCGAGAGTGTAAACGATAGAGGCAGGAGATTACACGATAAAGTTGAGAGAGTAAACGATAGAAGAAAAGAAAGAAATTTACTAAACAATCGGCCTTCTGCGATGAATAGTGCCCATCGTGTAGTAGCTATTTATTAACGTATATATTGCCATATGGCATAATAACACTGGTTTAATATAACAACCATGATAGAGAAAAGAGAAAATAACAACCAAAATAGTGGAAAATGAATTACTGAAGGAAGGCAGAGGAAAACGAAGGAAAAAGTTTGTTGTAATCAACAGACATGAGCGACTCTTTTATCAACTACCAACAAACAAGAAATTCTATCCTATTTTGAAGTTGTTGCAACACAAGGAAATCATTACTAAAATATATTGAGAAATATAAAATCAAAGACATGCAAACATCCTCTTTTTCTTCTTTTAATTTAACTTCTTCAAAATTCTTTTTTTGTTTCAATATTTTTTTTGCCTTCACTTAGAATAAAAAAATTGTTTCACAACACATTGTGGAAAACTAAGTAAAGATGAGTTGAACCACATTATTACCTTCTCATTTTTCCTTGCCATCCTCTCCTTATTTCATTTATTTTAGAGCAACATCACTTTTTTAAAGGAGTCCAAAACTTTGGAAAGAGGGGTATCGATGTGAGTGATAATTGGGACATGTTATCTATCTTGATTCATTTTAATGATATATTAATTAACAAAAAATAAAATAAAATATATGTAAACCTTAATCTCAATCAAGATCCATCCATCAACAATAAGATCCTCAAGCTTTATATATCGCATAGACATCTAAAGAAAGCTCTAACTTGTTGTAAACCAAATAAGACAATACATAGAACTAAGAATTTAAAACATGTTAATATCATAATCTTTTAAAATAATATTTAAATTTGAACTACACAATAATAAAAAAAATATATTTGTAAACAAATAAGATCACAAAGCAAAATCAATATGTAAAATTAGGGTATAATAACATTTGAAGTAAAAAACTCATATATGCAAAAACATGTCAATCTCTATCTATATATTTGATGCTATAACTTTGAAATTCGATACTTAGGACAGATTGAAAAGAGATTAGCACATTGATAGAGAAGAGAGATCAGAGACCGCAAAATGTTGTAAATAGAACAAAATTCTAATGACAAAATAAAATTTTTTAATCTAAAGATAAAATGTATAGCAATTTAGAAGTAAAAAAGGAAAAGAAAAGAAAAACAATTTTACCCATCTCTACCTCAAAGTACTTCATTATACAGGTAGATGGAAATCTTGCTGATCTTCTTCTTCATTGTAAAGGTCTTCTCTATCTCTAACTCAAAAATGAATTTAATTTTTCTTTGATATTTAAGAAATACACAATCTACACAAAAAAAGAAGAGTAAATAAACCATTACCAAAGAAAAGTAAATGTATTTAATTTGGATTTAATTTCTTAAATTAACTTAAAATTTGAAATAAATCCAAATCCTCCTTAATTTAAATTAAAATCTCCCAATATTCATCGAAACCAAATAGAATTTCAAATGCTAATTTTCTACTGAACTTAATTGGTGGTGTGTTCGACATTTACTTAGTTTGGTCGTCTTTGCCTATAAATAGGAGATGTGACCCCATATGTGAAGTAAGCAAAGAGAGGAAGAAAGAAAAGCTAGAGAGCTAGTAAAAAAGAAATTGAGCGAGTATCTTGAGAGTGAGAGTAATCTTTAAGGGTCATCCTTGTACATTTTAAATAAAAGTTTCTTTCTTCAAAAGAGATTGTTTCTCTTCCTTTTGTGCCAATTTCTTCAACAGGTGATATCAGTGCCAAGCTAGCATAGCTTGCTACGGTGGAGCTTTTGAAGGTAAAGTACAATTTGGCAATGTGAAGCTTATTGTCTGGGACATAACTACTCATAGAGTGCATTCATCACTACAAGATGATTGATGACCTTCAAGTTGTTGGAGGAATCAAGAAGCTCAACACTCAGAACTACATGCATGAACATGAAGTGGTATCTTCAAGGCCAAAACTTTTGGGATGTTGTTGGAGGCACAAAAGTCAGTCCTCTTGAGGATGCTGCCACTTTGATGAAATGGAATATCAAGGAAAGTAAGGCCACATTTGCAATTAAAACTACAGTTGATAAATAAATGTTGGAGCACATTAGTACAACAGAGATACCAAAGAGAGCATGGAATACGTTTGCCTCATTTTTCTCAAAGAAAAATGATGCAAGATTGTAGTTTCTAGAGAATAAGCACTTGTTAGTTACTCAAAGGGAGATGACTATCAACTAGTACTTCACCAAAGTAAGAACTTTATGTTGTGAAATCTCTAAATTAGATCCTACTTCTACTATTTCAGAATCAAGGACAAGGAGAATTATTATTCATGGACTTAAACCTGAATATAGAAGCTTTATTGTTGCTATTCAAGATTGGGCAGTCCAATCTTTTCTGATTGACCTAGAAAATATGCTTGCTAGTATAGAAGCATTGGCTAAGAAAACGTCGGAGGTCACAATAAAAAGCAATAATGAAGAAACACTCTTTATTGGCCAAAGAAAAGGTCAATCAAAATATCAAAAGAAAGTAAAATGAAAATGAGGTGAAGAAACTCCAAAACGCTCTTAAGTAGCGAGAGCTAGTAAAACTAATCAAAATCACAATTATAGAGAAAATGGTGAATGTTATATCTGTGGAAACAAAGATCATTATGTCAGAGAATATCGTCGAGAGGAAAAAACAGCAAAAAGCAACGCAGTCACCTTCCATGCTGAAAGCATTAGTGAAGAAGGATAGGATGGAGAGACATGCTTTGCAACAACAGATCCCAACCCTTAGTCTACACTAAATGTGGTGGAGAATGAAGTGTTGGCTCTCTATGCAGAAGAGGTAAATTATTAAAATGAGTGGATTATTCATTCAGGTTGATCTAACATCATGACAGAAGATAAGAAGAAGCTGCAAAACACATCAGAGTACAAAGGAAGCCGAGTTGTTGTAATTGCAAACAACTCAAAGTTGCCAATAGTCCACGTTGGCAAAATAATGATCATGTCTTGTTCCAATTCCAATCAAGCAGAGCTGGAGAGCGTATTTATGTGCCTAGAATGAAGAAGAATTTGATGTCATTATCTCAATTGATATCAACAGATAACTTCATCGTGTTTAGACCTGACGGTGTCAAGGTATATCGAGTTTTGGAAATCAATAGTATGCTATTGATGGAAGAACAAGTAATGAACTCTGTCTATGTCATGTTAGTAGAAAGCATCTACGTGAATGGTCAAGGCACCTAAGAACAAAGTGCATTGATTTTGTTAGTGAACAATTCTATAAATCAAGAAATATTACATTTTATGAAGCATCATCATGGTAGGCACCCGAATCATAAAAGACACCTAAGGATGAGAGGTCTTTCAAAGAAGGATCAAAAGAAGCGATAAGCCAAGTGCAACAAGCTCTAATAGAAAGATAAGAAGAAACAATGAAGGCGAAGAAGACCAATTAAGGACACAAAGTCATTGGAAAAGTGGAGTACACAATCAAGAGCCACAATTACGGAGATCAACCAGACAAAGAAAACAAAATTCCAGGTATGTGAATGCGTCATTAACAACATTTGAAAAGTTAGCAACATGCGAAGAAGTGTAAGAACATGACCAATGGAGAAAGGCCATGGAAGAAAAGGTGGATACACTGAGTAGACATCAAAGTTGGGACATAGTGCTGGAAGGCTAAGAGCATCCAAGCATGCAAGAGTTCCAACAAAAACTTGAGAGGATGGAGAGCTAGAATAATTACCGTTAAGGTGGAGTGTTGAAGTAAAAGCAACACTAACTATTCTAAAAGGTTCTTAAAGTATCAATCATATGACATAAATATGTAAATTAGACTTTTCTAGAATTATGCTAAAGTATGTAAATTAAATTATCAAATAAAAGATCTAGAAATATCCTAGGCTTTTCTTTCGGCTCAAAGGAATTCGAGAATTCCTTTAGATAAGGATAACCCAAGCAATTTAAACTTATAGAATTCAAAAAGAACTTAGAGGCTGTTTAGGGTGCTAAGTTGAGATAAGATGTCTGGAGTTCATACATCTGTGGAATTCATATATCTATGAAGTTCATATATATGTAAAGTTCATATGTTTGTGTTTCGGGTACAGAGTTATTTGGTCTAAGTTTATATGTTTGTGTTTGGGTGCAGAGTTGAGTTCATATGTCGGGGGTATCTGATGCAGTTTTATGCACTCTAAATAATCTGCTTTTATGATTATGTTGGGATTGGTATCTTAATTCTCCCGGAGTCTCGTAGTTTGTAAATAGTCTGTGCACATTGTTATTAATAAAATAAGAGTTATTTTATTTGCATTTACTCATATTCAATAAACTAAGATCCATGGTTATTTCAAGTAAACTTAAGCATGTATATGATGAAGGAACTCTTATCAAACAGAATCTATGAGCAGAAGCAAGATCGTTCAAAATTCATTGTGGTGGATTTCAAGCATTCACAAACATATAAACAGGTTATGCATTTTCTAACAAATTACAACATGCTTTCAAAATAAATAAAAAGGAACGAGAGACATACCTTTTGAAGAACTTTTCTTCTAACCTTCTCTCGCTCTCGTGGAAATTGGACCAGCACCTATCGTTGTTGCTTATAACACCAATCCAATCGTCTACAAAAATCTCTCGTTGTCGCTTAGCACACGAACAGTATTTTCCACAAACAAATAGCCTCTCGAACACCACCACTCAATGACCTTGATATTTGCGGAGTGAGAATCCAGAAGGTGTAGGCTCTATTGGATTTGGTAGAGGGAAGGAGGAAACCACGATCGTATTGAACGTCCAAGCAAGTGGGAGAAGGAAAGTGTCTATCATATAAACTTGTGCTTGATCATTTAGTAAAGGTACATGGTCATTTAGAAATTAGGTTTGATCGTTTAGAGAAGCTCGCTTAGGGACGCGATTGCTTAGTAAAAGCTATACAATCGTTTAGACAAATGCGTGTGTACACGATCATTTAGACAAACACTTTGAGCTATCGTGTAGTCTCTCGTGAGCTAAACGATAGGTAGTGTACTCTTATGAAGCGATGCAATGATTCTTTTCCAAAATGAAAACATTTTTCATTTTATCCTTTAGTTATGACAACTGAATACAACCTCCCACTATCACACACGGTTAAGGAGAAACAACAACCAATTATCTTATAATTGTTTTAATTATAAATAAATATAATAACTAACTTATCGTATTATATTTATAACCTATAGTTTGAAACCATAGTCTTCTTCTCCTTTTCTTGATATAAATCATATTATATCATTTTCCTCTAATTAATATATCTCATACATCATGTTAATTTTATCATATATAACTGAACAAGTTTAATGATATCATATAAAATCAAACTCCCTCTTGTCAATTTTAACACTTTAAACTGACCCAAAAACTGATTCTCAACTTGAATCCATCGAGCTACCAAGGGGACCTTATGGACCTGTAGCTTGAAGCTCCAACGGTACATGAATAGTTGACTAAACTTTTTAGTCATGAGATCCACCATCCGTTAACTGCTGGGCACTCCACTAAAGACCGACAGCTGCACTCTTCTCATCACAGATATATTTCTGTGTCCATCAGATATAACCAGTTAACAGTGCGATAACCCTTCGCAGATGCTCGTAAGTACAGCTAGGTCAATTTACCATTTTGCCCCTGTAGTTACATCAAACTTCTTAAGTACCACTGATCCCTCTAATGAACAATACATCATAGTCCTACTATTAGTGGACACATATCAAACCATGAGAAGGTGTGTGGCGCCAAATCGTTCAAGCCCCAGAATCAGCACTTAAGAAATAATCTATCTACTTACCCCTACATCGGGGAAGAAGTTAATTCCATCTTGTGTAGCTGAGTTTTCAACACTCCAATTAGACGAATCCCGAAAGTGGTAGGTTTGAGTCGGTGATCTGGCCACTCGCATCCATGTAAAGCAAAGAACCGCCTTCAAAGGCAAGAGTTCCAAACTCACTTAGGATTAAGGTCATGTTACCCACGGTCATTCTAGTAAAGTGAAGTCTCTGTCATAAACGATGTTATATAACAAAACTATACAATTCGTGGTCCGGTCTTATACAAAATCCTTTGTATAGAACACCCTCGCTCGTATGTCTCTATATGAATGATCAGGACAAGACCATCTGTACCACATCTCAACACTTGTAACTATCTACAAAATGAGCTGCATTCGTAGTGTCACAAGGATAATGTTTCCCTCCTATATCCATATACTACAGACCATTTTGGTTATCACTTAAGACATGATCCACCTGTATGTCTCCACATACATATTTAAGTTACAACAACAACCAAGAATCTTAGTTTATTGGTTTGTGGTAAAGCAAATAAAACATCTTATATTTCAACAGTGAAGAAAATATATTATATTATTACATCACAAGCGTTTGTTCAATACATGTGTTTACAAACTACAGGACCCAACGAGAGTTTAGGGTATCAATCCCAACAATCTCCCACTTGTCCTAAAGCGAGTGGGGTGTACATAATAACAAGTACAAAATAATGAACTAGGGCACTAAGGCCTAGTACAAAAAATCTTCCACTTGCCTTAGTCCAGCCACGGGCGGTCCCGTAGACCCATGCTTTGAAGGTGACGCTAAAAAACTATAGCCGTGAAAGCCTTCATAAATGTCAACAACGTTATGCTCCAAAGCGATCTTCTTGACTATCACGTTCCCTCGATGAACTATCTCGTGGATGAGATGATACTTTCGTTCTATATGTTTGCCACACTTGTGACTTCTAGGCTCCCTAGAGTTCACCACAGCACCACTATTATCACAATAAAGGGTGAAGGGCCTAGATATGTCTGGAACAACTTCCAGATCAATCAGGAACTTCCTGAGCCAAACGGCCTTCTTAGCAGCTTCACAAGCTGCTAATACTCGGCCTCCATCGTGGAGTCAATGATGCACCCCTTCTTAGTGCTTCGCCACACTACAGTTCCTCTGTTAAGAGTGAACACTGAGCCTAAAATGGATTTCCAAGAATCCTTATCAGTCTAAAAGTCAGGGTCTATGTGTCCAGTAATGATCAAATCCTTAGATCTATACACGAGCATGTAGTCCCTCATTCTCCGAAGATACTTGAGGATGTTCTTGACTGAGGTCTAGTGATTCTATCCTGGATTAGACTGATACCTACTGACAATCCCCACAGCGTAGCAGATATCTGATCTAGTACACAACATCACATACATCAAACTGCCAATGGCAGATGCATAGCGGACTCGTTTCATCTCCTCAACCTCTTGAGGTGTCTTAGGACACATTTCCTTAGACAATGTAACTCCATGCCTGAAAGGAAGTAGGCCCCTTTTGGAGTTTTGCATCGAGTACTTGAGCAACATCTTGTCAATGTACGATGCCTGAGACAACGCTAGCACTTTGTTCTTTCGATCTCAAAAGATCTGAAAACCAAGAACAAACTGAGCCTCTCCCAAATCTTTCATTTGGAAATAGGCCGCTAGCCAGTTCTTAACTAATGTCAGTAGACCTACATCATTCCCAATGAGTAGGATATCGTCTACATACAACACTAGGAAAACTAATGAACTTTTTATGATTTTCTTGTAGACACGAGGCTCATCAATGTTTTGGTCAAAGTAGTACGATTTGATCGCAATATCAAATTGAATGTTCCACGATCGAGACTCCTGTTTCAGCCCATAAATGGACAGACTAAGTTTGCAAACCTTTTACTCTTGACATTTGGCTATGAATCCCCCGGGCTGCACCATATAAATTGTCTTGATGTCCATTTGCAATATCTCATAGTCAAAATATGAGGCAATGGATAGGAGGACACAGATAGACTTCAACATGGCAATAGACAAGAAAGTCTCCCCATAGTCAACTCCCTCCACTTGGGTATAACCCTTTGTCACAAGTCTAGCTTTGAAGGTTTGCACCTTTCTATCGGCACCCTGTTTCCTCTTATAGATCCATTTGCAACCTATAGGTTTGCCCTGGTTGATCTACAAGATCCATATTGAGTTGAAGTACATCGACTCCATCTCGAGATCCATGACTTTGGCCCATTCATCCCGGTCAACATCCTCCACTGCCTTCTAATAAGACAACGGATCCTCAACCTCGCCATCGGCTACCATAGCCAGGATTTCAGTGAAACCCATATAGCGAACAGGTGGGTTGCAACCCTCCCACTATGTCGAGGTTCCTTCAACTCTTGAGGTAGAATAGACCTACTAGATGAACTTCCATCAACAACTCTTACTGATGGAGCAGAACCTTCAACAACTCTTGTTGAAGTTTCAATAGTTTCGATGGAAAGTTCACACAACACGATCTTACTACGTGGACTATGCTCCCTTATATGATCCTCTTCCAGGAGGTAGCGTTCGTAGACACAAACACTCTGTTATCCTTAGGATCATAAAACTAACCCCCTCATGTACCTTTGAGGTAGCCTACAAAAAGGCACAACCTCGAACGTGGTTCCAATTTCTTTGGATTAGCCTCAAGCATATGGGCTAGGCAACCCCATATGCAGAAGTGACGCAAAGTAGCTTTACGCCCATTCCACAACTCCAAAGGCGTTCTCACAACACTCTTGGAAGGAACACAGTTGAGGATATAAACTGTAATCTCCACTGTAAAACCCTAAAATGAGTTCGGTAAGGAAGCGTAACTCATCATCGACCGAACCATGTCCAAAAAGGTTCTGTTTCTCCTCTCCGCTACACCATTCTGCTGAGGTGTACCCAGCACTGAGAGTTGGGAAACAATTCCATATTTTATCATATAGTTATGGAACTCCGAATCCAAAAACTCTCCACCCTGATCCGATCAAAGTGTTTTAATCCATCTATCCAATGGGTTTTCAACTTCAGCCTCGAATTCTTTGAATTTTTCAAAGGATTCAACTTCTGTTGCATCAAATAAACATACCCATACCGAGAGTAACCACTAGTAAAAGTGATGAAATACTCATAGCCTCCCCTGGATCGCATATTCATCAGACCACAAAGGTCAGAATGCATTAACTCTAGAGGCTTTTTGGCTCGATAACCGTTTCCAGTAAAAGGCCTTTTAGCCACTTGCCTTCAAGGTAAGATTCGCACACTAGTAAAGAATTTTCCTCTAACTCATTTAGAAGTCCATTCTTCACTAACCTCTCAATCCTATTGAGATTGATGTGCCCTAATCGAAGGTGCCCAAGTTTGTAATTTTCTTTTGGAGAAACCTTTTGTCGTTTATTTTGAGTTACGACAGCTTTAAACATCTCTATGTTATGGAGAGAACTTGTTGCTAATGGTCTTAGCACATCCAAGTTGTTTTCCAGTTTTGCTGAACAAATCTCAACACTATCTTTATGAATAAACACTTTATTCAAATCAAAATGTAGAGTATATTTACATTGAATTAGAGACTTTATAGAAATTAAGTTCCACTTTAACTCGGGAACTACATAAACATCATTCAAAATGATAAACTTCTTCTGTAAAGTCAACTGAAGTCCTCCCACTACCATAGCTGAAACGATGTGGCCGGTGCCTACTCGCATCGTCATCTCTCCAGCCTCAAGCTGCCGCCAGGATCTAATTCCCAGAAAAGAAGAACAAACATGATTAGTGGCCCTAGAGTCAATAATCTAGGTAGAATCATAATTTTCCACTAAATAAGTTTCCAAAACTAGTAAATCATATTTACCTTGTTTTTCCTTGGCCTTAGCCTTCTTCTTCTCCTTAATCCAGCAAGGACAATTCCACTTCCAGTGCCCATCCTGGTTACAATGGAAACACTTTCCTTTGTCAACCGGCGCTAGTCGCTTACCCCACTGTATGACAGGCAGTGGGTTAGCAGGTGCCTTCCCTTTCCCCTTACCACCCTTCTTCTTCTTCCTCTTGGAAGTGTTAGAAGTAGAAGGTGCAGATTTAGTTCTTGAGGTCGAACCTTTATGGAACTTCTTTGATGATGAAGCAACATTTGCCTCACCAACCTTCTTCTCCTTACTTTTCAGTAAGGATTGAAATGTCTGCAATTCGTTAAGGAGAGTTGTAAGGGTCTAGTCCACTTTGTTCAGTATCACATTACTAACAAAGTGTAGAAAGCTATTTGGCAACAAGTGCAGAATGATGCTAACCTGGTTTCCCTCATCGATGCGTGACCCATTCATCTCCGCCACATTGAAGTGAACTATCATGTTCAGCACATGTTCACGAACAAAGGTGCCTTCCTCCATTTTGGAGTTGAAGATGCATTTGAGAGCTTCATGCTTGAGCTGTCCAGACGGTTGTCCAAACATTCCCCACAACTACATAAACCCATATATTTATGGGTTCCATTTCCATATAATCCTGTACCGTTGTAAAATAAAGGACTCCATGATCTCACGCACTGAGACCGTAGGCTCATGCTTCTTGGCCAAAACATCATTAAGACTAGCCAAGATGTAAGCTTGGGCCTTCTCATTTGCCTGTGTTCAACGATCATAAGCCTCTCGAACATTTTGAGTGGCGTTCTGAGGTGGAATAGGAGGACACTCCTTCGTAAGGACAAACCTCAGATCATCGATGATTAAAATAGTAGTGATTGTATGTTTCCAACTAGCATAATTCTTGCTAGTCAGTTTATCAGCACTTATAGACCTAATGTGGCTATAGCCATTCTAACGTTGCTGAAAAACAAACAAACTTAATGAGTCTATGCAATACCACATTTTAACACCAATTTTTAGTTTTAGCAAAATAGTTTCCATGCACCTTTAGTGAAAAGACATCTATTTTGCAATGATGCTCCACAGGACAAACGTCACCAGTGGGGCAATCAGATGCCCCTTCACTGGGATGCGACACTCTCAACCATTAGGCAAAAATAACTCTTGTAACTGACCTTAATAGTCACCATTTTTCGATCCAGAACTATTAACCTTTAACAATTCCTCGTAAGTGTAACCCCTCATCTTCAGCCCTAGAGTCCCACCTTAATGCGCCCACCCTAAGGAGAAAGCAAATTAGGACAAGAGACTAAAGCAACCTTATCTACATAGGAGATCAGATAAAGAGTCGTGCAAAACTGGCATACTATAGAGGGACACTCCCAGAGTGCCTCGAAGCGATGCACAGAAACATTATCCAACCTAATGAGAGAGACTATGGGATATGTTGTCGCACGTCCCGCTCCTACTTACTATGAACATTCTTTCCATTCACATTAGCATTGATCTACCCAAACACCATCCTTTAGAGGGACACTCCCAAGGTACCACGAGGCCGAGAATAGGTCTTATGGTGTGAACATAAAGGGAGAAACGTGAAGAGGTTTAAATGAAGTATCATACACCCCAAGTACCTCCCACTGAATGTTCTACCTAGGGATTCATTAACATAGATCATTCGGCTACTAATTTTATCTAAGTCAGTTTAATTTGCTAAAAAACAACTCTTTTCTTTGAAATTAAACAAGTTCAAGTCAAGTCCTCAAATTTGCATGCATACATCAAATCTATCTAATTCACCTTTTCAGGTAGGTTCCCAGGTAGGGATGTTCCATTTCCGTTAACTTAGGTACCCTAGCCTAGACCCAATTCACCTTAGACAAAAGGTCCTTATAGATAGATTTGCTACATATTTAATCTTTTATTAGTCCATAATCCTATTAAATTGATTAAAAGATTAAACCTTAGGTTGCTAATCTCATTAGAACCGTGATCTTAGGTTTATCGCCACCAAGTTTTAAAACTCTTTTAAAACCATGATTCAAGCCTCAGTTCGCATGCATGTATGTCTTATTGATTTTAGTTCTAATTTCCCTTATAACACTTATAAAAGAAACAACCAAAACCCATTCACATTGCCATGCACAACTAGGTATTTATAACTCTTATAAATTTAACCTATGTGTCATGCTTCATGCAATGTTCATTAATTACTATATATAACTCTTATATACTTGGTAATGAACTAAGCAAACATGCTTCCATACACTGTACTATAACACTTATAATATAAAGATGATGCATGTCTATACTTAATTCATGCATAAATATAACTTTTATATTATATGATGCATGAGCATGCTCTTCTGTAATTTAAATCATACAAACTACTATATCATAACACTTACAATATAGAGATGATGCATGACCAATGCATAACCTAAGGTGGGATTTCAACTATATGGCATAACATATGACATATAATAAAACATACATCTTATGTACATTCACCAAAGACTAATGGACCGGGATGATTAGACTAAAAAACCAGAAAATAAATTCTATCTATTACATAAATCCATCGAGCAAACCGGTTCACAAGCGAACCGGGCCTTGAAACGCCTGGGCAAAGCCTCCCTGATCATTTAGTAAACTGTCCGAGTAACCATTTACAATTCAATGAAGCATGAGGCTACTCGATCGTTTAGCGCACTAATATTAAATGCGCAAGTCTAAACGATCGCTTATACGATGATGTTACTGTGAAGCACGATCATCTAGACAATCATAGAGCAAGTGCTTAAGTAACTTTTACTACGCGATCGTGTAGTCAGTGACTAAGCGATGAAGCTTGCTGGGCTACATAATTGTTTAGTGTGCGTGCATCTACCTTGCTGCCGAGTATCACATACTCAACGATCGCTTATCCCATGGTTTACATAATCTGACCAACATTTGGTCTTCTTCTTTCTTCAAGTACAGTGCAACTCCTTGCCTTGAAGTTTCATCACGAGCGACTCACAATGACTCAAACACTTTGAATTATAGACTCGATAGCAAGTTAATATACCTAAAAACATCGGGGTCCTTACAATTAAATTTTAAATGTAAAAGAATTAAATAACCAGAGGCAACCATCCTAGAAAACTCCATTAATCCACATCAACAAACATATTACACACTTAAACAGAATGTAGATATGCTTTCACCCACCAAGAATATAAATATCGTTCTATACATTAATGGATTTGGAATATCAGAACCTGGCTCTAATGCCGATTGAAGGAACTCTTACCAAAGAGAACCTATGAGTGGAAGCATTACAAGCAATCATAAACACACAAACAAGTTATGCATTTTCTAACAAATTACGGCATCCTTTCAAAATATATATAAAGGAACGAGAGTTATACTTATGAAGAACTCTTCTTCTAACCTTCTCTCGCTTTCGTCGAAATTGGACCAGCACCTCTCATTGTCGCTAAGAACACCAATCTAATCGTCTACCCAAATCTTTCATAGTCGCTTAGCATACAAACAGTCTTCTCCACGAACAAGCAGCCTCTCGGACACCACCACTCAGTGACCTTGGTATTCTTGGAGTGAGAATCCAAGAGATGTGGGCTCTGTTGGATTTGGTAGATGGAAGGAGGAAACAACAATCACATTGAATAACCAAGCAAGTGGGAGAAGGAAAGTGTCTATCATGTAGACTTATGCTTGATTGTTTAGTAAAGGTACATGGTCATTTAGGAAATCAGGTTTGATCGTTTAGACGATTGTTTAGAGAAGCTCGCTTAGGCCCGCGATTGCTTAATAAAAGCTATACGATCGTTTAGAGAAATGTGTGTATACACGATCGTTTAGACAAACACTTTGAGCTATCGTGTAGTCTCTCCTAAGCTAAACGATAGGTAGTGTACTCTTATGAAGCAATGCAATGATTCCTTTCCAAAATGAAATATTTTTCATTTTATCCTTCAGTTATGAAAACTGAATACAACCTCCCACTATCACGCACGGTTGAGAAGAAACCACCAATAATTATCTCAATTGTTTTAATTATAAATAAATATAATAAACTTATCATATTATATTTATAACCTATAGTTTGAAAGCATAGTCCTTTTCTCCTTTACTTGATATAAATCATACTTATATCATTTTTCTCCAATTAATGTATCTCATACATCATATCAATTATATCATATATAACTGAACCAGTTTAATCATATCATATATAATCAAACTGCCTCTTGTCAATTTTAACACTTTAAACTTACCCAAAAATTGATTCTCATCTTGAATCCATTGAGCTATCAAGGGGACCTTATAGACCTATAGCTTGAAGCCCCAACAGTACGTGAATAGCTAACTAAATTCTTTAATCACGAGATTCACATCCATTAATTGTTGGGCACTTCACTATAGACAGACAGTTGCACTCTTCTCACCATAGATATATTTCTGTGGCCATCAGATATATCCAGTCAACAGTACAATAACCCTTCACAGATGCTCGTATACAGCTGGGCAAATTGACCTTTTTTTCCTGTAGTTATATCTAATTCCTTAAGTACCACTGATCCCTCTAATTAACATTACATCATAGTCCTAATATGAGTAGACACCTCTCGGAACTATGATGAATTAAGACATCTCCTATCCTTAAGTACCACTGATTCCTTAAGTACCACTGGTGCCACATTGTTTAAGTCCCGGAATCAGCCCTAAGGGAGCAACCTATCTACTTACCCCTGCATCAAGGAATGAGTGAATTTCATCTTGTGTAGATGAGTTCCCAACTCCCCAATAAGAGAATCCCCAAAGTAGTAGGTTTGAGTCGGCGACTTGGCCACTTTCACTTATGCAAATCAAAGGACCACCCTCAAAGGCAAGAGTTCTCAACTCACTCTGGCTTAAGGTCATGTTACCTATGGTCATCCTAGTGAAGTGAAGTCTCTGTCATGAACGACGTTATATAATGAGACTATACACTTCGTGGTCTGGTCTTATACAAACTCCTTTGTATAGGACATCTCCACCCGCATATCTCTACGTGAATGGTCAGGATCAGACCATCTGTAGCATGTCATAACACTTGTAACTATCTACAAAGTGGGCCGCATCCGTAGTGTCATAAGGATAATGTTTCCCTCCTATATCTATATACTATGGACCATTTTGGTTATCACTTAAGGCATGATCCACCTATATATCTCCACATACATGTTTAAAATACAACGAAAATTAGGGATCGTAGTTTACTAGTTTGTGGTAAAGCAAATAAAACAACTCATTTTTCATAGACAACCGTGAAGAAAATATGTCATATTATTACATCACAAGCGTTTGTTCAATACAAGTGTTTACAAACTATAGAACCCAACGAGAGTTTAGGGTATCAACCCCAATATTTGAGACATATAAGTGGATCATGCCTTAAGTAATAATCTAAATGATTTGTAGTATAAGGATAAATGAGGGATACCTTATCCTGGTAACACTACGGATACGACCCACTTTGTAGATATTTACAAGTGTTGTAAAGTGCTACAGATGGTCTGATCCTGACCATTCATGTGGAGACATGTGAGCGAGGATGTCCTATACAAAGAGTTTATATAAGATCGGACCACGAGATGATTAGTCTCTTTATATAATGCCGTTGATAATTGAGACTTACATTTCACTAAAATGACCATAGGTGACATGACCTTAATCCTTAGTGTTTTGGGAATTTCTGCCTATGAGGGTGGTCTTTTGATTAGTATGGGTGAGAGTGGCAAGATTTCCAACTCAACAAGTCTACCTTTTGGGGGTCTTTTGATTATTCCATTAAAAGTTGTAGTTCTTGAAACCCTTTCTCTGAAAATTTTGTTTCAATGCTTGTTTTAAACTCAAATTAAGTGTAATTAGAGTGCTTAATGATTTTGATTTCTTCCAATGTATGTTAGTTTACTCTATCAAAATTTTGCCAGAATTTGTAGTCAGAGGTGGTTATCGGAGCCCAAAGTTAACAAAGTTGGTATTAGAATTGGTTGTTGGAGTTTGTAGTTGGAGGTGGTTGTCGAAGCCACGAGTTGGTCGTTTGAGTTGCTCTCTCAAAGGTGGTCATCAAAGGTGATTTTCATCGTAGTTTGTAGTCGGAGGCGGTTGTCAAAGCATACAAAAATGGTTTTCGGAGTTAGTTATTGAAGTTAGTTATCGAAGTTTGTTGTCGAAGCCTAACATTGGTCGTCGAAGTTGGGTCATCGAAGGTGGTTGCTGGTGCTCGAAATTGGTTGTTAGAGTTGGTTGCGCAAAAGTTGTCCCAGCTCAGAGTTGGTCGCCAGAGATGTCATCGGAAGTGGTTATCGGAGCCGAATTTCGTGGTCAGAGTTGTCATTCGAGATGGTTGTTGGAGTTGGGAGTTGGTTGTCGGAGTTTTCATCAGAAGTGGTTGTCAAAGCTCGGAGTTAGTTCCACAGTGTCACAGTAGTCGATGGGTGGACCATTGAAAACATTGGAAGAAGGGACAGTTAGGGTGAATTGGTAAAATATATCAACTCAACTTGAATATTTAAAATTGGTGGGCCAAACAATGAGTTGGTATATTATATACCAACTCAACTCAACTCATGTTGGTGAGACAAATACCTCTTATAGAGATTTTTTACTTGGGCTCCAAAGATCTCATGCCTATAAATAGGAGATGTAACCCCATATGTAAAGCAGAGAAAGAGAGGAAGAAAGAAAAACTAGAGAGCAAGTAAAGAAAAGTGAGTGAGTGTCCTGAGAGTAATAGTAATCTAAGTTTCATCCTTGTACATTCTAAATAAAAGTTTTTTTCTTCAAAAGAGATTATCTCTCATCCTTTTGTGTCAATTTTTTCAATACATTCGGATGCCAATTGAATTATGCTCGGTTTGACTTCTTAGAAGTTATTACCTTATTAATTTATTGAAATTATTAACTGAGAACTTAAGGGCAAGCCGAGAACGAGAAAATTAAATTAGTAATGTAGAGAGGCATTAATTTATGACGTATTAATTTATAAGTTCAACTTATACATATATATCTCGTAAAAAATGACATTTTGATGGAAGCAATTTAGTATTGTTGGAATCATCAATTAATTTTGTTTGTTATTATATAAATTGAAACCAAAACCACCACCATTATTTGTTTTTGTTTCTTATCATTTAAATTTAAACAAATTTTGTCTACATGCCAATAATTTTCAACTTCTATCAAACATTACGATCTACAAAAAGCCATATTTGAAAACTTCAAACCTAAATTTAATTTATCCTAAGCTTGACTACTTCAAATTTATTCCATTTTTTAAACTTCTCTCTTTCTTGAAAAAATCATTAACTAAATTTGATATTTATTTTTAATTCTTGGCCTACCTAAAATGTTAAACTTTTCTTCAACTTTATTTATAAAAAAAAATTATTGAATTTCAAAGTAATTTATGTTTTTGGTTAAAATACCATGGTCTCCTATTTACTAATGGTTCACTTTTAGTCTTCATACTATTTTTATAGAAATTGGTTAAATAATATCAATAATTTTTAGTAAAAAAATACAATATATGAATATGTTTCCAAAATTTAAAGAAAAATATTTATAAATATATATTTTTTTGTAAAAAGCAACAATAAAGTAGTAGGACTAAGTTTAAGATTTATTTAATCTACATGGATCAATATTGAACATTTAAAAAATAAAGACTAAAATTAAATAAATTCAAAGTACAATACTAAAATAGTATTTTAACTTTTATATTGTTGAGTAGAATAATGTAATATTGTTGTAACTTTAATTTGTAGGTATTTTAACATTTTATCTTGTTTTTCTTATATATCATACCCTTGATGTAATGTTGAGTAGAATAATAAAATATTTTTCTTACTTTGTTGATCACATATGTATCTCTGACTTTAAGGGGACGTTCAAGATATTACTTATCAGTTGGATCATGTGCATTCATATTTAAAAATGGTTTTGTCGAACCGAATATAACTCAATTGGTATTCGAGTATGTTGCTAAGCATGAAATTTTTTGCTCGAATCTCCCCACTCTAGTTACATATATATATATATATATATTCAAATATGACTTTAATATTTATTTAAATAGAGCAAAATTTTGTTTTACTTTAATTTGTATTTTCACTTTCCTATTTATTTATATAATGGAATAAATCATTGCTAATGTTTTAAAATTAAATCTTTTGTTTTCATTTGTTTTTACCGATCTTTTGTTTTAATGTTTGTACCTCTCATCATAGAGCAAAAAAGTAAAATATTTCTATATATTGTTCATATGAATTAGTCAACTCTCTCCATTATATCTACAGCGCTTTTAACTAAAAAAAAAATAAATGGAAAAATCAATTCATATACCGATAAACTTTCAAATTGTATCACTAGAGAAGTTTTAAACCACTTTTATATATGAATCAGTTTAGATATTTAGATTCCAAATTTTAATAATCAAATAAATAATTTTCACGTGTATGTTTATTATATATTAGAATTAACATGCGTTTTAACCTTTATTTTCCCTACCTATGAAGAACTTAAGAATTTATATATATATATATATATATATATATATATATAATATATATATATATATATATATATTTGCTACTTTGTAATATTTTGATAAGAGTTTGGGGCACAATAATTTGGTTGAGGTGATTTTAGGTTGATTCTAAATTAAATAATGGAAGAATAGTTATAAATAACTTAGGAATAGTCGTTTAAATTGATTCATTTAAAAAAATTTAAAAATTAATAATTAAATTTATAATTTAAAATTTAATTAAGGAAAATTATTTTAAATGGTAAAACTGTTGAAAACTTACAAGATATAACAAAATGTTAGAAATTGACGTTGATAGACACTAATAGACTTCTATCAATGTCTATCAATGTCATAGCATCTATCATTGATAGTTATAAATTTTTGCTATATTTAGTAAATATTTTGATCCATTTTTCTATATTTAAAAGCAATCCTTTAATTAATTCAATTTTAAAATTTAGAGATATATAGGCCCGACGGATAACATTTTCCCGTTTTCGTTTCCTTTTTCTAAACTTTAGAAAACGTTTCTAAAAAGGAGTTAAATTTAAGAAACTACCAAAAAAAAAAAGTAGTAACATCCTAAGTTATCAAATTAACTATTGTTCTTTCAGTAAGGGTATGTTTGATGCATGATAAAAGTAGAGAGTTGAGTTGAGTTGAGTTGATAATTATTGTCTGGAGAGTTAAATTATCTGAGGAGTTAAATTATCTGTGTTTGTTTGCAGAGTTGAGTTGATAATTATTGTCTGTGTTTGTTGTGCAAAGTTGAGTTGGGGGATCTGATGCAATTTTTTGTGAATGAAATTAGTTCTATTTTTTTCTGTTTGTTTTTTATTTCATTCTTTTATTTTTTTAGTTTTATGTTTTTCTATTGTTGATTAATTTTCAAATATACACGTATTTTCTCAAATCATTTATGACATAAACGGGATAATCTCAATTTTTTTCTCAATTTGTAGAACATAATAGATTATTTTTCATATATTTTTTTCAAAAATTGTAATAATTCTAATTCTCTTCAATCTGTAAAACATACCAACAAAATATATTTCATATTGTTGCTCATTTAATTGGTATATTGTATATTGTAGGTATATATATTGAAGGTAATTATTCCAATTACTAATTGATATATTGTATGTATATATATTGAATCTTGCTAACTTAACATTATTATTTCACATATCATACCGTTTATTTTTATATAATATGGATGATATATTTGGAATTGAAATTGTACATAGGATAATTAACTTTCATTTGATTATGATGGTGAGAATGTGATATGATGTAGTATAGTAACATTTTTCATAAGATCACAAAAATAATATGAATCGACCAAACATGTGGCCGTTTCCAAAAAATTTCACAAAATATATGTTTTTTTCGATACTTATAATATCCATATCATAATATAAACATAAAAATTACATGTCATGACGTATGCAAAAATTATCATTTTTTTGACGATTAAAAAAAGAAAAAAATCAAATCTGTGGAGAATCCAAACGACGAACATGAGGGAATTCCCTGGTTTTTAGGGTTAGTTTTGAGTGAATAAAAAATGTGGTTTTAATAACCCACCGTTTCTCTTAATGGATTTAATAAACATGGTAATAAATACTCACTCAACCCAACAACTCATACCCATTTATCAAATAATTAGTGAAGTCAACCAAACCAAAGTGATTGTTAACTGATTAATCGAATATTGTAGGTTTCCCTACAGTCCAATAAATACCGGTCATAGACATACTTTTATTAATAGTTTTGTTTATTCATCATCAATAAATCAATATCAACTACTTCATTTCATGAGAATATCAATACAATAATTTATTCTAATACTTCCTTAGAGACTGAGTATATAAAGTCAGCTAAATATTCCAATGGAAATTACAGATTATAAGCTTTGTATTAAGCTAAGGGAGGGTGTGAAGAGGAGGCTTTACCAACATAGTATAGTAAAAATGGGAGTGGTTCCAATGGCGACTTTGAGCAATGGCCAGTCGATACCCGTTATCGGGATGGGGACGATGTCGATGGTCGGACCAGAGGCGACGAAAGTTGCCGTGGTGGAGGCGATCAGAGTCGGATACCGACATTTTGATACGTCGTATTCGTACGGATCGGAGAAGGCTCTTGGGGAAGGGATTAGTGAGGCTTTGGGAGTAGGGCTTATAAAATCAAGAGATGAACTCTTTGTGACCTCTAAGTTGGCTTCTGGTTTTGCTGATCCTTCACTTGTTCTTCATGGGATTAAGGCCACTCTCAGGTACCATTTTATATATTATTTATTATTTATTTTCTCTTTCTCAACAATTTTTTGGAAGGTTAATTTAAAGAACAAATTTTTGCAGTCCAAAATAAGTTTGTTAAACCAAAACAAATCATATTTTAGAATTAATTTTAGTGAACTAAATATGAACAAACAGATACCAACAAACTCAACATAATTTAAAGGGAAAAAATAATTCGTTTTTACCTTTAAACTTGTCAATTTGTACCAATTTTCGTTAGAAACCACAAGTGTTACAATTTTTACCTAGAAAATCACTCATTTCAATAAATTACCCTTTCTTTTACTTTTTCGAATTTACCTACGAATTTTAACAAAATATAATATTAAAATCTCCAAAAACTAACTAATTTAAATAAAATCGAGTTTTGAAATAAATTAAATTTAACCAATATGCAAATATTAGTTACCAACTTTGTCAAAATTCAAAACTTTCAACAAAAAATTGGCTTTGAAGTCATTTTTCTCTGAAATCTAAATAACTTAATAAAAGAAAAGTATTTTAAATGATAAAATTATTAAAAATATTTAGAAATAATAGTAAATATTACAGTCTGCGATAGACTGCGGTAAACTACTCTCCGTTTCTATTTTGATATAGATAGACAGTAGTATATCGTAGTCTATTGCAGATAGACAACGAAATTTTGCTATATTTATAAATATTTTTGTTCATTTTCTTATATTTGAAAACAACTCTTAATAAAATTCTATCCCCCAAATTTCATTGTCTTTATTATTTTAACGCTTTTTTAAAAAACAAAACTCAACTAAAAGGTTAAAATAATTGTCAAAACATTTGAAAGTTAGCAATTAAGTTTGAAGTACGATTTGATAAATTAAAAGTTTTAGACAAACCTACAACAACTGATAGGATCTAATGGCAACACTAGAGAGTTGAATAAGGTTATCTACAAATTTTAACATTATGAAACTTTAATCAGTCCAAAGTTGAAAACTAAATATTGGGTGTATTTGGTTTAACGTTTAATTTTGAAAATAAGACATTTTAAAAATTATTGAAGTATTTGATAACCATTCAAAATAGTTTTTAAAATAATTTGAAACTATTTTTATCAAAAGAGTTTAAATAACAATGATTTTTTTTTATAAAAACATTTTTTTCTCTAGTTATACAAAACAGACCTTAAACTTTAATTTAAAAAAAAACACAAATTAATAATTCAAGTTAATAGCTAAATGCAAATTATATGTAAAGTAATAAATCGAACCTAACATGCAGTCTAAAAGTTAGAAATGAAATTAAGTACAGAAATAAAAGAAGTTAAAAGAAAAAAGAAAACACTGAAATTTATAGTGGTTCGACAATTTGTCTACTTCATTCAACATGATCCCTTCTTAAGTATTTTACTGAAAAATTGTCTTACATGTGAGAAATGACCTTTTTTTTTCACCTAGACTAAAAAGAAATCCATATCATGTGCACAGCACGCTTTAATACAAAACCCAATAAAAAGCTAAAATTAAAACAATCAATTTCTCGATCTATAGTAAACTGAATTAATGATTGAGATTAAATGGAGAGAGAAAATGGTGTAGATTACATTTAGGAAGAAAAAAAATTGAGAATGAGATTTTGGTATGAAGACTACATTACTCCCTTTTTTAATTCAAAGATTCTGGATACCACATGTTACAATCTCATTCGATTATACATGATCTTATCTTTCTCATCTTCTTTTTCTTTTTCTTTTTCCTTTTCTTTTCATCTCTCTTCAACAACTGGCCACGGTTGGTCCATGCTTGCCACATCATCGACTACATCGAATTTTGTTTTCAATCTTCTTTTATTCATATCTTTTTCGTTTGAACTTCAATTCGAACGATTGACGATGCAATGAAATCATCTATTTAAACTCTACAAGAAAAAAAAACTTTCAAACACTAAAAAGTAATCAGTACAATAACTTGAGTTTGCCATCATCATCATACTTGATTTGATGAAAGCCCTAAAACTAAGACCTTTTACATCTCAAATTATTTGAGTGATGTTTATCGAGGCCATTTCTTTTTACAAAATATACATTAATTAATTGTCAAATAAAAAAAAAATGAACAGGAACTTGGGAATGGAATATGTTGATATGTACTTGATCCACATTCCATTGAAGTTGAATCCTGAAGTATGTAAAGTCCCAGTTGCAAAGGATGACATTTCTGCAATTGATCTCAAAGGAGTTTGGGACAAAATGGAAGAATGCCAAAACCTTTCTCTCACCAAAGCCATTGGTGTCAGTAATTTCTCTCCCAAAAGGCTTCAACAACTTCTTTCCTTTGCAAAAATACCCCCAATACTCAATCAGGTAATAATGCCTCTTTTTAGTTTTTAATTGTTCTATTTAATTTCTTTTTACAAACTTATTTCATAAAATCATTTAATAATACTTTTAATTTAATATAGGTTGAGATGAGCCCACTTTGGCATCAAAATAAACTAAGAGAGTTTTGTAAAGCAAAAGGGATTCATGTAACGGCCTATTCTCCTCTAGGTGCAGTTGGGACTCATTGGGGCCACGATAAAGTTGTGAGCTCTGATGTTATTGCTCAAATTGCCAAGGCCAAAGGCAAAACAACTGCTCAGGTATAAATCATTTCAATTTTACTTTTAGTTTCGAAACTTTCATGTTTGTATCAAATAAATTACACTTTTAGATTCTTGAATTTTATTTTAAAGAACCTAATTGATAAATATCTCTAAACGTGTGAGAGCGCTTCAATCTTTCAATTATAGATTGCATTGAGATGGGTGTATGAGCAAGGGGTGAGCATAGTGGCAAAGAGCTTTGACAAAGAGAGAATGAGAGAAAACATTGACATTTTTGATTGGTCATTGAGTGAAGAGGAATCAGCTAAGATTGGCCAACTTCCTCAGCACAAAGCTGTTGTTTTTGCCAATATTTATGGCCAACATGATGTGGTTCTTCACCTTGATGCTGAGCTTTGACTCTCTTTTCCTCTTATTGTTCTTTGCTTTCATAAACATACTATGCTCTTTTCTATCGCTAAATTTGTACAATAGAAAAGTTATGGATTATTATGTATGTGTCTTAATCTATCTTATCTTTTGTATTGTTTTGTAGACAAAAATATGGTTGAATTACAAATTCAATCTCCAAATTTGATGATTGTTTCTATCTTAAGCCATGAGTTTACTTCTTTGCATTTCTTGTGATTAAATTTGCATGCTAGTCACATTCATGTAGTTTTTAATATTCGCCGATTTGGGCACAACCAAGAAGATGATGAACTGCTATTTCTTGGTGAAGGAGCAAATCTCGTACAAAATAAATGTCTAACTCCACATGTTTGGTGTGAGAATGAAGAATAAAATTGGCACTGAGGTGAACAGCTCCTATGTTTTCACACGAGTTGAAGGAGAGGAAAAAGGTATTCCAAGTTTAGTAAGAAGAGATTTAACCTAGAGAAGCTCCATCGTAGCATTTGCAAGACAATGAAACTCTACTTCACAACTTGATCAAGATATAATGGAAAGCACCTTGCGAGTATGTAAAACCCAATTTCAAACATCAAAACAATATGGGTAGGCCAAAACTTAAACGAAATTTCATGGATATTGCCAATATGAAACTTGAGGAACTCATGGGATCTCTACTTACTTTTGAGATGTATTTTGATAGGACACGTGTCAAGAAAAACCAAGGTATTGCCCTACAATCCTCGGTAAATTATCAGTTTGAAGGTAAATTTGTAGAATAAGAAGAATCTCTTGTTGACTCAATATCTTTTCTACATGAACAATTTTGCAAGGTTCTAAAGCATTTTGAAAATAAATCTGGGAATTATGTGCCTATGCATGATAAAGAAAGTGGAAGCACATATTCAAATCCATATAGATCTCAGAATCAGAAGTAGAATGTTGATAATTCACAAAATAAAAGAAAATCCTTCTGGTGCAGGGAATGTGAAGGATATGGTCATTATCAATCTTAATGTCCAAATTTTCTCAAAAGAAAGAGTAAGAGTTATGTGTTAACTTTGTTTGATAAATATTCTGAAGATATTGGTGATTCTGAAGAAGATATCAAAGCCCTTTGTTAGTAACATTTCTGAGGATATTTATAGGGACAAAAATCAAGAAAAGTTGTGTAAGGACATTACTAACGAAGAAGATGAAGATTCTCGTGAATCGATTGAAACTTCTTATCGTACTTTACACCAATAATGCTTAAAGGATGTAAAATTCATGGATATTCATAAAGAAAGAATTGAGTCGCTTATTTCTAATAATCATAAACTGATGACCACTGTCTCTGTTCTTAAACGTGAGCTAAATCAAGTCAAGACTGAGCTGGAATCTATATATAAATGTATAAAGATGTTGAACTCAGAAACAAATGATCTTGATAAGATATCGCATCAAGAGAAGAAAGTTGGTGATTTAAAAGGTCTTGAAACTTTAAAACAAAGAGAAGAGTTCATGATCAATCATTTCTAGAGGAAACAAAACATTACTGGTGGATGTAATTAGAAGCAGATGTCGACACATGTGTCCTCAACATCTGCTTCGACATCTTCTCCGTAGTTTGTAAAACATTCCAAGAGGGTGTTGATATACCATCATTGGGGTAAAAAAAGGTCATATTAGACCTTATTATTTTAAATTAAATGGTTTTAGTGTCAATTTATCTTGGTTATCCTCTATACAGGTTAGCAAAAGTAATGACCGAAAGCTCTTTGCTCCTATGCTAAAATAGAAGTAGCGTGGAAAAGCAAAAGTTTGATACAATATGGTACTTATATCTTTTAGATTGTCCACAAAAGATGATTGGTACTTTGACAGTGGATGTTCTAGGCATATGACTTGTGAGAAGTATTTTGTGACAAATCTCAAATTTATGAAATTTGGCCAAGTGAATTTTGGTGTTGGTGCAACTAGAAAAATCTTGGAAAAGGGAATATGCAATATCCTAGTTCTCCCACCACTAGAAGATGCAATGTTTGTTGAAGGGCTCACTACTAACCTTATCAACATAAGTCAGTTATATGATCAGAGACTGCATGCTAACTTCACTGAAGATAAATGTCTTGCTACAGATGATATCAAAGCTCTTTTCTTGACAGGTATGCACTCTTCTAACAACTGTTATCTTTGGTCTCCTATTGTTACTAATGTTGTTTGCGATATGTCTAAACAAACTAAAATTGTATTTGGCATAAATGTCTTGGTCAATATTAGATCTGTTAAAAAAGTGTTAGGAAAGAATGTTATTGTTGGTTTACCCTATTTTCATGGTGTTCGCGAAGTCTTTTATGGGAACCGTCAAGCTAAAAAGCATATTAAAGCCTCTCACAAACAGGTTCCTCAAACTAACACTAACAGAGTTTTGTAGCTTCTGCACATGGATCTTAGGGGTCAAAAGCAATTTATTAGTTTTGGTGGAAAGTGCTATACCCTTATGTGTGTGGATGAATTTTCGAGGTACACTTGGGTTTGATTTGTTAGAGAAAAGTCTAACACTTTTTCTGCTTGTCAAACTTTGTATACTCAACTTCAGAGAGAAAAATACTTGAAGATTCTTCGCATCTATAGTGTCCATGACAAAGAATTTGAAAATATGTAGTTCGTTAAATTTTGTTCTTTTGAAGGAATACATCATAAGTTTTGAGGTCTTATTATTTTCCAATCAAATGGTGTGATTAAACATGAAAATAGGATCTTCTAAGAGATGGTTTGTGTTATGTTACATACCAAAAATCTTCCTCTTCAGTTCTAGGCTAAAGTTCCCAACATTGCACGTCATATTCTCAACTGAATTGCTCTTTTCCCATGTACGGTCTGCATAAATTATGAAGTTTGTAGGGGGAGAAAGACAAATATCCAATGTTTTTATATTTTTGACAATTCATGTTATATTCTAATAGATCGAAAACCTAGGCGAATATGGGATTTAAATCGTGACGAAGGTATTTTCTTAGGGTACTCTATAAATAGCAAGGCTTATAGAGTATTTAATAAACAAACTCGAAATGTAACAAGTCAATCAATGTTGTGATTAATGATGCTGCAGGTCCATTAGTTTCTACTATTGAGGAAGAAAAGATTCCAATATGCTTCCACTTGTCAATACAGATGTCCCTAACATCTCCCACTAACATGTTATCTAGCATGAATTTTAAAACATCAATGGAGAATAACCAGCCAACTTCTGAACAGGCTGAAACAAGTAACAAGCACCCATCCAGCAGAGTTCGTAAAAATCATCTCCCTAGTAACATCATTGGTAATCTTGATATAGGAGTGACTACTACAAATAAGGATAGGGTTGACTATCTCCAAATGATTAACAATAGTTGTTTTACATCTCCAATTGAAATTAAGAGTGTTAATGAAGCTCTATGGATTACTCTGGGCTTGTGCAAGATTGAATTATAGCAATTAACGAAAATTTTGATTTGGGTCATTTGATGCTTAGAGCCATAACCATAGTTGTTGGTGTGTATGCCTTAATTGAGAAAATCAATCTTCCTTGTGCAGGATATGCTAATTTGTCTGTTGTGATCCTTAAAAATGTCATTGTATCTGTCTTTGGCTCTGCTGGTGATGTTTCTGAAGTTAGCTCTATTAAGTTTGATGTTATATGGCAGAATCTTAAAGGTTGTGTTGTGCTTGAAATGTCTGTTATTTTTCCAGATAGTCATATGATGGCCAAATGTCTGGTGCTGGAAATATTATTTGTCTGATTTCAACCATTCCTAAAATCATGATTTCTGATTTTGTTGAAGTTGGCTTTGGTTATTTTGTAAGTCAAACAAAAGGGGGAGAATGAGTTTGGTTTAGCATGCTAGTCTTACAACTTCTTATCTGATCTGGTTTGTTTGGTGTTCTTATGCTGACGTGCTTTGTTGTTTGGTTTGTTTTGCCTTAAAAAATATCAACCAAGATGGGAGCTTGTTGGAGATTTGATTGGTTGGCTTGATATTTCTTTAAGGCATTAGTTTCTGCAGTTGTCTCAAATAAAGTCTTAACATTTGTTTTAAGCAATAGTTTATTTTCTTGCATAATATTTTTTCCATATTGAAAAATTCAGGCTAATTCATTCCGCACAATATTTTCCTTTATTGAAACACCGTTTATCTTTTTCAAATGTGAACATGTTTCCTTTCTTGGATTCGATTATTAAGAAAGAATTATGTCAACCATTTTGGGTTGCTACTTTTGTTAATTGAGTAAGAAGTTTTCAATTCTGTGGTCGATATGTGATCATTGTGTTCATGCTCTTTGCTCACTATATTCCGCTGTGCAAGTTCTTCATCTGTTGAGTGCAACATGTTGATGTTAATCATGGTCTTAGGGGGAGCCTAAGACTCAACTTCAGACAAGGAGTTCTCTATCTGAGGAGGATTCTAAGATTCATCAGTGAAGGGAGTTCGCTGACTTGAGGGGAAAATAACATCGTTGAAAGGAGTCTCACACACTGTCGGAAGTCGAAATGTTCAATATTAATATTATCAAACTTAGAGGAAGTCTAAGTACATTTGAGAGGGAGTCTGACATCTTGCAAGAGCCTAGGTGATCAATGAGTTGAGCTCTACGTATGTCGTTGTAGTAGTCGTGTATTGCAGATAAGTATTGCGTTGTAAATTACTTAACTCTTTAATATTAATGGATTATCTTTCCCGGGCACACTGCCCCCAGATGTAGGTGGATTTCACCGAAATGGGTTACCAACTTCTATGTCTCTTTAACTGCTTACTTGTTGTTGGTATTTTGTTGTTACATTGGTAGCCAGTTCTTTCCTTTTAACATTTGTGTTTGTGTGACGAGTCATCTCAACACTTTTTCACTAGAAATTGTGAATTTTGAGGTGGAGCATCTTTCTAACTCAAATAGAACTACTAAAAATAAGTACCGAAGTTCCTGAAACTAGTGAACAACAACCTATAGAAATAGAAGATAATAAACCTCAAGAGGAAAAAGATCTTATAGGTTATTTTCACACCTAGAGATTAACGAAGAATAACAATTACTCCTCTAGCTAGATACAATGAAGTAGATTATGTGAGTGTAGCTCTAAGTGTTATGGCTAAAATACATAAAGCACAATCACTTTCGTTCAATGATTCATTGAGTTGCAACAATGCAAGTTGGATAAATGCCATGAATGAAGAAACACTACAAGAAAAATTACCTTTCTAGATATTTGCAATTTTAAATACTTGACGTTTTTATGAAAAATAATGTCAAGAAATAGGTGATTTTGAAGAAAAAAACGTCAAGAATTGTTTTTAAAAAGTGGAGGTTTCCTGAAAATATTGTACTTAACGTTTTTAAAAATGTCAAGTTGAATTAATGGTTTCTTGACATTTTTAAAACTTCAAAATATTAGAATATACAGGGTTGCATTTCAATGCTTAAAAGTAGTGTTGCAATGCTACGAATTTTGACGAAAAAATGAAAAACGCACGCCTCACGCAAACAGCGTTGCAACGCTATGGATTTTGACGAAAAAATAGCATGCTTGCAAACAACATTGCAATGCTCTCAATAGCATTGCAACGCTATAAGACAGATTTAAAAGAAATTTCATAGTCGAACTGCTCATTTTTCTTTCTTCTCCTTGTAAAATTTCTACAATTCTTCTTAGTTTTTCACTTCTCTTTGATACATCTTTTTATTCCATCAATCTTGAAGAGATTCTTTATTGAGGTAAGTAGATTTAGTTTAGATTAGGTTTAATTCTTGATTTTCTTTGTTTAGGCATGAACTTCCAAAGTTAGGGTTTGATTTTTTTTTTTTTTTTTTTTTTTTGAGGCTTGAACTTTCAAAGTTAGGGTTTAATCTCTCATATATATTCTTGAATCTCATAATAAGTTCTTCTTTCATATTGTTCTTGGTTTAAGGCATGAACTTTCAAAGTTAGGGTTTGATTTTATTCCATCAATCTTAACGAGAGTCTTCATTGAAGTATGTAGATTTAGTTTAGATTAGGTTTAATTCTTGATGTTCTTGGTTTGAGGCATGAACTTTCAAAGTTAAGGCTTGATTTTTTTGGTTTGAGGCTTAACTTTCAAAATTAGGGCTTAATCTCTCATGTATATTCTTGAATCTCATAATAAATTCTTCTTTAATATTGTTCTTGGTTCGAGGCATGAATTTTCAAAGTTAGGACTTGATTTTATTCCATCAATCTTGAAGAGATTCTTCATTGAGGTAAATCTATATTTAGTTTAGATTAGGTTTGATTCTTGATTTTCTTGGTTTGAGGCATGAACTTTCAAAGTTAAGGATTGGTTTTCTTGATTTGAGGCTTGAACTTTCAAACTTAGGGCTTAATCTCTCGTGAATATTCTTGATCTATATGTGATATTATAACTTTCAAAGTTATTGACATTGCTATTGGTATCTTGCATACATTTTGTCTAGAAAGTCACACATTTAAATATGGCTTGATTAATATTTCAAAAGTTGATTTACCTCCTTGGTTTAAATGCAACTTTGGTTTAAATGCATCTTTCTTGCTTTATTTGAAGCCATCTGTACTTTCCCTTTTGTAGGATATTTTACATTGATCTTGATGTGTTGAGTAAAGTGGGGATATTTGTTTGAAACTTTAAGTTTGTATCATTTGTAGGATATTTTATACGAAGTGGTTCTTTATTGACGTCAAGGTGTTGCTATGAGAAAAGTTCTAGCTTCATAAAAAGTAATTTGTGGACGTTTGAGCCATTAGCCTTTATTTTATTATGTCTAGTTGCTTTTCCTTCAAGAGGTATGATCTAAAATTAGGTACCATAATACAATGTCAAAGATAGTTTTGGATTAGTACATGTGATAGTTGTTATGTGGGTAGATGGATAGTTTTGATAGAATGTTTGGAAATGTATGTTTTGAAACTGTTTATATTTGGTTGACTGTAAGAGTTATGTTCCTTATATTGTTTTAGAAGTGCCCATATGGGTCTGTCCATATTCTTTTAATTAACTTACAAAATCCTTCATGGAGTTGTAAAGTTTCAGTCTATACGTTGTAGTTTTTGTATATTATTTCATTGATCTAGGTGCTTAAAGTGACGAGTTAAAGGTAGGCTACGTTATTTTTGTGGAGGTAGGAGCATAGTGAGCGAGATTTGGCTAGGATTACTTCAAACGGATTGATAGGTGTAATTTTTTTAATTGTTCTTAGAGGGGATGAGATTGTTGATTGTATAATAGGAAATGTGTTCATATGAGGGTTGATAGTTGTTATACTTTTGAAATTGTTCATATGGGGTTGATTGTAATATTGGAATTGTTCATATGGAGTTTTCCATATTCTTTTAACTTAGAAATACTTTATGAGGTTGTAATATTGATAATGTTAAAGAAATGAAGTTTTTATAACGAGATATTGGTGGAATTTTGGTCTATATATAAGATTGAAAATGTGTGTATCGTTTATTTGATTGGTGAATGTATGTCATATATATACCAAATGTAGTTGTTGGATCAAAATACATGAGTAATTATAGGTAAAAACGTCTACATTACAGATTTTTTTAAAAAAATCACAAGTAAATTTCTTGATGTTTTTTCCTTGTCAAGATTAGAGATATTCTTGACATTTTTTTCCTTGTCAAGAACGCTCATATTCTTGACATTTCAAACATGTCAAGTGTCAGTATTTCTTGACATTTTTAAAACGTCAAGAAAATCGGCATTCTTGACACTAGCTTCATTGACATTTTTTAAAACGTCAAGAAAACTAATTCTTGACATTTAAAAAACGCCAAGAAACACTGATTTCGTAGTAGTAAAATAACCTCCCAAACAGTAAATAGAACATGGGAAACTCTAAACCTTACATGCAAAGAAACGCCTAAGGTTCGTTTTTAAAAAGTCAAATTATTACATAAACAGTTATGTTTGTTTTACATAAGTTGGAGAATATATTAGCTTATAAATAGAAGTATACATCTCATAAAAATATATAAAAAGTATGAGAAAGCAATGAGGAAACTTATCTTTGAGAGATCTTGTACTTTTTCGTTATATTGTTCTTGATATGTAAACTGTTTCCAGCATACAGTGGATGTAGGTCTCCTATGACCAAACCACTTTAAAAACTCTATCTTCTTCTTCCCTTTTCATCCTTTATTTTGTCAATTTTTCTTTTATGTATTTCTGAAGATTTCAATTGCGGGCATCTCCATCATTTCACTTCCTTCTTTGCATGTCTAGAAGTAAAACTAAGAAAGAAAAATAAAGTTGAGCTTAGTAACTAACAACCTGTAAATCCAGGTGTTTACTCTAGCTTGAGAATTTTAGACTTTTCACTTAGATTTTGCTATATTTACAAATAATTTTAAGTTTTGCTATTTTTATCATTAATTTAGCTCATTTTATGATATAAGCAACCATCCCTTTAATTTATAGATACCCTACCTACTTAAAATTTATTTCATATCTAAAATTTAGAGCTGTTTCTTGAAGAAATTAATCATTGACCAACTGATATTTAATGTAAATTCTAAACCAAACTAAAATGTTAACTTTTCTTCAACTTTGTTTAATAAGAAAAAAAAAAATCATTTACTGTCAAAGTTGTTTATGTTTTGGTTAAAAATACCATTTTGATTTTTAGTTTGCTCATTTTTATACTTTTAAATGTCCGATTTTAGTCATTTTACTTTCAGTAAATCTCTAATTTATTCTTTCAATATTATTTTTATGATTGAAATTAGTTAAATAATACTAATAAGTTTTTAAGTTTCTCTTTTCAGTTGCGATATAAATTTAAACTAAATCGATTAATAGTTGCATCTGAATACACAAGGGAATTCTCCCCCACAGCAGCCTCGGTCTGTTTTCTCCCCTTGCTCTGTTGGTTCAGCTTCCTCTTCAAGGCATAGCAGTCCTTCTTCATATGTTCCATTTTGTGGCAAAAATGGTACTTAATCTTGGACTTGTCACCACCATTCTGTTTCCCCTTCCCGTTGTTCTTTGTTTTCCCCTTTGAAAACAAGCATTCACCTCCTTGTTGTTCTTTCTTGCTCATTTGTAACTCTAATTCTCTAACTCTTACTGCTGATATGATTGCTTCTGTGGTGATTCTTTCTCTACCATACTTCATGGTTGTCTTGACATCTTTGAATGATTCTGGTAGAGAGTTTAGTAATATGAAAGTCTCATTCTCCTCCCCAATATTGTCTCCTATTGATCTTAGACAGCCTCTTGAACTCGTTCAAATTATCCGTGAGGGACTTTACAGCATCCATCCTTTAAGTGAAAAATCTTTCCCTCAAGAAAGTTTTGTTAGGCAGGTCTTTGTTGAGATAAATCTTGTTCAATTTTTTCCAGAGGGCATAGGTAGTAGGCTGGTCAACAATCTGCCTCAAAACACTATATGTGACATTCAAGACAATGGTTCCATAAGCATTTACCTCTAGCGTCTCTTTCTCTGCATCAGTGAGTGTTTCAGAGTATTTTGCAGGGTCTGTAATGGTCAGTAGTGTCTTCTGATGTCCCAAGACTGCTTTAATCTTCGCTTTCCATAGTTCAAAGTCTGTCTTACCATCGAACTTCTCAATTTCATATCTAGTTGTTGCCATTCATGATCTTCAAGATTGACTTATCTTATTCGAAGTATGCAAGAATTCAAATCTTGGATCTGTCTTGAACTTTCACTGAGCTCTGATACCACTTGTTGACTCAAATAACTAAGATCTTCTCATTTGCAATCACAAATTATTCAGAACTAACAGTCAAGTACAATTTAAGAGTCAGGGGAGGTGTATGCTTGGGGCGTCAAAACTCTTCTATTGTTTACCTGATGGCAGCTCAATCGTGTAGACAAAATTCCAAGAACTAAACGATAGTTCAATAATGTAAATGATAGAATGAAATGTTAGACGATTGTGTAGACAACAGTTGATTAGAGCTAAACGATCGTATAGACGACAACTGGAAGAGCTAAATGATCGTACAGACGATTGGATGTGGAGCTAAACGATCGTGTACACGATGCAGACAGGAATTACACAATCGTGTAAATGATACTTAAGTAAATGTTAAACCATCGTTGAGTAAGGAAGAAAGAACACAAGAGTTTAAGTGGTTCAGCCAAAGGCCTACGTCCACTATGCAAATCGAGAGGGTCTCTTTTATTACTTATTCTTCAAAATTATTACGGAATGAATGTCTTGCTCTCTTTTTCTCTCTTCCGTTATTCTCACATTCATTTTTCTTTATATATACAAGCACAATGGTCAACAATGAAGCTCTTGTGGTTACAACACATAACAGAAAGAAGACGACAACGTTTCAACTACCTGCAATCTTGTTTTCTTGTCTTCAGTTCTTTCTGTAATTCTAATAACGTGTAAATCTAGGTGTTTACTCTAGCTTGCTACACGTGTTAAAACTCAATAGGGGAATTTTAGACTTTTCACTTAGATTTTGCTATATTTACAAATAAGTTTTGCTAATTTTACCATTAATTCAGCTCATTTTATGATATAAACAACCTTCCATTTAATTTATAGATATCCTACCTACTTAAAATTTATTACATTTCTAAAATTTAGAGATCTTTCGTGAAGAAATTAATCATTGACTAAAACTGATATTTAATGTAAATTCTAAATCAAACTAAAATGTTAACTTTTCTTCAACTTTGTTTAATGATAAAAAGATCATTTATTGTCAAAATGATTTATGTTTTGGTTAAAAATACCATTTTGATTTTTTGGTTTGCTCACTTTTAGATTTTATAGTTTCAAATCTCTGATTTTAGTCATTAGTAAATCTCTAATTTATTCCTTCAATATTATTTTTATTATTAAAATTAATTAAATAATACTAATAAGTTTCTCTTTTCAGTTGCGATAGAAATTTAAACTAAACCGATTAATAGATAAATAAATAACAATGATATAAGTTGGGATATTAAAAAATTGTGTTTGAATTTCAACTAAAAAAAATGTTTTAAATTAAACAAAATAATAGCAACTTCTCAAACTATCGTTTCACCTATATTTTCTCACATTGTTGAAGAAAAATTAAGTGATGGTTTTTTTTTATTTATTTTCTCAACTTCTCAAACACTCCAATAAATACCGATAATAGCCATAGGCTTCATTAATACATTTCTTATTCATCAACCTCTTCAATTTATGGAGATATCAATACAATAATCAAAATATTTGAATGCAAACTAGAGATTGTGAACTTTATATAAGAGAGGATGTGAAGAGGAGGCTTTAACAACATAACCTAACTAAAAATGGGAGTGATTCCGATAACGACTTTGAGCAACGGCCAGTCGATACCAGTGGTCGGGATGGGGACAATGTCGATGGCCGGAGCTGAGGCAACAAAAGTTGCGGTGGTGGAAGCAATCAGAGCTGGATACCGCCATTTCGATACGTCATATTCATACCGATCTGAGCAGCCTCTTGGGGAAGGGATTAGGGAGGCTTTGGAACTTGGCCTTATAGAATCAAGAGATGAGTTGTTCATAACTTCTAAGTTGGATTGTCGTTTTGTTGATCCTCCTCTTGTTCTTGATGGGATTAAGGCCACTCTCAAGTATCATATTTTTCTTCTTCCCTTTATTTTATTTATTTTTTTTGTTCCTCTCTCAACAATTTTTTGGAAGATCAATTTAAACACAACAATTCTTTGCATCCAAAATAAGTTTGTTAAAAACAAAATAAATCATATTTTAGAATTGATTTTAGTCAACTAAATAAATATAAATTTCATCAAATAAGGTTGACAAGTGTTTTTATTATTTCTACCTAGAAAATCACTAATTTCAATAAATTATTACACTCTTTCATTTTTGTAAATTTTACCCTCCCAATCCCATGCTTACTTCAATTATGTGTAGAGTATATCTCCTCCAAATTAGATTTGGTTGGAATTTGATTACTAATTATTTATTTTTAAATATTATAGACAATCTAAAAATTAATTTTTTTTTTTTTTTAAAAAAAAGAAAACTTCTTGGATAAATTCCTAGTTTGCCTTACACCAGTAACCTCAATCGTTTGTCGTCGTTAATTTAGAAACTTAGAAATTTTAAGAGATTTTTTATCCGATAGTGAAGATTATAAGATATTCTGTTTTTTAATTTATTAGATTTGTTTAAATCGCGTCATAATTGTAGGGATTGGACAACAAGGATATATTTGTTCGTTTTTGGATTCTAAAAAATAGAAGATTTAGTTGGTTGGTCATTTTTCTAAACTGAAATGGTTTTGATCATTTTTTTTTAAATATCATTCTATTTTGACCATTTATCCAATTAATCCTAGAAAATAAAACACTAAGATTTCCAAAATGTCATTGATTTAAATATAATCAAGTTTCAAACTAAATTAAATTTGACCAATATAGACATTAATTGTACCAACGAATAACATCATAAAATTTAAGAAAATTTTTGCTTTAAAGTCATTTTTTTCTAAAATCTAAAGAGTGGATTTGAGAGTTAACAAAAATCAATCGTGAACTATTTTTTTAACGAAATTACTCAAAAGGTTAAAAATTGGCGAAACTTTCGAAAGTTAGCACTTAAGTTTTTGAGGTAAGATTTGACGAAATTGAAAGTTTTGAACAAACCTACGATCTCTTACATCTCAAATTATTTGAGTGATGTTTATCGAGGCCGTTTCTTTTTACAAAATATACATTAGTTAATTGTCAAATAAAAAAAATGAACAGGAACTTGGGAATGGAATATGTTGATATGTACTTGATCCACATTCCATTGAAGGTGAATCCTAAAGTGTGTAAAGTCCCAGTTGATAAAGAGGACATTTCTGCAATTGATCTCAAAGGAGTTTGGGAGAAAATGGAAGAATGCCAAAACCTTTGTCTAACCAAAGCCATTGGTGTCAGTAATTTCTCTCCCAAAAGACTTCAAGAACTTCTCTCCTTTGCAAAAATACCCCCAATACTCAATCAAGTAATTGCTTATCTATATGCCTCTTTTTAGTTTTTAATTGTTCTATATTTGTTTACAAACTTATTTCATAAAATCATTTAATAATACTTCTAATTTAATATAGGTTGAGATGAGTCCACTTTGGCATCAGAATAAACTAAGAGAGTTTTGTAAAGCAATGGGGATTCACGTTACTGCCTATTCTCCTCTAGGTGCAGTTGGGACTTATTGGGGCCACGATAAAGTTGTGAGCTCTGATGTTATTACTCAAATTGCCAAGGCCAAACGCAAAACAACTGCTCAGGTATAAATCATTTCAATTTTACTTTTAGTTTCGAAACTTTCATGTTTGTATCAAATAAATTACACTTTTAGATTCTTGAATTTTATTTTAAAGAACCTAGTTGATAAATATTTCTAAACGTGTGAGAGTGCTTCAATCTTTCAATTTACGTACATAATTGAATGTTTAGAAACAAAATAGACACAAATTTAAAAGTTTAAATATCGAATTTGTACTATGAATGAAGTTAACGAATATTAAACTTATTTATAACATTTTGAAATTTTATTAAATTATAGATTGCATTGAGATGGGTGTATGAGCAAGGGGTGAGCATAGTGGCAAAGAGCTTTGACAAAGAGAGAATGAGAGAAAACATTGACATTTTTGATTGGTCATTGAGTGAAGAGGAATCAGCTAAGATTGGCCAACTTCCTCAGCACAAAGCTGTTGTTTTTGCCAATATTTATGGCCAACATGATGTGGTTCTTCACCTTGATGCTGAGCTTTGACTCTCTTTTCCTCTTATTGTTCTTTGCTTTCATAAACATACTATGCACTTTTCTATCCCTAAATTTGTACAATAGAAAAGTTATGGATTATTATGTATGTGTTTCTTAATCTATCTTACCTTTTGTATTTGTACTGTTTTTATAAACAAAAATATGGTTCAATTACAAATTGAGTTTCCAACCTTGATGATTATTGTTTCTATCTTAAGCCATGAGTTTACTTCTTTGCATTTCTTGTAATTAAATTTGCATGCTAGTCGCATTCATGTAGTTTTTAATATTCGGCGATCTGGGCACAACTAGGAAGATGATGAACTACTATTTCTTGGTGAAGGACCAAATCTCATACAAAATAATTCACTACAAGAAATTTTAGCTTTGATGTTGGTTGGAAAAACTAAAAACGGATGTACAATGTCGGTTTCTTAAAAAAAAATTACGGATCTTTAATGTCGGTTTAGAACTGACATTGTAGGTGACCTTAATTTTTTAATCCCAAGACAATTTTTGAATCTTGATTTTTTGTTTCCTCCCACCCTTATTTTCATTTCCCCCTAATTTTATTTCTTTTTTAATTTAGGTCTTATTTTTTTTAGGAAAGAAAGTCTCCCACTCCCTCTCCTTTTCCCCTCTCTCTATCCCTCTCCTCCTCCCTCACGTTACCCCCACTAAACCCTTCCCCATTGCACGTTGCTACAGTCTGACTGGTACACCCACGACCTATAATGATCGACGGTGGTACATAAACCACCAGTGAGCACCGAGGACCGTGGTTCTCCGACGAATGCGAGTAGTACAAAAGTAGCCAAAAAGGTGGTTGGACAGCCAGAACTTTACCTTGAGGACAAGGTAAAGGTGGAGGGGAGAGGTAATGATAGGCCTCCAGTTATGTTACAATATCAAAATAGAAAGAATAGACGAGATAAAGGGAAGTCGGCGGCGGTTGAATCGGTTAAAGACTATTTTCAATTCTGTTAGGAGAAGTTGAGATTAAAAAAAAAAAAAAGGAAAGAAACTGAAAGAGGGAGTAGGGAAGTTTGAATATCTGGTGTGAGGAAGGAGAGCTCTCGAGAGTGGGAGTTCGGAAGTCTCTATCGTGTAGAATTTTTCGTAGTGTATCGCTCATCGTCTACCTCTTTTACTAAGAACTCGAGCAGCAGAGCCCAGCAGTCTTGTAGCATTTGATAAGCGATCGTATAACATTTGATGGGCGATCGTAGTATTTTGTAACCGATCGTGTAATATCTTGTAAGCGATTGAGTGTTTTGTAAGTTATCGTCTAGTATTACTCAACGATCGTGTAGAGACTATAAGTGATCGTATAGAGTTTTGTAAACGATCGTCTAGAGTTTGATAAGCGATCGTCTAGTCTTTGTTTGACTCATATCGTTTAATAAAGAGTTCGCTCATCGTTTAGTTGTTATTTCGGGAGATTGTACCAACTCGCTACGATAATAAAGTCTTTCAAGAATCAGTATCCTAATATACCCACTTCCTAAGGACTCTAAATATGTAGGATTAAGTGAGTTCTGACACCAACCAACGAGGTTTTGGATCGCTTTGGGTGAGATTCGGGAAGTCCTGCTTTAGATTTGGATCAAATCTGTGGTGGTGGATGATGGAGAAGAAATTCAGCATGCTATAATTTTAAAAGTTCATCCATGTTTTCATAACGAGTTTAGGAATTAACTTCTATAGCTGTATTTTATGATTGTTGAGTTTGTTCCATGGATTAGCTTTAATATCTTGTAATTTCCTCGATATTGCAGCTATACTTGCAAATGAGATGGGTCTAGGGAAAACAATACAAGTCAGTACTGAATATTTCAGTTAACAATTGTCATTTGAAAGACACAGCATGGTATTTGCTTTCTGTTTCTTTAAGTTAATTTTTGTTATGTGGCTTTGTACTAATTCTTATTCATTTTATCATTAAATGACCATTTTCTTTTTATCATGCAACAAAAGATCAACTAATAATTCTGTTCATTCTATGATTTTCTTTTTCCATGTTTTCTAGTGTGCTTTGAAGTGTGATAAGCATTTATCAATTGACTTTTTAGGTCTTAAATGACTTTGATAATGTTGAAACTCTGTGGTTTGCTAAATGTTTTTACAGATATTTACAAACATTTCTATGCCATGCGAAATAAAAAATGTACTAAAGGTATTAGCTCCAAAAATTTTGGTAGAATGCCTCCATTAGTAAGCTTGGATCGATTGTCTTTTGGTAGAAATACCTCCACTAGTAAGCTTGGTAGAAATCAAAAATAGCTTGAATCATTTTTTGTAGAAATACTTTCATTAGTAAAAAGAATTAGTGCATTTCCTCTAATGCTAGTATTCAATATCTCTTGCAATACGATGAAGGAAGTGTTTGTGGATCCATCTTAGATGAAAGCTTGATCTAGGGGTATTCAAAAAATTCGATGACCAAAAAAACTGATCAACCCAACCCAATCCGTGCAATTTGGGTTGGGTTATCAACTCATTTGGGTTGGGTTGAATTCAAATAAATAAAAATTTTATGGGTTGGGCTGGTTAATGGGTTCAACTAATATAACCCAAACCAACCGAACTAACCCGAATTTATCATTAAATTTAAAATATATATATTTTTTATAACTTATAACACAATTATTTATACATATATTGATTTTAATTTTATTTAATTTCAATGTTTTTTAAATAATTACTCTTCAACAACTCTTAAAAGTAGTTTCTTTGCACTTTAGAAAGAAAATTTTCACTATATAAATTGAAATTGAATCGGTAATCATAATTCAATATATGAAAATAATTAAGTAGATTTTTACATATTTACGTTTTGCTTCTTTTTAGAACAAAATTTTAAATAAATAACCCGATTAACCCAAACCAACCAAACCCAAATATTTCAAAGTTGGGTTGGGTTGAGTTCATTTTTTAATAAGGATTATTTGGGTTGAAGAAATTTACCACCCGAACAATTGGGTTGAGTCTAAAAAGTCTTTCAACCCAACCCATGAACACCCCTAACTGGATCTTTGAGCTTTTCAATTTTATGTACAATGTTGGAGACAATGGAAGTGTTGTCTGGGAGATTTACAAGTTTTTTTTCTACGGTTTCAAAGTAAGGTTCTTTTGAAAATTAGTCGAATTAGAATTTGAGAGCTAACTCATTTGTGCAATAATGGATGACTTTGAGTGAAATTTTTCATTGATGTGTAAGGCTAAATTTTGATTCTTAAGGATTTGGAAGTAAGATAGGAAGATTGCATTGGACATGTTTTAAAAAGATTGACAAGTGGAAAAGTTTCATCTAATACAAAAGGGACTTCATAACAACATTAATAACAAGTATAAGGTAATATTTATAAGACGATTATCTTAAAAGTCTATTTGTTCTAAAATTTTGGATTAAATTCAGTGTTAGATTGCTATGACTATCCTACAGTTATGGTAATCATAGCTTAGTTGTTTACGACTTCCATTGAGTGGATTATGGTAGTGGAACTTCTTAGGCATCCTTTAGCAGTTTATGTTTATGCATTATTTGTCTAAATGAATCCGGTTGCATTATGGTAGTTTGTGGGTTATTAATGCATTGTGGGTTAGGTTAAATCTACATTATCATTATCGAATCTTTTGTCATCTCTTGTTTAACCATTTATTGTACTTCTTCGTCAATTTGAATCGAATTCGTCATTTGAATCTTATTTGGATAATCTAGGATTGACTATCTTCATGTCAAAGATTGACCCTTGATAGCATCTTTTAGTTGGAGATGTTTTTTGTGGTTTCATTTGATTGAAGTCTTGTATCCGTTTGGTGTGCTTTTTAGTTGCTTGAAGTTCTTATGTTACTTCAAGGGGCTTTTTACTTTTCAGTTATATGGATAATGTACAAATTAAAACTCTTTGATTTCATCTTTTGGAGTGCTTGCTCGAGGTGCAAAAAGGCTAAGATATTTTGAATGTTTTAGTTTGTATGATCTTATTGGTATCTGGAGATTTTTTATTTCCCTCACCCTTATCGTAGTTCTGTTGAGAAGAACTAGTTGTGGAATATTATTGGGAGTGTGTTGCTTTGAACAGGTTCGAGGTAAATTTTTGGTCTTCTTATGGTAGCGTTGTTATGCTGCGTAAAATTTTCTATCGTCTTCATCGCTCACCTCCAGGTAATCGAGCTTCTCTTCTTTAAGATCTTGAAAAATGAAGATTCTCTCAACTACTCATATAATACTTATGCAAAAGAAAGCTACTTGCTTCTTTCTTTTCTTTACATTTCTCTTTTTCTTTCTATCTTTTGCTCTCTCTTGTGGGTGTGTTGAGCTTGTTGTTAATACAATATTCTGCAACAAGGTCTATCTTTGATTTTTTTAGGGCTTAGAAATTGGGTCTATATTTTTCTTATGGGTTGTCTTCCATTTATTCAACTATTGAGCTTTCTTGTTTTGCAGGTGCAACAAAGGAGTAAAGATTTGGTATCGCAACCTCTTTATGCTTTTCCTTGGAGAACTCTAGATCCAACACGTTATGTATTTGAGCTTTGTGGTTTTTTTTTTTTTTTTTAGATCTCAAATGGAGATACTTTTTCTTTTTTCCTTCTTTAGATGTCAAACTATAGTTTTGATCCTTAAAAAATCTCTGACTTATGAAAGGTTTTTAGTTGTAAATTTGGACCCTCCAAAGAAGACAATCAGCTTTCTCGAACTTTAGATTTTCGAGCTCTATGTATCGACACCAATGTAACTTGTTGATGAAATACTTAGTTAAACAATTTATCATTTTCTTTGTTGTGAATTAGTTAATTTTGTTTATTGAAAGCTAAGTTGTATACATACAAGCAATTAAGATTATATTTTTGTGTATGTAAAGAAAAAAGAGAAATACTATTGATTTGCACGTGTGCAAGAAATTTTTTTTTTTTTATGGAACACGAGACATACGCAGCGAAATTAGGACTTAATTACACTCTAATTGTTTCTAAACAAAAGGAAATAAGCATGCAAATTGAAGTTGATAGGATATTTGAAACCTTACCTTTGAAGCTCTCGAAACTCGCTTTTCCTCACTGAATCTCGACCCGAACTCTTCCGAACCACCACTAGAATTGACCTACTATCCTCCGGACTCAGAACCGGATTGTGGGACCCGGTGGATGAAGAAACCCGAGAGAGAGAAAAGAGATGGAAAATAAGATGGATCTTTGGGATGGGTTTTGGGTTATGAATTTTTCTCAAAGAAAATAGTATTTTTTTAGCCCAAATTTGAAAAAAAAAAAATTGGCAAAATGGGCAAAAGTTTTTCAACCAAATTGAAAAGCCCCCATGCAACAATTGCATGAACCAAATCCATAAAAACTCAACACCTATAATCCACTATCTTAGTGGGCTTAATGTCTCCACTATAAGCCAACACCTAGCCCACTATTTTGTTAGTGGAATTATCCAACAAAAGTTTGGATTTTTTCCCTAACTTTAGTCAAAAGGCAAAATAGTCATTTTGTCAAAGTCAAACTTTGACCAAAAAGTCAACATTTTGACTTTTTATGATTTTTTTCTGTGTTGGCTAATTTTGACCTCCCAAGCATAAATCCACATTCATTTTCTCAAAATTCAAATATATTTGAATATAAGGTCGGTCAAAGTTTGACTTTTCGAAATCAAAAGTCAACTCTTTGACTTTTTATATCTTTGACCATTTCCATTATTTTCGAGCTTCCGAATATGACCGTATTCATATTCTTGATATTTAAATCACATTTAAATATTAAAGTTGTATCTCTAATCTGAAAGCCCCACCACTATATCACATAAACTTGTCGGTTTCTCTTTCTTCACCTAATTCGAACAATTCGAATTATTCTATCATACTGTTCTAAGTTTATTCCATATGAGCTAATAGGGGAACCTAATGGACCTATAGATCATGGGCTCCAACGATCCGAGATTAGCTGGCTAAACTCTTTAGACAGAGCTAATCAACATTCGTTAACTAACGGGTCATTCCACTATAGTCCCGTAGTTGCACTCCCCTCACTATAGATATATTTGTATTCATTTGATATAACCATGATTAGTAAGCTAGTCCTTCACAGGTTGTTCATAATCTCGGTTGGGTCATAAAAACCGTTTTACCCCCAAGACTACATTTTATTCCTTAAGTTCCACTGATCCTCTAATGAACAATTGGTTTAAAGTCCAACCTATAAACCGAACCTCTCTCAGGCCAAGGAGAGGGTGGGGCCCCTTGTTCAAGACTTAGATTCAATACTAAAGGGAACAACCTATAAGAGTAGGAGTAGTGTGTAAATCCATTAAACTTCTTTTTAAATTTTTTTATTCATCACCTCAAACGCATTGCTTCACAAGCATTATTGAGTGACAAGTCCCTGTGTTCGACCTCGGATTACCAGAGAAACTTGCGTTCACATTATACTTGGTGCAAGCGTAAGAAAACTTGTGATAGGAACGCGTGGTCATTGCATACTAGATTAACGCATCTTCATTCTGACGCATGACCTCAGATGCATGGGTGCAAACACATAAGCCATGTCCAATGCATGATTGCATGTACAATCCCATCCGTCCTTAATAATAATAAACAATTTTCCTATTAATTATAGGGATAGTGGAGTGCAAGACAGAATTCCTCCTATCCATTATAGGGATAGTAGATAGGTTGTTCCCTTTAGTACTGAATCCAGGTCTTGAACAAGGGACCCCACCCTCTCCTTGGCCCGAGAGTGGTTTGGTTTATAGAGACATCTCCACCATTCATCCATGGCACTACCAGCAGCCTTGATGTAGAGTCCTTCATTTCTCTTCTAATCTCTGTATTGTATTACATTTGTGCTTAAGATATTAAGACATTTTGTGATCAATGCAAATCTTGACTCCTTCATTGTCATCTTCTTCATCATCTTCATCTCTATCATAGTTTATCTTCAGCATTTATTTATCAACAGAAATCGCATGCTTAATCGTGTAGCCTAGAGATAGGACGCATGTAGCAACACACCGAGAGGTGTGCGTTGTGTGAGTATAGTGAATTAATCCTCTTTGCTTGGTGAAAGGCTGTAGCAACGCTTGTCTATGGGATGTTGCATTGCTTGTCTATAAGTTAAATAGCCGCGTCTAACTGCCTGAGAAGGTAAGAGATGGAATGCACTAAAGCAAAGTTCACATTGTTCCTAGAGATAGGCACAATCTTATGCTCGACGGAACCATGCACTATAGAGATATAGTCATGCAGCTGACCACCGAGAGGTGTGCTATGCGTTAGTGCAATGAGCTGGGATTACTCGGGCGATTTAAGATAATAAACATTACTATGCATTGATGGTTGTTGTGTCTCTACCTATTCTCATCGCAAGTCTTCTATTGCTCAATCTGTATAGTTAGAAGTAGGAGTAGTGTGTAAATCAATTAAACTTCTTTTTAAATTTTTTTATTCATCACCTCAAACGCATTGCTTCACAAGCATTATTGAGTGACAAGTCCCTGTGTTCGACCTCGGATTACCTGAGAAACTTGCGTTCACATTTTACTTGGCGCAAGCGTAAGAAAACTTGTGATAGGAACGCGTGGTCATTGCATACTAGATTAACGTATCTTCATTCTAACGCATGACCTCAGATGCATGGGTGCAAACACATAAGCCATGTCCAATGCATGATTGCATGTACAATCCCATCCGTCCTTAATAATAATAAACAATTTTCCTATTAATTATAGGGAAGTGGAGTGCAAGACGGAATTCCTCCTATCCATTATAGGGATAGTAGATAGGTTGTTCCCTTTAGTACTGAATCCAGGTCTTGAACAAGGGGCCCCACCCTCTCCTTGGCCCAAGAGTGGTTCGGTTTATAGGTTGGACCTTAAACCATGTGCTCATTAGAAGATCATGGAACTTAAGGAACAAGATGTAGTCTTGGGGGTAAAACGGTTTTTATGACCCAACCGAGATTATGAAAAAACTATGAAGGATTAGCTTACTAATCATAGTTATATTAAATGGACACAAATATATCTATAGTGAGGGGAGTGCAACTACGGGACTATAGTGGAATGACCCGTTAGTTAACGAATGTTGATTAGCTCCATCTAAAAGAGTTTTGCCAACTAATCTTGGATCGTTGGAGCCCATGATCTATAAGTCCGTTAGGTTCCCCTACTAGCTCATATGGAATAAACTTAGAACAGTATGATAGAATAATTCAAATTGTTTGAATTAGGTGAAGAGAGAGAAACCGACAAGTATATGTGATATAGTGGTCGGTTTTTCAGTTTAGAGATATAGCTTTAATATTTAAATGTGATTTAAACATCAAGAATATGAATGCGTTCATATTCGGAAGCTCGGAAATAATGGAAATAGTCAAAAATGTAAAAAGTCAAAGAGTTGACTTTTGATTTTGAAAAATCAAATTTTGACCGACCTTATATTCAAATGTGATTTGAATTTCGAGAAAATGAATTCATGCTCAGGAGGTCAAAATTAGTCAACACGGAAAAAATCATAAAAAGTCAAAATATTGACTTTTTTTGTCAAAGTTTGACTTTGACAAAATGACTATTTTGCCCTTTGACTAAAGTTAGTGGGGGAAATCCAAACTTTTGTTGGATAATTCTACTAACAAAATAGTGGGCTAGGTGTTGGCTTATAGTGGAGATATTAAGCTCACTTAGATAGTGGATTCTAGGTATTGGGTTTTTATGGATTTATTTCATACAATTGTTGCATGGTTTTTTTTCTATAAATTAAGCTTTCAATTTGAATGAAAAAAAATTTTCCATTTTGCCAAAATTGTTTTCAAATTTGGGTTTGAAAAAAACACTATTTTGAGGAAAATTCATAACCCAAAACTCAACCCAGAAATCTATCTTTTATTTTCTATCTTTTTCTCTCTCTCGGTTTTCTTCATCCATTGGGTCCCACAACCCGGTTCTGAGTCCAGAGGATAGTAGATCAACTCTAGTGGTGGTCTGAAAGAGTTCAGGTCAAGATTCAACGAGGAAAAACGTTTTTCGGGAGCTTCAAAAGTTGTATACTATCCATATTAATTTACTGTTTTTCCTTCATTTGCATGCTTATTTCCTTTTAGTTAAAAGCAATTAGAGTGTAATTAGATCCTTAATCCGTTGCGTATGTCTCATGTTCCATCAGTTTGATGTCGATTGTCAACTGGAATTGTATCCCTATAATATCAATTTTAAACCGACATTAAAGCCTAGTTTTGTAGTAGTGAAATGTCTAACTCTACATGTTTGGTTCAAGAATGAAGAACATAATTGCAATGAGGTGAACAACTCCTATGTTATCACGCCAAAAAGTTGAAGGAGAGGAAAAAGTTATTCCAAATTTAATAAGAAGAGATTTAACCCAGAGAAACTCTATCGCAGCATTTGAAAGACAATGAAACTCTACTTCACAGATTGAACGAGGTTATAACTTCTTGTTTCTTAGCTCCCTGAGTGATTAAATCATTGCCAAGGAAGACACAATGCCTCATAGTTGATTTCCTATCATTGGGATCGGAAGCCTAATAAGCATTTGTGAATCCCTATGAACAAAGATTATCGTGACAAAATAAGTAAAAATAAAAAGCCTAATTGTACCTTTAAGATATCGCAGAATGCGTTTGACGACTTGCTAGTGACTAAGATTTGGATAATGCATAAATTGACAAATCTTATTGACAGAGTAAGCAAGATCAGGTCTAGTAATTGTAAGATATTTATGACCTTCTACAATTGTTCTATATAACTTAGGATCAAAGAACGATTCTCCTCCTTATGCTGATAAAATCAGAGAGCTTACCATTAAAGTTGATATAGAATTTGCTTCAACAAGATTAGAATGATCAAGGAGCTCCCTTATATAATTACTCGACACAGAAAAAGTCATCTTTCGACAGTGTGTTGAACTTCAACACCAAAGAAGCAGTTTAAAAAACCAAGATCTTTTAGAGAAAATGTATTGTATAGAAGAGAAATTAAAGCATTTATTTCAACAGTATAAGAGCCTAGAATTATCATATCATCTACATAAACAAGGATATAAAAACATGAGGTCATTGAAGTTTTTATAAACAAAGAGGGCAAGCTTTGAACTAGAAAAACCAACTGAATGTAAGAAAGTTAATAAACGATCATACCAAGCCTGAGGACCCTATTTAAGGCCATACAATTCTTTCTTAAGTTTGAAAACTAGAGGAATTGAAGAAGATGGATGGGAGAGAAACGAAGAGGTTGTTCCATAAATACCTCCTCAGTTAGAACCCCATGAAGAGAAGCATTATTTGTTGGGATTTATACCCCAAAACCTCATAGTTAATTAGCGATTTGACATAATAATTGATTATTTTAAAAATGTAATAATGAGTTATCCATTAGAGTAAAAATCTAAGGTTATTTAATGAAACTTTAATAGTATGTAGTTAACATAAAAGTGGACAATGTTCAAGTAATAAGCTAAAGGTAGTGTGACTTATCCTGGTAATGCTATGGATATGGTCTACTTTGTAAATGTTACAAACGATGTGATCCGAATCATTTGTTTGGAGACATGTGAGTAAGGATATCCCATATAATGAGGTTGTATGAGACCAGACCATGAAATCATTAATCTCTCTTTGTAATGTTGTTGACTAAAGAGATTAACATTTCATAGGATAATCATAAGTAACTCAATCTCAATCCGGAGTGAGTTTTGGGCGAGAGTGACCCAAGTCAATGACTCAATAAGCCTACTATTTTGGGGACGAGATTAAGTGAGGAGTTGGGAACATAACATTTGAGTTGAATCAATTGTAGATATGGGAAAGAATGTAATAGAATATTTTTTAACATTTGAGCTGGAGTTTCTAGTTAGCAAAAGGAAAAGTAAACTCATCAAAAGTGTAGGGATAAAAGTCTTAATGCAGCTGAATTAATCAGGACCATTTCTCGAAAGTAATATAGAAATCGAAATACCCAGTGCACTGGAAAAATCAGAAAAAAAATCACAGAGATTTAACAAAAACAAAACATACTGTAAAATTCCTAGGTTAAACATGCATTGTAAAATTAGGAAATCAATCCTACAATCCTACAGAGAAAAGGAAATAGATATTCACTTTCTTTGAAGACTCGAATGTCAATTCTCCTTGGGATTTCTTGAATACTACCAATATGGAAACCCTCCTATTCTTTGAGAATTTGTGGTATTCGTTTTATGTGAACCAAATGAATAATATGAAGTAGGAAAAGAATTTTTGGGAGAGGATTTTCTACAACCGTTTCTGTAAAAACTCAAGCAAACACATTTTGGTTCTCCAATTTTTTTTGCAGGTTTTTCAACCAATGGAGAAAGTGGGAAAGATGAAACGTGGGAGCTATCCCACATTTTAGATAGCTACCCCTACGTGAGAGTTATTTGATTTAATAAAAATCAAATAACTTAATTTAATTAATTAATTCTTATTAAATTAATTATTCCATTTAAATCATATTTAAATTAAATATCTTTCACATAACTTATAGTTTTAATTCAATTAATTTAATTTATCAAATTAAATTAAATTAATAATGAATTAATTCTACAATTAATTAATTATCAAATTAAATATCAAATATTTAATTTAACCTATAAATGAATCATATTCAATTATATTTCTCCTATAACCTATAGTTTTAATGTGCATCAAATACTCATTAATTCTAACCTATAGGTTTCATATGAATCAAATTCATATTAAATTAATATTTGAAATCTTTCATAAATTTAATTCTATCATAAATTAATTTTGAAACATATACAAAATTAAATTTATATTATAAAATTTAATTAAAATATAAATTTTATATTAAAATGTATTTATATTATAATGTATCAATATACATAATACTACTTCCCTAAGTGAATTTGAACATTTCAAACTCTATTCAAGACATAAACCTCAATTCTCTTTATGAGCTAGGAAGGGGATCTCATGGACCCATAGATCAAAAACTCTAATGATATGAGATTAATTGACTAAATTCATTAACCACATTAATCAATATTTGTTAACTGTGGGTATACTCTACTAAAGACCCACAACTACACTTTTCTCACTACAAATATATTTCTATATCCACGGATATAGACCAATAACAATAAGTTAGTCCTTCACGAGTGTTTGGAACACCAGCTGGGTCAAAAATATCGTTTTACCCCTGGGTTACTTCTTTTATCCTTAAGTACCAATGCTCGTCTACTAAACAACTTGTTTATGGTCCAACCATTAAACAAAAATCCCTTTCGGGCCAGTGAGAGAGTAAGGCTCTTTGTTAAAGTCCTGGAGACACCATTTAAGGGAACACTCATTTACTTACACTAAAGTTGGGAATAAATGAAATTCATCTTGCATTATTATGTTCTTAGCTCCCCACTTAGTCTTATCCCAAAATGGTAAACATAATGAGTCGGCAAACTGACCACTCTCACTCATACAAATTAAAGGACAATCCCTCGTGAATAGGAGTTTATAATAAACTCATGATTAAGACTAAGTTGCCTAAGTAATCCTATTGAAATAGAAACCTAACTAGTCAACAAACTTACATCTAGTGGTTACTACTCTGCAGTCCAGTCTTATACAAACTCATTGCATAAGATACCCCACTCGCATGTCACCTATACAAATGTGTTGGATCATAGCGTTTGTATCAAATACAATGTGGGTCATATCCATAGTGTCACCAAGATAAGGTACCATCTTTATCCCTATATTATAGACCATTTAGGTTGTATCTTGAACATTGATCCCTGCACGTCTCCACATATAGTTCAAGACTCATAAGAGAACCTAGAATGTTAATTTATTGGATTTAGGGTTATTAAGACAAAATGCATACAACACAATCAATAATACTTATTGAAATAACATTGATAACTCTTTGTTGGTGATAGTCAATTATTTACACTTACTATCTACGAGTTTGAGAGTATAAAACCCATAAAAAAACATGACTAGAGATGTAATTAAATATGATTTGAAGCTAAATCAAGACATTTATAAGCTCTATGTTGATTAGAGTCTATAAAGCACTGACACTCCTAAAATAGCAATGTGTCAGTGTCGGACACCGACACGTCCCTGACATGCTAGCTGGTGTGTCCATTAGTTTATTATTAATTTTTTTTATTTTCGACACGGTAGGACATTTTATGGACACGGCAGGACATGCCTAGGACATGGGAGCTGTAAATTTAAAAAAAAAAAATTAAAAAAATTAAAAAAATTAAAAAAAAATTAAAACCAATTATGGGCATTTTAAGCCCAGGCCCAATCCAACTTTTTTAAATCTTTAAATTTGTTTTGCCACAGACTTGCTGACTTACACACTTGCTGAAGAGTCTCCCATGCCCGCCCACCCATGATTCCTCCGGCATCAGGCCCCAACGACTTGAAGACCACCCACACCAGCGATTTAAAGACCCTCCATGCCGGCGACTTGAAAACCCTTCTGATACAAAAAGAACCGAAGATAAAAGAAGTAGAAGGCAGTTTATCGTTGTCGATTTTTTTCTATTTTATTTGTTGTAATCATCCGAGCTTCTTCCGTTGAAAATGAGAATCGGTATAAAAGGTGAAAAAATGAGAGAGTAAATAAGAGAGAGCAAGAGCATTCATTCTATAAAGAATTTGAAAAGAAGAAACAATAAAAAATACAATCGTCTAACTTTTTCTTAAGTATCGTTTATACGATCGTTTAGTTCATTTTGTATCATCTAAACGATAGTCTAGCTCCACTTTACATTGTCTATACGATTGTTTAGCTCTTCAATTATTGTCTAAACGATCGTCTAGTCCCACTCAACTATCATCTATATGATGGTCAAAAAATAATTAATAGTAAAAAATATTTGATTGAAGATGTAAATACCCATGAAGAAATCCTCGACATGACTAGTGATGAAGGTGAAATACCTAAAGATAATAATGAGATTTCAATAAACTATATCATGAAGGAAAAATATGGAATCTAACTAATGTAATTATTGACAGAATTTTTGCATATAATATTGCTCTTCATATAATATCTAAAAATGAGGATCCTGAACCAAAATCTGTTGAAGAATGTCCGCATAGAAAAGATTGGCTTCAGTGGAAAGAAGCAATCGAGGTTGAATTAAATTCACTTCCAATTGAGGCTGAATTAAATTCACTTCCAAAACGGCAGATTTTTGAACCAGTAGTCCAAACACCAGAAGTTGTCAAACCTGTAGGATACAAATGGATATTTGTGAGAAAAAGAAATGAAAATAATGAGGTCACAAGAAAAAAACAAGACTAGTTGTACAAGGTTTTTCACAAAGACCTAGTATTGATTATAAGGAGACATGTTCTCCAGTGATGGAAGCAATTACACTAAGATATTTAATTGACTTGATTGTGTATGAAAGTTTGGATATGTAGTCACAACATATTTATATGGATCTCTTGATAATGACATTTATATGAGAATCCCATAAGGATATAAGGTAACTGAAATGTATACGTCAAATTCTCGGGATTGGTATTCAATAAAGTTACAAAGATCAATATGAATTGAAACAATTAGAACGAATGTGGTACAATCGCCTGAGTGGATATTTATTGAAGGAAGGATATCAAAATAATCTAATATGTTCATGTGTTTTTATAAAAAAATCACAATCAAGATTTGTTATTATAACTATATATTGATGACTTAAATATATATAGTTGGAACTCCTGAAGAGCTTTTAAAAGAAATAGAAGAAATAATTTGAGATAAAAGATCTTGAAAAAACAAAATTGTCTTGGTTTGTAAATTGAGCATTTAGCAGATTAAATATTTATTCATTGGAGGAAAAATTTTGAAAAGATTTTATATGGACAAAGTACATCCATTATATATTCCAATGGAAGTCTGTTCATTGGATATAAAGAAAGATATATTTCGACCTCGAGAAGATAATAAAGAACTTCCTGGTTCTAAAGTACCGCATCTTAGTGTAATTGGTGCACTTATGTATTTTGCTAATAATACAATACCAGATATTGCATTTTCAGTAAATTTATTAGCTAGATATAGTTCTTCTCCTACAAAAAAAAAAAAAAATATATTAGAACAGAATTAAGCATATACTTCGTTATCTTCGAAGAACAATCGATATGAATTTGTTTTATTCAAATAAATTAAATTTTGATCTAGTTGGTTATGCAGAATCTAGATATTTATCTAATCCACACAAAGTTATATCTCAAATAGGTTATCTATTCAGTTCACATGTGGAGGAATTGCTATACGATGAAATAAACCATAACGATCACTTCCTCAAATCATGCTGAAATTCTTGCAATTCACAAGGTTAGTCGAGAATGTGTATGGCTAAGGTCAATGACTCAGCACATTCGTGAAGCGTGTGGCTTGTCTTCTAATAAAAATCTTTCAAAAATATTATATGAAGACAACACAGTTTGCATAGCCCAAACTAAAGAAAGATATATTAAATGAGATAGAACAAAGCATATTTCACCGAAACTTTTTCTACACTCATGATCTTGAAGAAAATGGCAACATCACTGTACAACAAAATTGTTCAAAAGATAATCTGACAGACTTATTTACAAAGGCATTACCAACCACAACATTGGAATGTGGTGACTCAAAGATCTTAAATTATGTTTTCATGAGAGAGAGTAAATATATTGTATTCTTTTAAGAGTATGTATTATATGAAATATGTGTTCTTTTTCCTTCACTATAGTTTTTTTCCTATTGGGTTATTCCTAGTAAGGTTTTAACGAGACATATTTCATATATATATATGGGCATTTGAGGGGGATTATTATAAAATAGATGTCCAATATTTAGTGTCCTAAAAATCACGTGTCATTTTTCATATTTTTCATGTGTCTAGTAATTATTCATGCTTTGTGTACATGTATCCTACTTGTCACTTTGCCTATAAATAGTGACATTTGGTAGATTTTAAAATTATACATATTGGTGAGAATAAAAAAGAAAATTTCCTATATTTCATATTTCCATAAAATTATAATTTTAGTTATTTTTAATTTAGTTTTTTATAAGATTAGTTATATTTTATTATGTTATTATATTTATTTATATATATTATATTTTTTCCATATTCCTTGTGCATCATTGTCCTTCTCAATTTCACAATAATATATGGTTCCGTGGAAAATGAAAATTTTGGATTGGTACAAGAAACAAACTCACACAAATTAAAATTTTCTAGATCTCCTAAAAAACATCAGTTTAAGAAAATAATATTTCAATTATATATCAATACGATGAATACTATATATTGAAATGTCGACTTGAAAATTTCTCACCTAAAGAAAATAAAAATTTAACCCTACATCGATATGTTTTAATATATTGAAATGAAATGTGGAGACAGATTTGCAGAGGTTGTTTAAAATTTAAAAAAGAAATGCATTTGCAAATAGAAAAGAAAAATAGTGAGTAAGGTGGGATTACATCTTACAAGTGTGAGAGTAGGAGAGCAATTGCGAGAGAAATTAATGAAAACAAAACTGAAGAAACTTCAAAGAAGTTTTCTTTTTCACATCGGTTAGTTTTGCAAGAGATAGAAGAAAAGAAACTTTGCCTATTAATTGCGCGTTTATTACGGGCTTTTACAATCGACCTCTATAGTTTTTTTTTTTTTGAAATTTGGTCGTAGTTTTGAAATAATCATCGATATTAAGGGAAAATTGACTTTCACTTAACGTTTGCAGGTCGAGATGATCGACATAACGAAATGTCAATCAAAATTTTGACATTTTGTTTGAATTTTTATACTATGATTGGGTGGTAAATTAAGATTAGAACTTAGTAAGCATGTCTCGGACTTTTTAAATTTTGTAAATATGGCAAATTATTCGATCTCTCAAATCGCGTCCCACCTTCACACCAGGCCCTTTTCAACCCTCTCTCATTCTCACGTTCCAATATCCAAATCGTCTGACCAAACGACCGCTACCTGCTTTTGTCGTACCATTGATCGTCAGCCACGCCGCTCGCCAATCACCGGTTGCGGTTGTTGGTAAGCTTCCTCTCTGCAAGTTTCTCTCTTTCTCTCTCCTCTCTCTCTCATGGCTGTAGAATCAAGTTTTTCTCTCTAGATGCGTGTTTGATTTACGTGACAACCCTCCCTTTTTTTCAACTTAAAATGAAATATAAATGAGCCCTAATTAAATGGAGATCCATTTAATTACAAAAACTACCACAAGCCTATATTTATTTAAATGCCTTTAAATTTAAAGTACTTAAACAACTTGTCATTTTCAACTGTGTATCAAATGTCCATCAGTAGGGTATCAAGTGTATATCAATAGTGTATCAAAGATATCAAAAATATCAAATGTATATCACTAGTGTATTAAGGGTATCAAGAATATCAAGTATATATCACTAATGTATCCAATGTATCAAGGACATCAAGTATATCAAAAGTATATCAATAGTAGGTAGGTGAAACGTGGGCTAGACTTGTTTTTTTTTTTTTTATCATTTTTGTAAAAATAATAAATTCGGGTTATGAGCCTAATTTTTTAAATTTATTTTGCCAAATATCATAGAAGGCCTATTATTAAACTTGTATAATTAAGTTATCTTTTTAAATTTTACAAAATACGTGTAGCACACTTAGTATCAAACTAATATAATATTAACAACAATAATTCGTACATTTTATCTCAAATAATTGGTATTTAGAATTCACTTGAAGTTGAAAGTATAAGTTGGTCTAAAAATGATATCTTTTTTTAGAGATATTTGCTATTTAATAAAATATTAGTATGAATATTAATTTGCAAAATTGAGCATAGCCAAATTCGCATATACACTTGTATAACTCAATTGACATAAGAATGTAATAGAAACCACCAGATTTGTGGCTCAAATCCTCATATCCTCAATTATATTAAAAAAACCTCAAAGTCTTCCCTAAATTTGCCAAAATATATAAAAACGACATATAGGGATAGACACGGATAAACATCTATCAATTTCTAATAAATGTTTATCAATGTCTGTAACTGATAAACAATAACATTTTGCTAAGTAAGTTGATTTATTTTCCTATATTTGAGAATTTTTATTTTAAAAATAAGTTTAGAGCAAAGAGATAAATTTTAAAAATTATTTTTCTAATTTATAAGCTATAAAATTATTTAAAATAATGATAATAAATTATTTGAGGGACTTTTTAAATCTATTTAAGAAAAGACATGGACTAAAAAGGTTTTGAAAACTTAGGACCAAATGTATATATTCTTAAAAACTCGAGGACCAAAAATGTATATTTTGAAAACTTATAGACCAACACACCTATTCTTTAAACCTCAAGAACAAAAAAGGTATTTTTTTTTCAAAAAATATTAATGACTAAATTATACAAAATACTCCTAAACTTTGTACTTTATGTCTAAAATATCCTTGAACTTTTCAAAAGTTTTAAAACTACCCTTAAACTTCAAAATTGAGTTAAAAAAATATCCGTACCATTAGTTTTGGAAGAAAACGTTAGTATTTTTTGTGTCAAAAATACCACTTAACTTTCAAAAATTTTAAGAAATACCAAACTTAAAAAAAAAAAAAAAAAACCTTATGTTATATGAATAAAAACCGTTAATATCGTTTTACTTCTCTATTTTCTCTTTTTCTCCTTTTTTTTTTTTTTCAATACTCTCCTACTCCCATTTTTGTTAATCGTTAGACATTTGTTTATCTAAAAAAAATAAAAAAATAAAAAAAAACTGCATACTTCTGTAAAGGTATATTAACTGTAATAAGAATAAAAAGAATAATAGAAGTACCAAGAGATTTTATGATTCAAATGTTTTAATAAGATTGTTTGTTAGTAGTTGAGTGTATGTTAATAACCAAATACATATTTTTTTATTTAACTATTTATTGTTTTTGGTATGTTTAAAGGTGAGATTTTGATTTTGGAGTTTTGTGTGGTTTTATGTTTTAACAGTTATGTTTTTCTTATTTTAATTGCCGAGAAAATTGGTGTAAAAATTAAAAAAATAGGAGAAAAATGAGAGTATCTACGTAAAAAGAGAATATCAATATAATTTGTTTTAATCTTGGTTATTTTCAAACTCAACAAAACTTTAAACAAATTGACCATCATATAATTTTTTTAAAGTAATTTATAGTTATTTTTGTAACGAGGTATCGACGATTTTTGTATATATACTAACCATGAGGTTTTTTTTTAAACTTTTTTTTTTTTTCTGTTTTTGAAACTTTTAAAAGTTCATGGATATTTTTGAAATAAAACTTTAACGATTTTTATCCAAAACTAACACAAAAAGGTATTTTTGAACTCTTTTGAAAGTTTAAATATATTTTTAAAACTTTAATTTGAAACTCCTAAGTAGATTTTTGTTTATTTGAGGGTTTGAATCCCTCTCTGTTGTACTAATTCAAAAATTCAGTCATAAATTTTTTTTTATAAAAATGTTTAAGGACACTTTTTTTTTTAATCATTTAATCAATATTAATTTAAAATTTTATGTTAGATTATAATTTTCTTAATATATAAAAAAATTCTTATAAATGGAAAATTTTTAAAATTTTTTATACTTTATTAAGAAAAAAAAAATTCTAAAAGGGCTTTGTACCTTGGAATTTTTTATTTTTAAATATTTTTTTTATATTTAAAAAGGTCCTAAATATATATGTGTATATATATATATATATATATATATATATATATATTTGGCTTTTTAGGGTTTTTTTCCCGGTTCCCTCCGACTATTTCAGCCGCCTCGTTTTAGGGTTTTATACAAACACATTCCTTCAATTGCAGCCGATTACTATCCCTTCTTCCAACTCTTTCTTTATCCTTTCACAGTCGCCGCTTCCCTCCGTCGCCGCCCTACTACGGTAACACCTTCCCCTTCGTACTTTTCATTCTGTAAATTCTCTGCTTCTTCCTCTTATTCTTATCATTTTTCTTTGTTCTTCACTATTGTAGCCAAATCAAAATTTCCATCACGCAGTCGACTTATGTTTTAGTTTTGTTGCAAATAACTGGTGGGTTTTCGAGTTTTGTTGTTTCTCACATCTTTAAGAAATTGTTTGAAGTATATATACTTCATTCCTTGGATTGAAATGCTAGATCTGTCGTGTTTCTATCACTCTCGTTCATACTAGTTTTACCTCTCGTGCATTGGTATGAATAAGATAGATCTGAACTTTTTAGCCCCATCTCATATGTGAAAAGTTTGAACCCCTTGTTGTTAGTTAACTCCTTTCTCATTCAAGCTGTGAAGAAATGTTGTTGGGATTAAGATAAGCCATGGAAGAAAGTTGTGATATATGCATTTGTATACACTTTATTCTCTGGTTGTGAATATGCTTACTACTGACAGAAGGTGTTTTCTCCAGTTTGTAGTACAGTTAACTTGTACCACTTTTTACTTGCACACTTAACATGTTTATCGAGAGGATGTTGAGCACTTGGGGATGTCAATTTTCCTTCAGAAGACTCATGTCCTTACTGAGGTGTGGGGAGTTTTCGTTTTGTAGACAGACGGATACTAATATTTTCAACTGAGCTTGACCCCTGTTTTTCTTTTTCCTTTTTTTTTTTTGTATTGGAAGCCCTGCTTTCAAAATTATATTATGTGATCATTGATATATTGATCTCTTACTAGTGAATTGAATGATTAGAAGTAAAGTCTTATTTATCTAATTTTTGAGTTTTGATTTATTACTTTTGTGGAAAAGCTTAATTACTAATGGAATTCATAGAAATTTGTGGAAATTTATCTTGGGTGTTTCTTTCTCTGTGTTTTCTTTTCACCAAATTTTCAATCAGGAATGGGGTTATTTGGTTTTGGTAAAACGTGTTGATTGGTGATAGTCTGTCTTATTGATTTTCCTTGCCTTTATAACTTCTCTCTGGAAAAATGTATTTGGCTTCTGTTTCGCAACTCTTTTGCTCCAACCCGCCTCTTATGACTCCAATATCAAGAGACATTTGAAAAATAGTCTTTGATCCTTCATATCATCTGGTTTTTGGGGATTTCTCTCTGGCCTGGTTTGAGAGATGGGAGAATGACGAATCTTTTATTGGAAGTGGTCCTTTTCTTATTGTGCTTCTCATTTTTATCACCTTTACAGTTTACTGCTGCTCTCAATTACAGTTGAACTTTATGGGGTCTTGGAATACGTGATGTTACCTGTGTTTTGGGGTGAAAATTGTGGCCTTTGATTTAAGACTAGATACAGGACATTATGGAGTAACATTGATTGTAGAGAGACCTTCTAATTTGAACAAGGGAGAATGAAAATGATTAGGTATCCGGATACACATTACATGTTTTATCCAACTAGTGTTCACTTATTCATTATTATGATATTCTTCAGGAACTATGGCTGTTGAAGTTGATGTGGTAAACCAGGAACTGACCCAGCCTCATCATGATGTGAAGCTGTTCAATCGGTGGACCTTTGATGATGTCCAGGTGAATGACATCTCTCTGGTTGATTACATTGGGGTTGCACCTGCCAAGCATGCGACCTATGTTCCCCACACCGCCGGGAGGTACTCTGTCAAGCGCTTTCGAAAAGCTCAGTGCCCAATTGTGGAGAGGCTCACAAATTCACTGATGATGCACGGCCGAAACAATGGGAAGAAACTCATGGCTGTCAGGATCATTAAGCATGCAATGGAGATTATTCATCTTCTAACTGATCTCAACCCAATTCAAGTCATCGTCGATGCCGTTGTCAACAGTGGACCACGTGAAGATGCTACTCGAATTGGTTCAGCTGGTGTTGTTAGGCGTCAAGCTGTGGATATATCCCCACTGCGACGTGTTAACCAAGCAATCTATCTTCTTACGACTGGTGCTCGTGAGGCTGCTTTCAGAAACATCAAAACAATTGCAGAATGCTTGGCTGATGAACTTATTAATGCAGCGAAGGGTTCGTCCAACAGTTACGCAATCAAGAAAAAGGATGAGATCGAGAGAGTTGCGAAGGCAAATCGTTGAGAGGTTATTTGTCAGGGTTCGTTTCATGTGGTACGGCAAGAGTTTTCTGTTATTTTTCTTGTCTGGCTACATTCTTTTAATGAACGCCATAGTTTAATCTACCGGTTTGAATTCCTTATGGGGACAATTCATATCTATTAGTTGACTTTAAACTTTTTGTCCTTTCATTAAACCAAGCAGATGGACGTGTTTCTTAAATTTAAGGTGGTTTTCCAGAACTTTTGCTAAAATGTATGATTTTGGTACTTGTCGTTATGGGTGTTTTTTTTCTTTTTAATAGTTTTATTTCTTGTGGTCAATGATATATTGTGAAATACACTTAATTCTGATAAAATTATCGTATATACTTGAATAATTAGAGGATAATACATACGATGTATGTGATAGCATAATCCTTTACCTAGCTTGATTCAAAATGTTTTTTTTTTTCAAATACTATATGTGGTGAAGGTTTGAATCTTTGATTTCGGAGTTGATGTTTATATATTTGATGACTTCAACCCATAAAACGTTCTAAAATATCAAATATGTTAGGGTTTGACCAAATAAATAGGAAATGTAGAGGTTTCATTTGGAAGTATTTTTGAAATTGTGAAAATGGTAAAATCAAAATAAATAATATAAAATAATGATGAGAAATTGTCAAAATTATCTACGTAAAATAAAATACTATAACAAATACACTATAACTAAATAATTCCTATGCTAAACTAGGCATGCATATAGAATAAAAAAAAGGTTAAAAATAACTTTTAGTCCTTAAATTTTCATAGAAATAAGAATTTGGTCATTAAACTATGGTTTGTAACAATTCAGTTCTTATATTTTAAATTTTATAATAAGTTAGTCCTTGAATTTTACTATGTAATAATTTAGTCCATATACTTTAAAATTTATAACAATTGAGTTCTTACCGTAGAAATTAATGATAAGGTTTAATGAGACTTCATGTATAAATAAATGGTTAAACTAACTAGAGATCCAATATTTTTGCTAAAGTTTACATCATAAAATATTAAAAATTGGTGTCTAATTTTGATGGAAATTTTTACGTGAGAGACTAAATCATTACAATTTTGAAAGTATAATATTAAATTGTTACATACTAAAGTTTAGGGACCAAATTGTTACAAAATTGAAAGTAGACCAAATTGTTACAAAATTGAAAGTATAATGATCAAATTATTACAAACAAAAGTCCAGGAACTAAATTGTTACCTTTAATAATGTTCAAGGACCAAAAGTGATTATTAACCTAAAAAATAATTAACACCAAAACAACTAAGAACTGATCTAGTCACAAACCAAAACAAATTAGGGATTTTGGAAAGCTTCTGCCCCCAACTCACACCATCATCGTGAGGAAAAAAGTACCTTTGTTCAGTGACCCCAACACAAAATCAACGTTAGGAGAATCTCTCCCATTACGACGCCCCCCACAAAAATACTAGAGAACCTTTTCGCCAGTAGAAGACCGCATTAGTTTGATTGTGAGAGGAAGGATGAATCTCATATATTTCTACCGTTGGACAACAAAATCAACAGTACCAAAGTCCATTTCATAGGTAGAGAAACCTAAAACCTTGCACAATCTTTCTTTTCGTGATGCACTGTAATCTTTCTACATATTGTTTTCCTCCATTTACGGTAAAAAATAAGTGCTGAATAGAAATCTTTGAATATAATATATATAGAGATTTTCATTCAAAAAATAAATAAAGATTTACCTAATAGCTTTTTAAATATAAGATTGTAAATTTTAATTGTAATCTTTAGGCAAATCGAATAAATTTTTGGTCTATAGAATACTTTTCCCTACTTCTTTGGGCTTCAAAACACAAATGAAATTTTGTTATTTATCTCCATCTTTTAATTATTATGTTTAAAAATAAGCAACCATTTAAACGTATTTGAAGAAGGATTAACGTTATAAAAAAAAAAAAAAGAAAAAAACTGAAGGAAAAACAAGAGTCAATTATTTTAGTATTGTCATCCGACCCTTGGGGAGAATGATTTATTGTTGCTAACTCATTATTCAAATATACTATATTTCCAGAAGTACCAAAAGATACGAGGTCAACTACTACAAATAAATCATTATGGGGGAAGTTCGATAAAACTGACATCAGCCACAAAACATCCTTATTTTCAACAATCCGAATAAGATTCAAATTGTTGGAATCACCCGGGTACATTGTCAAATGAGATATAGGAAGATTGTCGGAAGGAAAAAGTTTACCTTGAATATATTCAACAAACTGTTGGAAGGACAAATCTGATGGAATATAAGCCTTAAGAACACGAAATCATGATAGGTTGAATTTTCGTATCCCATCTACCATCGAAAAGACGTCCAACTCGTTGTAAATCTATAGAAAAAACGATATAACAATATAATAATATGAGAATTGATAAAATCTGATAAAAAATCAAACAACCCAGAATTTAAATAGAAATATAAACATAATTTGATGAGAATATGTATAAAATAATGAAGAAAAACTAAATCAGAATTAAATATATTAATAACCATTTAAAGTGATAAAAATTAATGAGATAATGTAAAAATTTGGAGATTTACGATAAATGAGTCATTTTGATGAATTTAAAAAGTGATTAAACAAATATAATTTGACAAAAACTATCAATTTGAACTTCAAATTAGGTGAAAAATGCGCCACTTTTATCTATAAAATTCGTTAGGTTAGAAATTGATTGCCAATGACACAATGTGCTACTGCGGACCGTTAAGTTAGAAATTGATAACTGGCGCTTGCACATTGACATTGTGTTTTTAATCATAATTGGTTCACTTTACAACTACAATGTATTCAATATTTCTGATGGATGACCACACTATGGGCAAATCAGGTATTATAAAAAGCGATCTCACGTGAGTGGCACACGTTTTACCAAAAATCTTATTAATTTCGAAATTTGCCATTACTCCAAATGAATCCATGAATCTTGCCATTTTATCCAATTTCCCAATATTATAAGGCCTCCTTGCATACATAGATAAATGAGGTTTAAATATTACAAAAATAACAATATAAACTTATTTGCAGATATAGCAAAATTTACCTTCAGCTCATGTAAATATCCTAAAACCCCATTCAAGGTACAAAAATATACTACGAAGCACGAAATTCTCGATTTTTGAAGTATATTAGTGATAAATTGTTATCAGTGATAAAAGTCTATCATTAATAAACTTTTTGTTTACATACAACATTAGTGATAAATTCTTATCAGTGATAGAAGTCTATCATTGATAGACCTGTTTTATAGACATTGACAGATCTAGATGTCATGTCTTGGGGGACAACAATTTGTATGAAGTTAGAAATTTAACAAATTCAATATTTGTGTTTGTACACCATTGTCTAGTAAATTCCTGAAATTTCCAATCAGAAATGATAAAAATTTAAATGTTATATCAAATGAAAAAGTTTTATTAGACCTTCTCTTCTTTTAAAAAATCAATGTATCCACCGTTTAGAATTTAAAAATTTAAGACTTAATTAGACATAAAATTAAATTTTATGTCCAATAAAACAATATGTTTTTAAAAATTTGAATATAATTCAACCAATTAAATACAAAAATTAAAAAATTTTATATTTGTTAAACTTTTCAAAATTATACACAAAAATTAAAGTTGACTTATTTCTTACCATTTTGAAATTTTAAAAACCAAACTTGTAATCCAACCTTCATAAAAATAAAATTTTAAATGTATCGATATACAATATCTAAATTACCTAATATCAATTAGGTTAAAATACCATTTTAGTCTCTACACTTTATAGTTATTGTTCAATTTTAATCCCTGTTCTTTTTAATTTATAATCTTAGTTTTTATACTTTCAATAAATCTTAAATTTAATCACTACAACTAGTTTATCGTGGATTTCTTTATTATTTTTTTTTATCTATTAACATTTTAATTTTAAAAATATATTTAAATATTATATTTTCTTGCATGAAAATTATTACTATAAATATTTAAAAGTTTTTGACAAAACTTAATTTTAACCGACTAAATTAAAACTTAAAAGTACAGTGATTCAGATGATATTTAAACCTATTAATTACAAAAATTATATAAAATAATAATTTAACAAATTTAATTAAAATAATGTGTAAATACATACGTTTAAAAAAAAAAAATAAGAAAATGAGATAAAGAAGACTAACATTCGCTAAGGGGCAAATAAGGAAAGAATCGAATAATTAAAATAATGAATAAATATATATAACAATTAAAATGCAAAAAAGGGGCCCACTCAACCAAGCTTGGGCTTCTAACCATTGGAACATAACAACCTGACAAGATAATTAGAAAAATTTTAGTTTTCATTTGGATAAATAGCAAAAACTTTTAAAATTGTAAAAATAGCAAACATAATATAAAATTAAAAAATAAAGATTAACAATCAAAACTATTCCCAATGGAATTCTAAAGGTTTGAGGGTTTCAAAATTGTTTGAAAACAACAAATACACTCTACCTACAGCTATCACACACTATACAATGCATTCTGACAAAGGGTCTAATCCACCATCACACCTCACACAGTAGTCAATATATTTAAACCAAAACCCTAACTAAACATTTGTTTCCTAAAAATCGTTCAATGCAAGAAGAAGGTGGGAGGGTTCGACGGAAGAAAGATCTTCACTTCAAAAATCGTTAAAGAGAAGAAATACCTTCTTGACAGCTTCAAGCGCTAGCTTCAAGGGTCTTTTGCATGACATCGAATATTTATCCACGGTATTGAATCTAAATACTTACTTCTATTCTTTTTAAGCCCCTTCTTTAAGCTCTTTACTGATTGCAATATGCTTCAATTTTTTGCAATGCAATCTGCTTAAGTCTGGAATCTGCTTAAATTTTCTAATTTTGTACAACATTGCGATTTCCAAATTTCTTCTAATCCATGCATTGCAATCTGGTTTGCCTCTTGTTTGCACGTTAAAGAGATGAAAACAGTGTTGAACAAAAATGTTTATATATAATATATAAATATTCTATTATTTTTTCAAAAATAAACAAAGATTTAATATTGATGTTTTAGATATCCGATCGTGGTTTATTGTTAAATATTTAGGTTCAAATCTTTGTGGGATATAAAATAACACCATTTTTTAGGAGTTGAAAATAGAAACGATTAATGAAAATGATATAAAATCTCACCCTTTGGTTGTTTGTAAAAAACTGATAAGTCTACGATTAATCAAACATTACAAGTTATGTAAATAGAGAAAGTCAAAGGAAGAAGTAGAGCCAGCGAAATATTAAGAGCAGCTGGAATAACTTGTGGAAAAAAAACAAACAAGCAAAGGGCCAATAGTCTCAACAGTGACAATGAGGTATGTTTATATTTTTATTTTAATGTAGTTGTAAACATCAAATTTTGATCATGTATCTAAAACAGGGAAAAACGGAGATAATGGTAGGGAGATCAGACATAAAACGCGCAACTCCAATAACTAGCAACAAACGAAAGCGGGATGCTTCTACACTAGAGGTCAAAGTTCAAGCAAAAAAATCAAGGATAAAGAGCAAGGTCAAGATTATTTGATTCAACAAGAAATGTTAGGGTTGAAGATATTATAGATCTAAATTGCGATGCAGACTATGAAAAAAAAAAAAAAAAGACAGAACCAAACAAGAAAGGGAGAAAGGACGTAGTAGAAGAAGAAGAACCACATGAACTACATGAGGGAAAGGTATGATAATGTAGATTTTATGAAATCATCTATTAATTATAGTGTATTTGTTAAAGTATATACATAATATAATTACTAAATAATGAAACAGAATGAACAAGATAGTAATGAGTATGAAGAGGAAGCAGAGAACCTTGAAGGGACATGTGGAAACGTGCAAGATGAAAGCAAAGACAATGAAGAAGAAAAGTCACAAAGTCGTGGGGAAACAACACTATCAGGAAAAGATCATCCAGTGGACAGTCAGACAAGAGGATGGAAACAAAGAAAGGAAAAAAGGTAATCATCTATGGAATGGATATATATGAGGTATTCTTACTTAAATATTTACTGATAGTTGTAAATATTAGGTAATAACTAGGTCAGATAAAGGAAAAGGAAAAGTAACAATATGCCAAAAGGGAAAACAATCGAAATAATAGATACATGTGAGGTATTTTTACTTAAATACTCTGTACTTGTATTTACTATTAGCATATTAGTAAGCTTGTGTTTATGGTTTATTTCAAATGTGTTAGGACTATTTGTATCTGATCGATAGTGCAAGGAGAAATGAATTACTGAAAATAAACTTGTAAACAAAGACTTTTGTAATTGATAAACTCAAGGAAAATTTAAATGAGGAGTTACAACAGAGATTTAGAGAAACTATTTTTGGACATTTCCTTGATTTTTCTATTACAAATCAATCTTCCCAGCTGTTGTTACACCTAATACAAAGACAGCATAAACCAAAGTCATCCTCCCAGTTGAATTTCTTTATAGGGGGTCGAGTACTGAAATTTTGTTTGAGAGAGTTTGCATTGATAACTGGTCTAAACTATGGTAAATTATCAATAATTGATAAAAGTGGGATAAAGGGAGGAGGTAATATAAGAAAAATGTATTTCGAGGATATGAAAGCTGTGACTAGGTATTTTCTTAACATAGTTTTTAATGTTAGCAAGGTAGGATGTGAATGTGACAGGATAAAAATGGCGAAGTTGTATTTCTTGGAAAGTTTTCTTCTCCCAAAACAAGATTCGGTGAATGTGAATATAGACCACATCCTGATGGTTGATGACGATGACCTCTTTGATAACTACCTATGAGGAAGGGTTTCTTTTAATTTACTTGTTGCTGTTATGCATAGAGCAATACACAACAAAGGTAAATCAGGAATAACAATGGGTGGATTTATATTCCCAATCTTAGCATGGGCATATGAGGTCATACCCACCTTGAGCTCGTCATAAAATTTCTTTTCCAAGAAGGTTTCTAACAATGTTCAAAGGATAGTAAATTGAGCTGCAGACAGTCAACCCAAATGGAAGGATCTCAAGCGAAAAGTATTTGATTCAAAAGAGGTATAAATATCTATACAAACAAAATAGACATAGAGTCTTAAATTCTAACCTATAAACTAACATCTTATTTCCGTGTTTACTTGACATCTTAAAATTTGTCCATTACTTGCAACCCCATAGGAAATGACTATGCCATATTTTGCTGCATTCATCGAGGAGGAAAAAAGGGTGCTGCAAAAGGTCGAAGAAGAAATGAGAAGATATAGGCCGAGAGAAAGAGTGGTTGAATTATTCTTGAATAGAAGACTCGGTTTATCATCTGACAAAGTTGAAATGGAACAAAGTTTGAAGGAATAGAGAAAATACAACAATTAATGAACACAAGGATGGATGAAAACTTTGATGCCATGAAGATTAGTCAGCAAATATTGACGAAGAAGATAGATGACTTGGTGGAATCGTTAAACAAAATGATTGACTACATGAAGACTAAATAGGCTGTTTAATCACACGCATCGATAAGCAATCTATTTATGGTATGTAAACTATTTATTGTTTTTCATAGTACAAACCTATTATTAATTATATGGAAGTAGCCTACATCCCAGTCCGAAAAGGAATTAGATGGTATTGAGAAAGAACAAGAAGAAAAAGAAGAAGAGAAAGAGTTGGTTGATGCTTCTGATGCTCCCATAATAGTTCGAAGAAAATATGATAACGAGGATGAAGAAGGCCAAGGAAACAAGGATCATGGATTGAAAATACCATCAGCAGTACACAAAAAAGCATGCTATGGAGATAAAACAAGAAGTCTGAAAAAAAAGGAAGCAAATAACCATAGGTCAAGGTGAGTTGATATAAGCGTGTTGCAGATTATATCTTTGAACAATACATGGAAATTGACTAGCAAAATTGATTGAGATAGGACAATCAAGACACCGATGAAGAAATCAACGAAGTGATTCGATCAATTGATGAACGAGAGATTTACAAGAAGTTGGAGATATTAAACAACGAAAGACAGCTATATTGGTATGTTTCTTTAAAAACTGTACAAAAGTTAATTATTATTTTTTAACTCCATATTAAATAAATTATTTGGACTTTTTAACGTGTTAACAGAATCATACTCCTAAAACTTCAACAACTAAGATTCTTCAAAAGGTATAGCCATTGTGGTGCACGAGTTAACCCCAACAACTAAATAAGGAAGAGGTATAACACTACAACTAATGTGGATCTTGAACTTATAATGTGTATTTATACATATCTATAACAAATATTGTTTCTTGAATAACTAATAATATATAAAGCCCCTGGTTTTTTGGTCATTATTGTTGCAATCGAGTTTGTAATTATAAGTTTGAATTGCTCGTGCTGTTCTCGGGATACTTCAAAGAAGAGTTGTAGAGTGTTGTTTCAATGGAGAAGATGAAACAGAGGTTCCAGATCATGTAGCTTTTGCTACACGATCGTGTAGCATTTACTAAATGGTCGCATAGCTAATGCTACACGATCGTGTAGAGTTTGCTACATGATCATGTGGCATTTGCTACAAGATCGCATGGTTGTTTGCTGAACGATCACATGGTCCTTAGATGCTCATTGCATGGTTGCTAGCTAAGCGATCGCGCAGTCTTTCATACACGATCGCATAGTTGCTTGCTGAACGATTAAACGATCACATAAATGCTCATCGCATGGTTGCTAGCTAAGCGATTGTGCATTCTTTCATACATGATCACATAGATGCTCTTCGCATGGTTGCTAGCTATGCGATCGCTTAGTCTTTCATGCTCATCGCATAGATGCTCGTCACATAGTTCATTTGCTACACGATCAACTGCAAGGTGGTTCATTGAAGAACGGTTCGATTTGAGTGGTTCAAGGCCCAATTCACCTGTTTCGAACTGGTTGACTTAGTTTTTATGATAGTTAGCCTTTTATTTTCTTCTTTTAGGGGTTCTATCTTGGTCCATCAACTGTTAGTGTAAATATACATATGATATATGTTTTTCCTTATATGTCATAATGTATGTCATATAGTTTTAAAACCCACTATAGGTTAAGCATTTATTTTCATGCATCATTTATATTATAAGTGTTATAATATCTGTATATGTATGAATTAATTTTATAGCATGCTCATGCATCATATAATATAAGTGTTATACTATATGCTTGCATGCATAAATAACGTAGCGATGCATCATTTATATTATAATCGTTATAATATATAGTTTGAATGTATGCATGTGACATATGTTATTTATTTTCATTACTTTGTTATATATAAGTGTTATGTATATGTAGTAATGAAATGAACATTGCATGATGCATGACATTACTTTTGGTAATCTTATAAACATTATAATTTTATAAAGTATGTCAATCGATGCAATGTAAGTTTTAATTTGTTTCATTTACTTTATAAGAGTTATAAATAAATGATATTAGAAATTAAAATCAATAACTAAGAGTTGCATGCAAACTTAGGTGAAATCATTTTTTAAAATAATTTTAAAATATGATTGAGATAGACCTAAGTTTGAAAATTTCTAATGAGATTAGAAATTAGATTAATCTTTTTTAATCGGTTTAATAGGATTAAATTGATTTCAATAAAGATTAAATTTGTAGCAAATATATCTATAAAGGACCTTTTGTCTAAGGCACGTTCTGGCTAGGCTAGGATACTTAAGATGACGGAAACGGAACACTCTTACCTGGGAACCTACCTGGAAAAGTGAATTAGATAGATTTATTACAAGCATGCAATTGTTGATTAACATTTGTTAAAGTGTTTAACGAATATTAATAAAAATTGTTTAACTTTCCAAAGTAAATATTACTTTTGGGCAAACTTAAACAATCTCTTAGTAAAAATAATTAGCCGTATTTTTCCTAAGTAAATAAAACCCTAGGTTGTTAAAATACTCAGTGGGAGGAAAAGATGTATATGATACGTCATTTTTCCACTCATGTTTCTCCCTTAATATTCACACCCTGAGACTCATGCTTGGTCTTGAGCTTCCCTGGGAGCATCCCCCTTTGGATGGTGTTTGCATGGGTCAATATCGAGATGAATGAAGAGAGTATTTATAGTAAGTGGGAGAGGGATGTGTGTCAACATGTCCTACGGTCTCTTTCATTGGTTTGCACCTGTGATCTTCTTGCACGGCCTCAAGGCACCCTGGGAGTGTCCCCCTTTCGGATGGTTTGTGCAGTAGGTCAATATCAAGGCGAACTCCAGAAATAGATAGGATCGCTTTAGTTTTTGTCCCAATCAGTTTTTCCCTTCGGTTGGCTCATTGGGGTAGAACTCTAGGATCTAAAATGAAGGGTCACACTTACGGGAAATTATTAAGCAAGTTAATGATTTCTTGATCGAATAAATGATGACTGATTGTTATAGAAATAAGAGTTATTCTAGTGTAATGATTAGTTGAGAGTGCCTCAATTCAGTGAAGGGATAACTGACTACCCTTAGGTGGCTTTTGTCCTAAATCACTGAAGCATCATTGCAAAATTAGATGTTAAATGGGGTTCATTTGGATTTTGCTAAAAATGATTGGATTTTTTAAGAGTTATCCTAAAATCTAATGTAGATCATGATCATTCCGAATTTCATTCATATATGAACATTAACAATTACAATCAAGAAACAGAAACATACAGGTTATGCACGAAACAAAATTACAGCATGCTTTACTATACGATCAAGGGAAAGAACACACATACCTTTGAAGACTCATCTTTAATCTCCCTTGATCACGAACGCTTGAACAGACTCCAATATTGCAGGATACGAATGCTCGAACTCAGCAATCTCCAAGATCACGAACAATTGGCAACCACCACACGAACATCGCGAACTCAACGAACGGCCTCCAAAAACCTTGACGATGTCGAGTTGAGTACAACACCACCACAATGCTACCTTGGTATTCTCTGTGTGAGAATCCAGAAGTGTGGGCTATGTGTGGACTTGGTTAGAGGAAGAGACTGAAGGAAGAACAATCCTGTAAACGATTGAGTAAGTGGGAGATGACAAGGTCTATCGTATAGATGATGCCTAATCGTTTAGAAGAAGCTTTGCGATTGTTTAGCAAAAGCTGCACGATCGTTTAGAAATCGGCCATCTAAGTGAACTATCGTATAGAATCACTCCATGATCGTTTACCTGAGGCTACACGTTACGACCAACTCTTGGTCTTCTTCTTCCCTGAGAACCGCATCTCCATGCTTTGAAACTTCATCACGAACGACTCGACAAACTCAAACATTTTGAATTACAGACTCAATTGTATGTTAATTATGCCCAAAGCGTAGAGGCCCTTACAAATTAACACTTTGTAATTTTAAGAAAGCTTGAAACAGAGGCAATTAAACCCGTAAACATTCATCAATGCCATCCACAAACGCATTTAATAATTTAATGCAATGCAGAAAACCCACCACGACTGTAAAAAATTTCAAAACAGAATTGAAATTTGGAATATCAAAACAACTTGGCTCTGATACTAATTGAAGGAAATCAGACATGAGGATTTCCATGAGTAGCGGAATGATCGTTCCAAATTTCATTCGTATATGAACATTAACAATTATAATCAAGAAACGGAAACATACAGGTTATGCACTAAACAAAATTACAGCATGTTTTACTATACGATCAAGGGAAAGAACACACATACCTTTGAACACTCATGTTCAATCTCCCTTGATCATGAACACTCGAACAGACTCCAATACTGTAGCACATGAACGCTCGAACTTAGCGATCTCCAAGATCATGAACAATCAGCAACCACCACACGAACACCGAGAACTCAATGAACGGCCTCTAAAAACCTCGACGATGTCGAGTTGAGTACGACACCACCACAATAGCTACCTTGGTATTCTCAATGTGAGAATCTAGAAATGTGGGCTCTATGTGGACTTGGTTAGAGGAAGAGACTGGAGGAAGAACAATCGTGTAAACGATTGAGCAAGTGGGAGATGACAAGGTCTATCGTATAGACGATGCCCAATTGTTTAGAAGAAGCTTCACGATCGTTTAGCAAAAGCTGCACAATCATTTAACTATCGGCCAGCTGAGTGAACCATCGTATAGAATCACTCCACGATCGTCTAGTCTCTCTTCAGCTGTCATTTAGTAAATCTCATTTACTTGACAGCCACCGTGAATAATTTATGAGAATAGGAACTCTCAAACCATCAAACTTCTAAAATTAGGAAAACATTTTTCCTTTGATCTCATGGTTACCATGAAACCACCAATAACCTCCCACTCAATTGGTTATTAGAGAAAAAGAGATAATTATCCAATAATTAATATAATTATAAATATACATGATAACCAATTTACCATACTATATTTATAACTTACAGTTTTAATATTTCATCTTATGAAACATATAAACCATAACTCTTTTTCTATTTCATGATACTTAATGTAAATCTCATTTACATTATTCCTCCACTTGATGTATCTCATACATCACCCTGATCATATCATATACAATCGAATTACCTCTCTTCAATTTGAACATTTAAAATCAACACCAAGAACTGATTCTCAAGTTGAATCCATTGAGTACCAAGGGTACCTTATGAACCTGTAGCTTTTAGCTCATGGAGTACGTGAATAACTGACTAAACTCTTTAGTCACGGGATCCACAATCCATTAACTATCGGGCACTTCACTAAAGACAGACAACTGAGCTCTCCTTACTATAGATATATTATGTGTCCATATTAACCAATCAACAGTGCGATAACCCTTCACAGATTGCTCTAAGTACAGCTGGGCCAATAATCGTTATGCCCCTGTAGTTACATCTAACTTCTTAAGTACCATTGATCCCTCTAATGAACATAAGTCATAGTCCTACTATGACTGAGTCCTCTCTTCCAAAGAGAAGCTGTGGCCACTATGTTCAAGCCCCGGAATCAGCCTTTAAAGGAGTAATCTATCTACTTACCCCTGCTTCGAGGAAGAAGTGAATTTCATCTTGTGTAATTGAGTTCCCAGCTCTCAAATCAGACAAGTCCCTGAAAAGGTAGGCATGTTGAGTTGGCAATCAGGCTACTCTCACCCATACTAATCAAAGGTTCGCCCTCAAAGGCAGGAGTTTCCAAAACACTCAAGATTGACGTCATGTCACCTATGGTTGTTTAGGTGAGATGTAAGTCTTCAATATCAACGACGTTATATATGTTGGGTTTTTTGTCTTAAAACTTGCAGTTTGTAAAATGATAAACATTTTCTATAATCAATATACTTATTATTGAATTCATAAATTGTATAAAAGTCTAAACTAAGACCCATGACTATTTCATGAGTACTTGAACTTTATGTGGGTGGATCGGGTTCGAGTAAATAGTCAAAATGATCCATGGTACATGAATAAGGTTGGGTACCTTATTTGGTAACACCATTGGATGTGGCCTACTCTGTAGTTGTTACAAAGAGTTGTAAAGTGCTACATACGATGCGATCCTAATTCATACATATTATGACATGAGGAGTGGGGGCGTCCTATGCAATGAGTTTGCATAAGATCAGACCAAGAAATAAGTCACTCTTACTTTATAACGTTGTTTACTGTATAAGATTGACTATTTCACCTAGATGACCTAGGTAACTCGATCTTAATCCTGAATTAACTATGAACTCCTGTTTATTTGAGATTACCCTTAAATTTGCATAGGTGAGGGTTGGCTCAACAGTGCCGACTCAATAAGACTCCCATTTTAGGGGTAAAACCTAATAGATAGCTAGGGATATAGGGTGCAAAATGGAGTTCATGCCTACTCGATTTAAGGATAGAAGAAAGGTTGTTCTCTCAAGTATTGAATCCAGGTCATGAACATAGGGCCCCACCCTCTCACTGGGATGAGAGAGTTTGGTCTAGTGATTGGATCACAAACCAGTTGTTCCTTAGAGGATCGGTAGGAACTTGAAGATTAAGACGTAATCTCGGGGGTAAAACATATATTTGACCCAGCCATTATTATGAACAACCTGTGAAGGGTCGACTTGCTAATTATGGTTAAATCATGTGGACATAATATATCTACAGTGAAGGGAGTGCAACTATGGACTTTAGTGGAGTGACCCATTAGTTAACGAATGGGGATTAATCTTATCTAATGAGTTTAGCCAATTAATCTCGGATCGTTGGAGCCCATGATCTATAGGTCTGCAAGGTCCCCTTACTAGCTCATAACGAACTAGCTCTAGAATAGCGTGATAAGTTAATTTGAAATGTTCAAATTAGAATTAAGGGAATAAATAATTATATGAGATATAATTACATGTTTAATTTGAGAATTAAATGGAATAGGAGAATTTATATATTCAAATATGATTTAAATATATAAAGATGGATATGTGTAAAAATTAATTTAATATTTGATATTAAATTAATTAAGTTTTATTTAAAAATTAATTTATGAAAGTAATTTTATTTTTCAGTTTTTAAAATTAAAATTAAGTTTTGATTTTTGGTAAAATTGGAAAATTAGAAACTGCAAAACACAAAATGGAAAAACTTGGTTTTCCATTATCCATCTTCTACTTGCTCAAATAAAAGCCATCAACTTTGCATTGTTTTACTCCAAGCATGAGCTGTAACTCAAGCAACTCTCTCCCTTACATGTTGATCTGCAATATATCGAAGATTTTGGAGTGAAATTTGGGCATGCAATCAAGAGTGAATTTTAGAGAAAATTCATGTTGAAGAAAGAATTATTCAGCCAGATTGCTGCTATGAGCAATTCTCCTTCATCCCTTGATTCAAGCTTGTTTTGAGTTCTACAACTCAATCTAGAGCACCAAGAGAATAGTGGGGAAGATCTTAAGGTGGTCTACAATAATATTTGTAGAAGATTGCAGTTGGAGAACAAGCTTTGAAGAAGTTCTACAAGAGGTATGTCATGAAACTCACTTGTTTTCTGCATCGTGTAGTAAACTCCAGTAGGTAGACAATCATTCAACGCACACTATATGATAGAAGCATAAGCAAACGATCACGTAGACGACGATGAGGCTGCGAAGCCTTCTTGTCTATGCGATCGTGTAGCGCGAGGACAGGTAAACGATTTACCTTGCGTTACTAAGCGATTGTTTAGTCAGTTACTAAGCGATGAAGCTTGTTGTCCTAAACGATCGTCTAGCACGCACACTTTAAACGATATGCGAGCATCTCATCGTCTACACGATGTGTGCAACTAGGTAAACGATTTACCTTGCGATGCGAAGCGATCGTTTAGTCAGTTACTAAGCGATGAAGTTGCTAACCTAAACGATCGTTCAGCGTGCCCGCGCGTTCAGCGATACTCAACGATCGCGTACCCGATTGTCAAAATGATACGATCAACTCTTGATCGCATACCCCATCGTATAACTGATGCGTTCAACAGCGATTGCGTACTCCTTCATCTTTACGATGCGATTAACAACAATCGCGTAGAACATCTTCTACACGATGCGATCAACCCTAGATCGCCTCCTTCCTCGAAGAACCACGACGCTTGCCCAGATCGCATACCACTCTTATGCAACGCTTGCACAGATTTACTTCTTCGACGAACGACTCAAAACTTCAAACAAACTTTGAATACAGACTCGATAACAATTATTACTGCCAAAAAATGTAGGGACCTTTACAAACAATCGCAAATGTAAAAGGATCTAAATCAAACCGAGGCTAATCATCTTGAAAACATCCATTAATCCCGCACATCCACAGTAGATTTAACAATTAAACAGCGTAGAAATGCACCCACCATGAATGTAAATCTCATTTCGTTGCAACAGATGAAATCGGAGTATTAGAACCTGGCTCTGAGACCAATTGAAGGTTCTCATTTCGTAGAGTTCCATGTGCGCGTTCGGATCGCTCCATCTCACTGTGACCGAAATAAAATATATACATTTAACTACAGTTATGCAAACAAATACTAATTATCGTCATGCTCAGAACAAGATAAAAAACAAGGAGAGAGTTCCATACTAGTTGAAGACAGTCTTCACATTTGGGAACTCCAACGCAACGGAACCCTCCAAGCGATTTACTAACGCCCAGCAGAAACGTCGACTGTAGTAGCATGAACAACGCGAACTCACGACCGCAACGGGGACGACACCACCACTAAAGAGCCCAGGGTATTCTTAGAGTGAAAACCCAAAAGATAGGCTTTGTGAATTTGGTAGAGGAGGGAGGAATACGAATCGTGTAGGCGATAAGCAAGTGGGAGGGAAAAAGCCGCTATCGCATAGCAGAAATGCTTATCGTTTAGGAGAAGCTACACGATCATGTAGGATTTACTGAATGATCATTTAGGAAAAGGTACACGATCGTTTAGTAAAATCGGCACAATATACGATTGTTTAGAGAAGCTATCCCATCGTGTTGACGACAGTGTGTGATCGTTTAGCGTGAGGTGGACGATAGTTCAGGCGGAGAAGAGCTATCGTATAGTCTCTCGAAATGCTTAAGCGATCGATTTAATCAACACCAGCGTGCTCTCACTTTTCTCTTCGGGCAATTGAACAACGGGGATCAAAATGAAAACCTTTTTCATTTTAATTCATTGGTTACATTAATTGACGCTCCCCACTAACCCACGCTCGAATGTGAAATTTGGCATAATTATCTTATAATTAACTAATTAATTAATAAATAAATATAATCATATTATATTTTTATCCTATAGTTTGATATCACATATCTACTATAGTATTTTCTCTACTTGATATAAATCATATATATATCAAATTTCCTCCAAAAGAATGTATCTAATACATTTAGCCAATTATATCATATATAATTAACCAGTCCAATTATATCATATATAATCGAACTTCCTCTTGTCAATTTGAACATTTCAAATTATTCCAAACACATGTTCTCGACATTATCCAAGCTACCCAGGGGACCTAATGAACCTGTGGCTCGAAGCTCCAACGGTACGTGAATAGCTAACTAAACTCTTTAGCCACGAGATCCACCATCCGTTAACTGTCAGGCATTCCACTAAAGACCAACAACTGAACTCTTCTTACGACAGATATATTTATGTGTCCATTGGATATAACCAATCATAAGTACGATGACCCTTCACAAATGCTCGTAAGTACAGCTGGGTCAAATTACGGTTATACCCCTGCAGTTACATCTTACTCCTTAAGTACCAATGATTCCTCTAATGAACAATACAATATAGTCCAACTATATATATATATATATTAAATATTATTTTAATTTAAAATAATGGAGGGAGTTATAACTCATTCCCTCTCTTTTCTACGTAGGTGGTTGCTGCAATTTTGGCTTTTAGAAACAGAGGAGAAAGTCTCCTTCTTCTATGTGACACACATTGTGAGAAAGACAGAAAGAGTTCTGTAAGCTTTGAGTTGTTGAAAAATGTTCTCAACTCTTTATCCTCTCTACTCAAAACTGAATTCCCTTATTCCAAAATAGTCAGAGCCCACTACTCCTAGGTTCTCTACCTAAGAATACCGAGGAAACTATTGTGGTTGTATTCGTATTCTGTTCAAGGGATTCTTGTAGATAGTCTTCAAAGGTATGAGTTTAAGAAATTCTAAGTTTTTCTTTTTGTTAAAGCATGTTGTAATTGATGTAAATGCATATTTTGTTCTTTATTTACTGTAAAAACTTACATTCAATAAAAAGTGAAAATTGGGATGATCTTGCTTCCGCTCAAAGTTCCTTTCATTTTGAGTTCCTTCAGATGCATCATTCGCAAAATTAACAATACTAAATGCAAGAGGTACAATTTGCGAGTTGCCATCAAGTGTGCAAGCAGACAATAATGTCCCAATAAATTTATGCTTTAGACTAGCATCATCAATTGACATAATAGGAAAATAAAATTTCCATGCATCTATGGAAGCAACAAGGGCCATAAAGTAATACTGAAACCCACCTTCATTATTAGATTCTTATGCTGTATATGTTCTTGTAAGGAAACAACATTTAGATTGATTATACAAGACAAAATAGACTGTATATAATTGCTTAAACTAAATATAGACAAGAAAAATACCAGGATTGTTTTTCAATCAACGCAGCAAAAAATGGTGACAAACCGACATATGAAGACCCAGGAGTTCCCCTCAGGGAATTGAGGGCAATCTCACGACCTCTCCAAGCTTTATCATAACTTATATTTACATCATGTTGTTTTCTCATATAGCTTACAACATCACACGATCGACATGAGACTTTGTCATTCATTTTAAAAAATGACTTTGTACACTCAACAATAATCCAAGATGTTGCTTGCAGATGACCATCTTTAACAATGTCAATAGAATATTTACGGATATCGATGTATTTTCGAACCATCCGTACACTACCCCCTCTAGACATAGATACCACCCACAAGACATATCCTTGATGAATTTCAAATGAAATTTTGTTTGACTTAGTAGTAGTAAGTACAAAACTATTTTTAAGAGCAAGCAAATAAACTGTTTTCTTCAATACAAACTTGCTACTAAAAAGTAAACCTACTCTAATGGCAATAACAGATTGAAAGGAATCGAAATCTTGGAAATCAACTATTTCAGTGTTGCCCTCAGGATGTTAGGAAGAATGATCTGTTGGGATTAGTGTCCTAATTCTTCCGGAGTCTCGATGTTTTGTAAAGATACACATTGTTCAATGAATAAAATAAGTATTATTTAATTCTGGCATTTAATCATATCCAATAAACAAAGCTTCTTGGTTATTTTACGTGAATTTAAGCATGTATATGTGATATACAAGTGGATCATGCCTTAAGTGATAACCTAAATCGGTCTGTAGTATAAGGATTAAGGTGGGATACCTGATCCTGGTGACACTACGGATACGGCCCACTTTGTAGAGCTTTGTAAATGTTGTAAAGTACTACAGATAGTTGATCTTGACCATTCGTGTGGAGATGTTGAGCGGGGGTGTCCTATACAAAAAGTTTGTATAAGACTTGGACCACGAGATGACTAGACTCTATATATAACGCCGTTGATACTAAATACTTGCATCTCACCTAAATGACCATAGGTGACACGACCTCAATCCTGAGTGTTTTGTGAACTCTTGCCTTTGAAGGTGGTCTTTTGATTAGTATGGGTGAGAGTGGCCAGATTGCCAACTCAACATGCCTACCTTTTTGGGGACTTGTCTGATTTGAGAACTGGGAGCTCAATCCACAATATGGAATTCACTCCTTTCCCGAAGTAGGGATAAGTAGAGAGATTGCTCCCTTAAGGTTGATTCCGGGGCTTGAACATAATGGACGAAACTTCTCTTTGGAAGAGAAGACTCAGTCATAGTGGGACTATGACTTATGTTCATTAGAGGGATCAATGGTACTTAAGGAGACAGATGTAACTACAAGGGCATAACGGTTATTGGCCCAGCTGTACTTAAGATGGACACATAATATATCTGTAGTGAGGAGAGTTCAGCTATCGGTCTTTTGTGGAGTGTCTGGTAGTTAACGGATGGTGGATCCCGTGACTAAAGAGTTTAGTCTGTTATTCACATACCGTTAGAGCTTCAGATCTACAGGTCCATGAGGTCCCCTTGGTAGCTTGGTTTCTGTTGAGGATCAGTTCTTGGTGTTGATTTGAAATGTTCAAATTGACAAGAGGTATTTTGGTTATATATGATATAATCGGTATGATGTATAAGATACATCTAGTGGAGGATTGATGTAAATGAGATTTACATTGAGTACCATGGAATAGAAAATGAACTATGGTTTATATGTTTCATGAGATGAAATATTAAAACTATAGGTTATAAATATAGTATGATAAGTTAGTTATCATTTATGTTTATAATAATATTAATTATTAGATAATTAATACTTTTTCTTTTAAATAACCAAAGTAGTAGGTGGTTATTGGATCATGGTAGTCGTGAGTATAAAGGAAAGTAGTTTCCCTTTTTTGAAAAAGAAGTTTTTCACAAAAAGTTTGAAAACATTTTGAGTTTTCTCTCCGGCGAAAAGAAACTCACGAAAGTCGTGAAGTAAATACAGATTTACTAAACGACAGCTGGGCGAGCTAAACGATCGTACAGGTGCGAGCTAAACGATCGTATAGTGTTTACTAAATGATCGCATAGCTGTGCTAGATGATCGTTGGCCCAAAGTAAACGACCGTGTAGAGTTTGTACGCAACAGACGAAGCTAGATGATAGAGCTAAACGATCGAATAGATTTTGCTAGACGATCGCATAGTTTTATCTAAACGATTGGGCATTGATCTATACGATAGGTCTCCGACTTCTCCCACTTGCCCAGTCGTGTACGCGATCACTGTTTCCTCCATTCGTCTGCCTCACACCAAGTTCGAACAGAGCCCACCCTCTGGATTCTCACACTGAGAATACCAAGGTCGCCTTGTTGGTGGTGTCAGACTCAACTCGACACCGTCGAGGTTTTTCGGAGGCCGTTCGTGGTGCCGTGGAGGCCATTCGTGTTGTGGAGGAGTTCGTGACCGAGGTTATCGTTGAGGACGAGTGCGAAGTATTCATGCTGTGTTCGTGCGGTGTTGCGATCATGTAGATTGAGTGTTTGTGGTCGATGTTGTTCGATCAGAGTGCACATTGGAGCGTGGAGAAGTTTCTGCCGATGTGCGTAGAGTTTGATCTCTGTTCTTCTGTATTGTTCATACTGTAATTTCTTTGTATAATTGTATAACTGTTTGTTTGAAGTCGACTGTAAATGATTTGTTGATTCATGATTGTAATTTGGAATATTCTTGCTTCCGCTGCTCATGGAAATTGTGATTCCGATTTCCTTCATGATCAATGTTTGCTGATTCACTATTCAAATACAGTGTATTTCGAGTGTTTGTGTCAATAGATGAGAGATGGTCAACCACTACACATAAATTAATTTGGGGGGAATATGATAATACTGACATCAACTACAAAATATCTTTATCTTTGACAATGCTAATAAGATTCGAATTGACAGAACAAATCCAGTACATTGTCAAACGAGATATAGTTAACTCACCGGAGGGAAAAAGTTATCTTGGTTATATTCAACAAATTTTTGGAACGATGAATTTGATGGAACACATGCCTCAAAATTTCAAAAATCATGGTTCTGAGTACTCTCATCCCATTGACCATCAAATAGGAGTCTAATTAAGTGTAAAACCATAGCAAAAATAGTAGCTTGTTAAAGAATCACAAGAAAACCTAAATCGATGAAACCTTTGTGTGAGTAACAAAAGTTATAGAAATGTATGGAGCAACAATCCAATTTATTCTTGTGCAATCAACGCATGGCCATTTTTTTAGGTGATATTTCTTTTTCCCAAATCATTAAAATAATATAAAAAATAGCATATACAACTAATTTATTAAGAATGTGAGAAATATATAGCTAATTTATTAAGAATGTATGTATAAAATTATGAAAAACGATATAGAGATTTGAATAAAATATATGGATAAAAGAAAATTTAATAATATATGGATATTTCAAATATAAATTTGGTAGAAAAATATGGATATTTAATTAAGGTGAGATAAATTCGAAAAGTGATTGAACAGAATCTAAAATAATAATAAAATATAGAGATTATGTTAATTACATGAGCAAGAGGGTAGTTGTCCTCGACAAATATTAGCAATTACCCTGTATATATACCTCGACCCTATTTTCTATTCTGGAATTACTTGGTATTTGTTGTTTCATCAATAACAACACCTACGAACAAGGCAAGGGCAAATTAGGGATTTAGAAATTTGTGGCCATGTGCATGTCACATGAGTTGCCATAATTCTTATTCTTGGGCAGTTTTGTTATTTTTCAGAATGAAACCTTAAATTCTGCCCTACACTTCAATTCCCCTTCATGTTAGGGCTAACAAGATAAATGACAAATTAAAAGGTTTCACTTATAAATATGAGAAACTAATTTCAAGATGTGAAATATAGCAAATTATCATAATTACCCAAACTTCAATAGATTACATTAAAAATGTAAAGATTCTTTCTTTTCTAATATAAACTTAACTAACTAAATCTTTAATGTTGAAAACATTAATTAAACAAACCAAACTTAAATTTGGTGATATGGATCAAGAGATGAAATGCATTAGTAAACTTTAGTTTTTTTTAATTAATTTCCAGTATTTTAATTTTAGAGTTATTTGTTTTTTTAATTAATTTCTAGCTTTTAAGTATTAAATCTTATGTCTAGTCTAAGATGGAGGCTGTCATTAATGATGTTACATTAAAGATAGTGGTTGGAAGATAGAGGTTGAAAAGAAAAAAAAAAGATTTGTCTAGTCTTAAAAAAAAAAAAAAAAAAAGATAAGAATGTACATTTGCTTGAAACATTTTGCAAGTAATTGTTTTACGTCGTTGAGTACGCATAGAGCCTTTGCTTATGTCTCAACGAAAATCTGATTGTTGAGAATACCGTATAAAAGCAACTTTGTCTGTTTGATCAGGATTATTTGTATCTTTGGTATTAGTATAAGTATCTCTAGTTTCTAGATTATCAGTAAATTTACAACACGTTTGGCTTTTCTTGAACGAATTTCATGATCTTCTGCCATACTTTTATAGTTTTCTCCTTCCTATTGTTCTAACTCGTCGATTAATTTGTATGACCATCGAGGAACTTTTTTATTGATTTCTTTTAAATAGATTAGAATCTCTACAAAGCTATATAAAACCTTCTATTCTTCATTTGTAATCAGATTAAAATTTTGATTAATGAAATTTGAGATCTCATATTCTGAGACTTTTCCCTTAGAATTTTGCAATTCTTGTGACAGAATGCATGTGAGCCATTCAATCTAACATTGATCAAGTTGATTGTGGAGTGACTCAATCTAGAACAAGATTTTCCAATCTTGCTTCTAGATCTTCGATCAAGAGGTAATCTAATTCTAGCATTTTCTCAGGTTTGAATTAAATCGTATTGGGAGATGTTAATTTCTTAGACTCAGAGTTTTTGCTACATAATAGCTTGGGTCTTTGGTCTGAGAGTTAGAGTTGCCTTATCAGTTGGAAATAAGAAAACCATTAAATATCAATAAACAAATAGAATAGAAAAATGATTGAACCTTCACACAGATAAGTAATATTTATTAAGAGCATCTTGCCATTACTCCTCTTGTAAAACAAGATATCAATATAACCTTAGAATAAATAGATCACACGCTCTAAAAATCATAGAAATAGGAAGAAACTATGAGTTTCTTAGTGTACAACTATGAATTATCCAACTAATTTGCTCATTGAATCTAGATCTTGGGATCTCCAGTCAACTAGGTTAAATTTTCACCAGGTAAATCATTTCATTGGCTTTAACTCCATTTCTCTTAATGTATATGTGACTTACTCTCTTGACATTCCTTTCATCAAAGGATCTACAATATTCTCTTTTGATTTAACATAATCAATGAAAATTATTTCATTAAAGAATAATTTTCTTATCGAATTATGCTTGTATCTAATATGTCGTGACTTGCCATTATAAACGTATGAATTATTGTTTAGAATCTTCTAAACTCATTTTAGAGAATTTAAAATCTAACAGTTGGTTAAAGTGTTCTTAATTTGATATATGATTATTCATTTGGAAGAAGGGTATTTTGGTCTAATCAATATTTGGATATTTTATTATTTTTAAAATTTTCAAAACTACCAATTTAATATGACTATTCTTCTAGTTGCCTCAAAATGAAGGTTACAAACACATGTTTTGCCATCTTTTTTTTAAGGTTAGTTTAAAAACCAAAGTTTTGAAAATTAAAAAAATAGTTTTAAAAAACTTATTTTCGTTTTCAAGTTTTTGCAAGAAAATCATGTGTTTGATTTGAAAAAGTTGTGAGAAAACAAACATAATTTTACAAATCGAAAATTAAATAGTTATCAAACGAGGTCAAACAAATTCAAACATATCTAAATCGATTGTAATATTAATTATTAACCGAATCAAACAAAAGTATTTATTTAGACTAATAAAATGATGATAGCTATTTCATTTTTAATTTTCACGTGAAATTAAAATTATTCTTAGTTTGCTTGAAATTATGACAAATTGTTCTTTTCATACGTCTAAAAAGAAATGGGTAAAACTAAAATTATTTCAAACACTTTCAACCTAAAAAATAGCAAGAATAAAAGAAAAAAAAAAGGAAAATTACTCCAAGGAAACAAACAAGAGCACTTTGTTGGGATTACTTGTATATATATACATAAATATGTCCAATCTTTTCAGGCAAATCTTGTAGTTGATAATCAGCCTAAGTTGTGAAATCATAAAAATTTTGAAAAGAAGAATTTGAAATATTTGTCATTGCATTCTCTGACTACAATATTAAAGATGGTATGAACCAATTGAGAGAGAAATAGGTCAAGTTACGTGTAGTTTCCTTATGAGTAATGATTAGTCAGCCTCATGTGCATCTCTTTTTTATCCTCAAAAAAAAAAAAAAAAAAAAATAATAATAATAAATTATTTTTTTAAAAATTATTTGTCACGTGTCAAAATTTTATTGAGCATCAACATAGTGCAGCGAAAGAGCACCCAAATTTTCTTCTCACTATTATCATTTATCACATATTCTATATTAATTAAGCAATCGTAATTAAAAATTTCTAGAAATTACACTTTGCTTTTGTTGAATTTTAACTCTTTTCTAAACTTCAATTTTCATCTCTAAAATGTATCGAAACTTTAAAATTCTAGGTCATAAACTTGAAAAATGTCTGATCCAATATACTTTCAAAAACAAACCTCATGAAGGAATGTAGGAAACAAAAAAATATAAAATTTAAAGATATAAGATCTATATATATGTGTGTTTGAATTATTTGTACATGTATGACAATAGTTTCTATCTACAAAAGCAATGGTTGAATGATAAATTTTGACAAATTACAAATTTGAAGGAATCATTGAAGATCATTGAGCGGAAAACGGGATTGGACCCAAATCCAAAATTTACGGATGTACGGTAAAATTAATTTACATTATGCTCAAACTAATTTACATAAAAGTAAAATAGGTTTCAGAAACCCTTACCTTTGAAGATCGATTCTTCCAGAAAGTAACCCTCGAACCAAAAGGACACCACAACGAGAAATCCACTGTATTCTCCAGATGAGAATCCAAGAGGTGTAGTCTCTAGTTGTTTTGGGAGAGAGGGAATTTTTGAGAGATGAGAGCAAGAGATTGGAATGAAATTAAAAAACTTATAGAACGGAAGATGATGAACAACCAGCAAAAAAAAAAAAAAAAAAAAAAAAAATTGAAACCTACTCTCACGTTCTAGAGAGAAAAAGGGGAGGGAGTTGACTCCATCCCTAAAATTGTTTTTAAAATTAAAATTAATAAAACAAATTAATTTTTATAAAAACTTTAATATAGTTATATGATAACAACTTTATCATATAATATATATTAAACTATACGTTATATCAAATATAACCTATAGTTTAATATTGTATCTAATACAATATAACCTACAGTTTAATTCTCTCAACAATGATATTTAATATAATTCCATTTATATTAAATTTAATTATATGAATCCAATTCACATAATTAATATTTGAATCATATTCAAATATTTAATTTCTCTCAAATAAACTATATTATAATGTATACCATATATAATTAAATTAAAATAATTATATCACATATAATTAATTCTCTCAATCAATTTGAACAATTCAAACTAATCTAAAAATTGATTCTTATTAATTTTCGTTGAGCTCTAGAGGGAATCTCATGGACTTGTGGCTTGAAGCTCCAAAAGTTTGCAAATAATTAATTAAACTCTTTAATTAAAATATTCACCATCCGTCGACTGTTGGGCACTCCACTAAAGACCGAGAGCTGCACTCTTCGCACTACAGATATATTTCTTTGTTCATTGAAGATAACCAGTCAATAGTACAATGACCTTTCACAAATTGCTTGTAAGTACAGCTGGGCTAAAATTACCGATTTCCCCTGTAGTTACATCTAACTCTTTATCCCTCTGATGAACAATAAATCATAGTCTAACCATGACCAGACCCTTCTCGGGCCAGAAGAGGGTGTTGCGCCACATCGTCCTTAAGGGAGTGTTCGGTGCTAAAAATAGCTGTCGTTAGTTCTATCTAACTCAAACAAATAAAATTTATAATACTCAAACAACGGCTAAAACTACTAGGTAGTAATAGTGGGAGTAAGAGGTCGATCCCAAGGGAACATCTATAAAAAATAAATTGCAAGACTTGATAGGAAAATTACAGTAATGAGAGAAATGAGAGAGATTATATAATGAATTTCAATGGAAAAATAAATCTTGGGGATATTATGTAGATTTAGTAATTTCTATCATTGACTCAACAAAATTCATGCAATTAATTGTTCCATATTTCATTAAGGATCACCCCTAATGTCGTAATTAGCCTATTAAATAATTAACCCTAATTTAGTTCTTAATTTATTCCTAAAGACATTTCAAAATTAATCCTTAAATTGCATTAAACTCATGAGTTTTCTTAACTATGACATTTCTTGAAATCAAAAGACTGAAAAATTAAGACTGATTAAATGAATGTTCCAAATTAGCAAGTTTTTTTTCAAGAAAATAGGAAAAGAAGTCCAAATTTTCTATCAAGATTACAAATTCTTGCAACCTAATTTCAATTTTATTATAGAACCATGTAATTTTGCATACAAAAATTGATTAAATTCGAGTTGTCAATTAACTTTTAATCAATTTTATTCAAAATCTCAGTAAGAACATTAAAAAATAAGTAATTACATGAAGAAATTTAAAGAAAAATCTCAACAATGCTAATCTACATAATTCCCCAAGGAAAAGACTTATCTACTCATGGAGATGCAAATTATTCAAGTAATCCATTGAGTTCAACATTGAAATGCACAAAGATTGAACTAAATTGACAGAATCTCCCTAAAAAATACAGAGAAAAGATCTCTAATTTTGTGGAATCAAATTTACTCTCAACAAAAAAATGAAGTTCTTCCCTCATTCAAGTCTGAAATTGAGGTTTTTGTACTAAAGAGGGTCGCAACATTGCAACCCTACAAATTTGGGGGCTCGATGCTGGCTTGTGCAGGCGTGCAATTTTTATTTTTTTTGTCATTTTCCAGAGCGTTACGACGCTGTGTAGAGTAGAGTGTTGTGATGCTGTCATGTTTTGCAGCAAAATGTAGCATTTTGTCTTGTAGGTGGCGGCAGCGTTGGGTAGTGTTGATTTGGCAGCGTTGCGATGCTCCGAGTATTTCTAAAATGTGTTGTTTTGCTTTAGCTGAGGGATAGAATGGTAATTTGGTTTTGATCTTCTTCTTGAGTGATTCTGTTTTACGTAATTGAGCTCGATTTAGCTCCAAATTCTTCATGATGACTCCACTGATGTTAGGATTAGATTTTACCTATAAAATATACATTTTAAGTAAAGAATTGAAGTAGAATTGAGGGAATTAACATAGAAATCATGGTTCTTTTCAAGACCTAACAAAATACCCCCAACTTAGCTCTTGGTCATCCCGAGCAAGTTAGAAAGTAGAAACATGCCTTTACTCAAGCAAAATATGAATTCGTTTATTGTGACTTTTTCAAAGTTTCATTTACTCATTTAAATGGTTTATTCATTCAATTGATTCACACATTCATTTGATTGTCATCTCTTTTATCAATAATCAAGGAAGTAATGATACAAACATCTAATTAGAATTTTAAAATTTTGCTAACAAAGAGTTGAAACTTATTTTTAAAAAGAAGATCTATTTCTTGAAAAGTCATAAAAGAAAAAACTACCAAGTTTTAGTTTATTTAAAGGCCAAGAAACTAGTGAAAAGATGACATCTATCTCTCAACTCCTCTTCGCCTACACTGATCCCGTTATCGGTTTAAGATATTCCTAAATTGCATTAGAGAGAGGCAATTCTAATACAAGGGTGCCTTTTTAAACTCACACACATAAAACTTAATTGACATTTCTTTTACATAGGGAGATAGCTTTCACACTCACACCGTTGGGAACTTATCACTCTTTTCTCGTGGGCCCTAACAAAAATACGATGAAGGTAGCTCTTTCACCTCTATCCATGCACACACGCCCGTTAGTGAAAGTTATGTTATTTTGCAAGCTTGCTTTATTTATTTTTTTATGCTAGCAATTTCTCTTTTTTTAGAAGGCCCCTATTTTATCCCCTTTGTCTAGATTTGCTAATCTAACAAGATGGTTGTTCTTAGACTAAAAGTTGTCCTATTGGGATAACAAAAAAAATTGAGTAGATATGACGTTTCTAAAAATTTTAATATTTTAAATAAATCCAAAAGCAAAGTATTCCATTTTTTTTTATGAATTTAAAAGGAAAAGAATTTTTTCTTTTGAAAAATGGTTTCAAAATTTTGTTTGAAAATTTTAAGAGGTCTAAAATTTTGTTTGTATTTTTACTTAAAAGAGTGTGTCATCAAAGTTTCATTGATAAGAATGAAATAATTGAGTAAATTAAATGATGGATAAAAGAAAATGAATGAGATTCTTTTATTGTGTTTTCATGCATTCAATCAATCATGCATTTATTGATTCAGAGCAAAATGGTCTTTTGGAGCATCAAGGATTCAATGGTTATGTTACCAAAGAATCAAAATTATGCTATCAAAATGAATCAAAGCCTCAAATTTATCAAGACATATCAAATCAGAGTCGCAAAATCTATGTAATCAGTCTAACTAATCAACAATCTATTAACCTGAGCTCAGATGCTCAAGGGTTCCATACATGCATTATTACGATTCTATATAGATCATTAGAGAGCAAAAATTTTCAGTTAGACTCATTTACAAAGCTAATAAAAAAATACCAAGAACATGCAATGTTTCCCACCCCAACTTAAAGATGGAACATTGTCCTTAATGTTTGAAATATGAAAATGAGATCAAGAATAAAAAGTAAGGGATGTAGAGAGAAACATCCATGGTTCTTGTGGTTGATTATTTTTTTGCTTGAGAGAGAATTCCTTGCTTTTGTTTTTCTTTTTGAGCTCTCTTTTTTCTTCTTTATTGAAATAACCTACAAAGAAAGGGAAAAGAATCCATTACTCTTTTTATTAACAAAAATATGCTAAGAAAAGCAAAAAAAAAAAAAAAAAAAAAAAAAAAAAGAAATGAAAAAGAAAGGAAAGAAAGGGAAAAAAATTGTCTTGTCTTGCAAATTTTTAGCGTCGTTTACTCGACGTTGGTGAAGAGGATTATGAAGTGTATGACGCAAGCCCAGTTAGATTTGGTTTACATGCCCTTTATTGTAGATTTTGAGTCTATGCTCGTTCACCTTGAAGAATTTTCCTGTTCAAGACTTTTAATCCTATTAATTTAATCATATTAATCCTATTAAACCGATTAAAAGATTAAACTAAATTTCTAATCTCATTAGAAATGTGATCTTAGGTCCATTTGATTCAAATTTTAAAACTATTTTAAAAAATGAATTTAATCTAATGTTTGTATGCAATTCTGATTTATTGATTTTAATTTTTAATTTTATTTTTTTTATAACAATTATAAGCAAATGAAATAAATTAAAACCATACATTGCAGCATACTTAGGTGATATTATAATGATTATAAATTACCCTAAAGTGGTGACATGCTACATGCAATTCCATTTCATTAATAACATACATAATATTTATATACTAAAGTAATGAAATAAATAATAACATACATTCAAACATACATCCATACACTATATTTTAACTCTTATATAATTGACGCATGTGCATACATTATAACATTTATAGTATATGATGCATGAGTATGCTATAAAATTAAATCATGCAATTATATAAATTATAACACTTATAATATAAATGATGCATGAAATTAAATGCATAACCTATGGTGGGATTTTATACTATATGGCATACATTATGGCATATAATAATAAAATTTTAAATCATACATCACATGCATAATTTAAAGGCAATTAATGATCTGGGATTGGACACCTAAAATAAAATTAAAACTAACTATTACAAAATAATAGTCATCCAGTTTGAAACAAGTGAACTGGGCCTTGAACCGCCCGAACCAGACAGCGAACTACTCGAACTAGTCATGAACTGGTCCAGAAAAACCCAACCACTCGAACTAGAGGACCCCCAAACCAAACCGGACCAACAAACCACAAACCGCGCGCGAACCCAGGCTAAACCGTGCATCTTCTCCATCTTGGAGTGTCGTGATGTAGTGTCCTAGCGTCACGACGCTATGGAGATAACTTTTGTCCGTTGCATCGCCAGCGTCACGACGCTACTATATAGTCACCCACAGTACAATTTCGAACTTCTTCGAAATGCCTCCTATTTTGGTCCCATTTTCACCAAATTGTCACTGGAAACATCACGAGCAACTCATGGACTTAAAATACACAATCGATAACATAATTATGCCCCAAAACATGGGCCTTTATAAAACAATTTTGTAAATTCAAAGCAATAATCTAAAGTGCCAATCCCTAAAACATCCAATAATTTTAAACAATATTCATTAACATTCATCATATGAATTATACAGAGTGCAAATATCCCACCATAATCTGTAATTTTTTTTTCAAAATTTTGGAAAACTTCTAGGCCAAAAACCCCACTCTGATACCAATTGAAGGAACCATTAAAGGTTCTTGAGTGGAAAACGGGATTGGATCCAAACCCAAAATTTCCAGAACATTAATTCTACAACAAACACATACATAAATTATGCATCTAAAATTAATTTACAGCATGCTAAAATAATTTATAAAAAAATAAAATAAGTTTCAAAAACCTTTACATTTGAAGATCAATTCTTAAGAAAGAAACCCTCGAACCAAAAGAACACCACCACGAGAAATCCACTATATTCTCTGGATGAGAATCTAAGAGGTGTGGGCTCTAGCTATTTTGAAAGAGAGGGAACTTTTGAGAGATGAGAACAAGAGATTAGAATGAGATTGAAAAATATAGAGAACCTTTCTGTAATTTTTCTTCAGGAAGAAGAAGATGAATAACCAGCAAAAAAACAAAACTGAAATCCGCTCTCACGTTCTAGAGAGAAAAAGAGGGAGAGAGTACTCCCTCCCTAAAATTGTTTTTAAAATTAAAATTAATTTTAATAAAAACTGGAACGACCCAACCTTTCCAGTACTTAGACAAGGACCATTACGACATATTGCACATTTTCATTCAAAATTTTGGCCGACATAAATTTAGTGAAAACACGAATGACTATTTAGAACTAAAATATTAATTTGATAAATAAATCAAATAAGCAACACATTTACTTGGGATCCAAATATATATATATTAAAATAATAATAATATTTCAAAATAAAACAATAAAACACGTCATATGTCTACAATCTTGAGTAAAAAAAAAATCTAAATAAATATAAAAAAACATGTGTGGAAACATTTTCTAATGTCCCCATATGGCTCTATCACGGGTCCCGTCTGTCCCTCGCCAATCCATTCCTGTCATTGTCGGAAAGAAAAACATAAAAGAGAAAAGGATGAGTATAACAATATGTAGTAAGTGACCTGCTATTGGGCCCTCTAAGTTACCTGTTAGCTAGTTTATCTAGGTATCGATGTACACCCATCATATTAGTCGTAGTGATCTCGAAGGAGCACACATCAGTCATAGTGTGTAACCTGAAGGTCCACCAATCAGTCATAGATATGAATCCAAAGGAACATGAATCAGTCATAGACATGAACTCGAAGGAACATGAATCAATCATAGTGTGTAACTCGAAGGCCCACAAATCAGTCATAGACATGAAACCGAAGGAACATGAATCAGTTATATTGTGTAACCCAAAGGTCTACGAATCAGTCATAGACATGAACTCGAAGGAACATGAATTAGTTGTAGTGTGTAATCCGAAGGTCCACAAATCATTCATAAATTATCATCCCAATAGTCTAGAATAATCAGTCAAATCCATATTAGCAGACTCAAGAAATAGTCCATGTAAGTAAATAGTTCAGGTAATCTTAAATAAGCAGTCCAAGTGATAGGGATGACTGGTTCGAAGGGAATCAGTAGGATACTTACCTCAAGTTTTAGTCAATACGAGCTTAAACAACCTTAATTCTTATTTGCCCAAAAGATCATGAACCAAGTCCTAAGTGATAAACCAAAAATTAGGATTTCCAAAATAAGGTCAGAATTCTCGATCAACTAATTTACATCATCCATTAAGGCCAAATATTTACAGTCCCAAGGTCCAATTACTAACACAAATTGTTTCAAAATTGATCTCAAATTTGGTGATCACTTCAAAATCCTTCGATTCTTGAATCAAATACTATAATAACAATCAAAATTAATTCCATCATTTAGGACATAATTCCAATCACAACTTAATTCGAATGTCTCCAAAAACTTACCCAACATGTGGTTTGATCCCAAAACCATTCGGAAGCTTCAAAATCAACACAGTCCAACAACTATATCACCAAAATCAACCTTTAACTTTAATGAACAACAATTTTTGACCTTTTAATCTAACCTCCAAAAATCATAATTAAAACAAAAGTTAAGCCGACACTTAGTGGATGTCCAAAAATTCTCAACAAAGACCCCAAACCTTAAAAAAAAGGATGCGTAACAATTTTAATCTTATCGAAAAGCACCTTGAGTGTCTGTAAAATCCAATTTCAACATCAAAATAATATGGATGAGCCAAAACTTAAACCAAAATTTGATGGGTATTCAAGATCTTCTAAAGAAAACCCAAAAACACCAAGTAACTTACCCAAGATATCAATTCCGGTGACAATGGCGCAAGCGGCGATGGCAACCATAGATAGGCAGCAGGTGTTGCTATCGGACGACACAAATTGTTTAGGTTAACGGCTAGTAGTGAGAGTCTTGCATGAGGAAGGTTTGCGAGAGTGAGAGAAGGAGAATTTCCAGTTTTACTGATTTTATTTAGTAGCGATTATGGACAAACCAAAGCTTCAAACAATGACAACATGAAACCCTATATGTCCCGAATAGACTGACCAAATTTCAGCACGATCCAAGGGTTCAAACTCTAGCAATCGATAATTTTAAGGAAGTTGTCGCTTAAAAATCGAATGGTTTTCTCTCCAATTTTCGGCCTCGTTTCACTCTCCTTTAGTTTTAAAAAAAATCCAATTCTTTCATTTTCACTTCAAATTTTGAAAAGATAAATAAAATTATTTATCACAATATCTCCAAAATCTCCAAATATTCTATTAAATTAATAAATCAATTAACTTCTCAAATTATCTAAATTTAGACTTCAAAAACCAAAGTTAAATGACCATCAATTTGATACAATTTTAATCCTTTCAAATATTTAAATCAATTTAAAACCATATAAAATTAATTATCTCCTTAATTGATTTAAGTTGGCTCCAAAATCCAAAATCAAAAGGAGACAAAATTCAATATTTTCAATATAATTAGTTTGAATATCTAATCAATTAAATTCAATTTAACCAATAAAAGCTTTTTCAATTATTTTAATTTAATCCCAATTTTTAAACATGAAAGAGATATTAAAACTCAATAATTTTAGATAACCAACTTAAACTTTCCTGAATTTCGAGATGTAACAAAAACTTTAATATATTTATATGATAACAACTTTATCATGTATTATATATTAAACTATATGTTATATCAAATATAACATATAACCTATAGTTTAATATTGTATCAAATACAATATAACCTATAGTTTAATTCTCTCAACAACAATATTTAATATAAATGCTATTTATATTAAATTTAATTAGATGAATCCAATTCACATAATTAATATTTGAATCATATTCAAATATTTAATTTCTCTCAAATAAACTATATTATAATTTATCAAATACATATATAATGAAATTAAAATAATTATATCACATATAATTAATTCCCTCAATCAATTTGAACAATTTAAACTAATCCAAAAATTGATTCTCATTCATTCCGGTTGAGCTACAAAGGGGACCTCATGGACCTGTAGCTTGAAACTCCAACGGTACGTGAATAATTAATTAAATTCTTTCTTTAAAATGTTCACTAACCGTTGACCGTCGGGACTCCATTAAAGACTGAGAGCTGCACTCTTTACACTACAGATATATTTCTATGTCTATTGAATATAACTAGTCAATAGTACAATGACCCTTCACAAATTGCTCGTAAGTACAACTGGGCCAAAATTACTACTTTTCCCTTGTAGTTACATCTAACTTCTTAAGTACCACTGATCCCTCTAATGAATAATAAATCATAGTCAACTATTACCAGACCCTTTCCGAGCCAAGAGAAGGTGTGACTCCACATTGTTCAAACCCTAGAATCAACCCTAAGGGAGCAATTTATCTCCTTACAAGCATTGGAGAAAAAATGAATTTCTTCTTATGTAGCTGTATACCTAGCTCCCCAATAAGACGAATCCCCAAAATGGTAGGTTTGTTGAGTCGGTGATCTGACCACTCTCACCTAAACAAATCAAAAGACCATTTCCATAGGTAGGAGTTCACAACTCACTCAAGATTCAAGTCATGTTACCTATGGTAATTATGGTGAAATGTAAGTCTCTATTATGAATGACGTTATGTAATGAGATAAACATTTCATGGTCCGATCTTATACAAACTCTTTTGCATAGAATACCCCGCTCACATTGTCTCCACACGAATTATCAGGATCAGATAATTTATAGCACTTTACAAGAATTGTAATATTTACAAAGTGGATCGAACTTGTAGTGTCACCAGAATAAGGTATCCAACCTTATCCATCTACTACAGACTATTTAGGTTATCATTTAAACATGATCCACCCATATGTCTCTACATACATATTTAAGCTACAAGATAACCTTTGGATGTTAGTTTACTGCTTTGTGAATGAATGCAACTAAAGGTCAAATAAAATATCACATTTTTTATTAGATAAATAAGATGTTTGTATAATACAATTACAAACTATAGGACCCTACGAGATTCAGGACATTAATCCCAACAAAGTTGTCACGTCATTTAATTTCTCAAGTTAATATGAGACAAAATTAGAAATTATGGAATTTAAGTTAACATGTGTCCAAATTAAAGTTGAAGAAGAAAATGTTGAAGTCCGATAATGTCATACGTGTCGTATTTTATATTCACATTTTTTTATTAATTATTTGTTACCGTATTTACTATTTCATTATCAAACTAAAATAATGTACACTCCAAACACAAACTATTATAATCCAGCTATGATAGTCTAGCACTATAATAACCAACTCTTTGTCCCAAATATCTTCTAATTGTCTATTATATACACACTTCTTGTTTTTTCATTTCATTTGGTTTTGATTGTTTGTTTTGTTTTGTTGTTGCGTAGATTCCAAAATTATTGATAAGATTTTGACGTTTGATGTGTAAATGATGTAAATAGCGATACAATTGACTCAAGGTTGAAATACTTTTTAAATGTTACTTTTGTCTTGGAATGACACTTCCATCAATACATATCCTCGATAACTTTTTTAAAAAAGAAAATATATGAAAAATATCTACAAAAGTGAAAAATAAAAATAAAAAAGTGAAATGACATAAAATATGAAAAGTCGTGTGAATTTGATGGAAAATAAATAAGAAATTTATGAATCGTAGTAATTATATTCCAAGGAAACAAATAAGACCACTTGTTTGGACTATTTAAATGATAACATTTGTTATGAATTTTCACGTGACGAAGATAGTGCTATTGGTTTTTTTCTCCAACAGAACTTGATAAAATTAGGACTATTCTTGAATGTATTTTTAAACTAAAAGTAGCAAATATATATATATTATATATATATATATATAATTATTTTAAATGGTAAAATTGTTAAAAATATTTTTAAGCATAGCAAAATATTACTGTTTATCAATGATAGATTGCGATAGACATCTACCACTAACGGTAATAAGTGTCTATCGTTGTTTATCGTAGTCTATCACGTTCTATTACTAATAAATAGTAACATTTTACTATATTTGCAAATAAATTGACTCATTTGTTTTTAATAAAAAATAACCCAATTATAATTTCAATATATTTGCAAATAAATTGACTCATTTATTTTTAATAAAAAATAACCCAATTATAATTTCAATCTTTCAAGCAAATCCTATTATTGATAATCAACCGAATTTGTTAAAACCATAATAATTTCTATATGAACCAACTGAAATTTTTCAAAAAAAGAATTTTTTACAGAACTTTGCTTTTGTTAAATTGTAACTCGTTTTTTTTTTTTTTTTTTTTTTTTTTTTTTTTTTTTTTCAAATTTTACATCGAGTAAATCTCTAATTTTTTGAAATATATGTTTATGCGACAGTTATGTTTTACTATTAGTTGTAGGTGAATGAAAAATGAGTATCCTACAATTATGTTAGTTCTATTTCTCTTGTGTTATGAACCACATCGTTTTCTTTGCCTTATTTTATGGAATACAAGATTGCTTTTATGTATGCAACAAGTGAAGGGTATTAAGCTTTGATATAATTTGTTTTATTCCTGAGTTAGAATAAGGGGTGGATGTGAGAAGATTATTTTGTTAAGTTTTAGGTAATTGTTGTTTATTAATGTTGAAGTTCGAATAATTTAAATTGTGTTCATAGCTTTTGAAGGAGTATGTGTGGAAAGATTGTGTTTTGTTCGATTTTTGTCATTATTGCTATATTTATTAGTGTTGATTAAGTTTGAATAAGTTGAACGTATTTGATATTAGTTTTTATTGACGGTTGGTGTGCAATGAGTGTAAGGGGGACGGGTGCGAGATAGGCGAGAGCTTTCTTGCCTTGGTTTTTAAAAGATTGCATTGCTTTTATATATGGAACGAGTGAAACGGTTAGTTAAATTTTGGTATAATTTCTTTTCTTCATGAAAGTTAGAATGGGCTATGTGTGGGTATAGGATGATTATTGTCTTAATTTTTTGGGTTAGTTGTATAAATAGAATTCAAGATAATAGAATATGTAATACAAGGATAAAATAATTGCATATATAGATCAAAAAATGGTAAAAGACTAAAAAACCCATGCCTAGCCACCATTTTATTTGCTTCTTCCCATTTTTCTCAAATTAAAAGCTATCACTGATAGCAGCTATTACTGATAACCACTGATAGCTGCTATCAGCTGCTATCGCTGATTGCTTCTATCAATTGCTATTGATGATAGTTGCTATCAGTGATAGCTTTTAATTTTAGAAAAATTAATACAATCTTGAAATATTAGCTTTTAATTTGCTATCAATTATTAGTAGCTATCATTGATTCACTTTCATCAATTGGAATCAACGTTGAAATATTACTACTTAAGGCTATTAGTGGCTATCAATGATAAATTAATTTATAAATAGTGATCAACTTTGAAAGAAGACCAACAACTTTGATTACCATAGTAGTTATCACTAATAATCTTTTATCATGACTATGACTGATAGCAACTATCAGATAGACTTTCATCAATTAGAATTAACCTTAAAATATAACATTTAAGGCTATCAATGATAGACTTTTATAACTGGTTATCACCTTTGAAAGAAACTCGATATATAGCTATCACCTAAGTTTTATCACCGATATCACTAACATCACTCATATTGTGGTTATCAGTGATAGCTTCTTTCACTAATAACATTACTAATAAGATGCTATCAATGATCTCACTGATATCATGCTATCAGTGATAGTTCTCTATCACCGATAACATGCTATCAGTGGTAGCTTCTATCACCGGTAACATGCTTCTATCACTGGTAACATGCTATCAGTAGTAACTTCTATCATTGGTAACATGCTATCAATAGTAGCTTCTATCAATCATAGCCACCGAACACCTTTTTACCCCTTTCTTGTCCTTCCCAAACATTTATAAGTCCATTTTCTTTTCAATGATAGCTTCTACCACTGATAAACATGCTATTAGTGATAACTTCTAGACATTCCACTTACATTTTAGTTCGAGATTCAACTTTATTAATTAAATTCACTAAGTTGGCTATTAATGATAGATTTCTATAAGTGGCTATTAACTATGAAAATATAATCAAAGATTAAGCTATCAATGATCGAAAATATTAGTGGTTATCAGTGATAGACTTTCATTTGCTATTTATATTTATTATTTGTTATAATAATCAAACTTGATGATTGACTTGTTGATGTTAAGTCACTTATGAATTGATTTCAAGTCCTGCGTACGAAACCCAGCTCATAATTCTTGTGAAAAAAAAGGGGAAGAAGAAAAAATTCAAATAAAGGAAAGACAAATTTTAAAAATAAGAGAAAGAGAAAAAGCAAAAACTGAAAAAAGAAAAAAAAAGGAAGCAAAAAACTGGACAAATAGAAAAAAACTAAAAAAAAAAAAAAAAGAAAGGGAAGAAGCAAAAAATTGAAGAAAGAAAATAAAATAAAATAATAAAAAAAGATAAGGGAAGAAGCAAAAATCAAGACAAGAGAGGGCGAAATTGGAAATTAAAAAAAAAATTCAAAGATTGATTAGTCAACTCATCCATATTTGCAAATATTTTAAAGATGTAATATATTTTTAAATTTTTCTCTTATTCTACTATGTATTACACATATCCTAATTTTTTGTTACAATGATTCTAAGACTGATTATTCAAGTTTTAGGTCATTGTTAAACTACAAGAATTTTTACCTGTTTCAATATTTTTTTCCCAACGCATCCATTTTCGTTGGCATGGCGTATTTATCTCGACGAGATTAACATGCACATTTTTTTTAAAAAAATTATGCCATAAAAATTGAAACTTTTCCTGACAAAAATATGTACGGGGAAAAGTCTTTAAAACCCCATTTTCCTTCCCCCCACTTTTTTTTTCCCCAAATTTTTTCCTTTTCTTTTCTTTTCTCTTTCTCTTTTCTCTCTTCTTCTTTTTCCGTCTTCCCCCCCCCCCCCCCAGCTCCATGCCGACTAGCTCCCTTTCGTCCCTTCTTTTTTCTTCTCTCTTCCGTCCCCCTCCCCTGCCGATCCCTCTCCCCTTCGTCCCCCACCCTTTCGTGCCCCCCTCCCCTTCTTTTTTCTTCTATTTTCCGTCCCCCTCCCCTCTGTGCCCTCGTCCCCCCTCCCCTTCGTGCACCCCTCCCCTTCTTTTTTCTTCTATTTTTCGTCCCCCCTCCTCTCCCCTCGTCCCCCACCCCCTCCCCTTCGTCCCCCACCCCCTCCCCTTCGTCCCCTTATTTTTTCTTCTATTTTCCACCCCCTTTCTCCCCTCGTCCCCCCTCCTTTCCCTTAAGTCCTTCACCCATTTTGTTTCCCTTCCCTTCTCAACCCCCCCTTTCTCATTTCCATTTTACCTTAAGCCCTCCACCTATTCATTCAAATCTCCCCTCCTTTTCCTATTATTTTTCTTTTCTCCCTCCATTTTTTTTACATAAACGGCCACCGCTCCAATACCGAACGTCAATGCATGCTGTCGCACGCTACTGTCGCATGCACTGGTTGATTTTTTTCTCTTTGCTTTTTTCTAATAAATGTTATTCGTAGGTTGTGACTGTATTATTATTTTGATAAAAGGTTTTGTTTCAGATTGGAATTAGAATATTAATTTGTTTATGAATGAAATTGTTATTCTATCTTTGGTTTGTATATGGATGGATATGATGAAGGATGAATTATTTGTATATTTTGATTTTAATTTTGTACATGAGATTCATTTGTTAATATTGAAGTTTAATCTTTCCATTTTATGGCTATAATATGCTTTAAGTTTTATGAAATTGCTAAGGATGTTTAAAGCAAAGTAACTAAATTTCACACTTTTTACCTGCTAGTGTTAAATCATCGATTGACCCAAAAAACTTAAGTTGATAGGTAAAGGTAAATTTGATATCATATCATTTAAAAAAACTCTAGTAAAGAGTCGTTTTATTTGATTGGTTAAAAAGATTGTGAAGAAAAATGAAAACTTTTTTAAAAAAAATTATAAAATGGAAAACTTTTTTAAAAAAATTATAAAATGGAAAACTTTTGACCCTTTAGCTTCATTTATTTAGATTTTATCACTAAGGGTTCATAATCGTAAATATTTAACCATTTTTCCTTACTCATGTTCTCGTCACATGCTTGATGCAGACCGACCCTTCTGTAAAGTAAGAATGAACACTTGAAATGTAGTGACTTCTCTTTCGTTCTCATCATAAAGTCCAAAACTTAGAGATAATGGAATATCTCCTTCATATAGACAAAACTTAGACATGCTTTATTCATTTGGTTCAACGATGAATAAGGATTGGATTAAGCTTAGAGATAGATTCTCAAGAGAGTACATTGACGGAGTTGCACAATTCATGGAAGTGGCAAAGTGTCATGGAGAGGCGAAAACAAGATGCCCGTGTAAAAATTGTCAGAATTCAATGTCTTAGACATTCGATGGAGTAGAACGTCATTTATTTGCAAATGGAATATCTCCTTCATATAGTCAATGGATTTATCATGGAGAATCGATAAATTTAGCTCAATTTCAAAGAGTCAGGACTCCTTTAGCTCCTTCATCGGATGATGGATTAAGGGAAAAACCTACTGCACACAATGATGACGATGAGTGTTTAATCTTTTAAATGGTTTGCAAGGACCGATGAGAGAAGGGGCATATGATGAAGATAAAGAAGACTTTGGAGATGAAATGCCTGAGAACATCGAACAAATGGACATTTTTGAGGAGTTGATAGATGAAGCACGTAACCCGTTGTACCCTAGTTGTACAAAATTTTCCTCATTAAACTTCTTGATGAGATTGATGCATATTAAGTTTCTCAATTATTAGAGCAACAAATCCTTTGATATGTTACTAGATTTTTTGAAAGACGCCTTTCTAACTGGTGCATGCATACTTAGTTATTTTTATGAAGACAAGAGGAAATTACGTAACCTAGGACTAAGATATGATTCTATTCATGCTTGCAAGTATGATTGCGTTTTATTTTGGAAAAGATATTCTAATTGTTAAAGTTGTCTAGTGTTGGCGAGTCTCAATACAAAATAAAGGATGGCAAGAATAAGAAGATCCCAAACAAAATTTTATGTCTCCATAATACCAAGGTTGAAGCGATTGTTTTCATCAAAACACATTGCTTTTCAGATGCGATGACGATAAACGAGTTGAAACCAATAGTGTGTTGCGACATCCAGCTGATACTGAAAGGTGGAAATGTTTTGCTACAGAGTTTCCTGAATTTGCTTCAGACCCAAGGCATGTTCGGTTAGCCTTAGCTTCCGATGGATTTAATACATTTGGGAATATGATTACTGCATATAGCATGTGGCCTGTGATGCTTGTTCCTTACAATTTTCCACCATGGAAGTGTATGAAGGAATCTAATTTTTTCATGTCTTTACTTATACTAGGACCAAAGTCTCCTAGAAAGGAAATTAACGTCTATTTACAACCATTGAAGAGTTGAAAGAGTTATGGAAAAATGGTGTGCGCACTTACGATTGCATGAGTGGGGGGTACTTTCAGTTACGTGCATGTTTGTTGTGGACTATTAATGACTTTCTTGCGTACGGGGACATTTCAAGATGGAGTACCAAAGGCTATCAAGCATGTCCCATTTGTAAACAAGATAGATCGTTATTTAAGATAAGAGGAAAAATCTCTTTCATGGATCATCCACGTTATCTTCCAGATAACCACAATTGGCGTAAGAGAGCAACATGATGGTAAATTGGAGCGTAGACCTCCACCCGTTGTAATGAATGGAGATGAGATCCTAGAACAAGTCAATGCACAACTTTTCATTAATATACTAAAAAAAAAGCTTCGGCATAACCTATCTCGACGTTTTTAATACTTTGTCGGACATTTATTTTACGCTCCAATAATCACAAGGAATGCAGCAGCAGCAACGGCCGAGTCGTAATGAAACAAGCTTGGAATCCAAGAGGAATTTTCTCGTGATTTTTGCCTGCAGCGATATGAAGCCTTTCGTAATTGCCAAAGTATGGAAGTGTAATGCTTGTGGTTCCTTTGAATACATATTGAGAAGCAAATTTAGCATCAGATTCATTGAAAAAGTAGGAAGTTGTGTTGACAAGATATTCCATGATATAGCGTTTGTTACATCTATAGCCATTGTGATTGATTTTGCATCGTAATTGGAGAGTTTCATTAGTGTGTACCGATTTGTGCCGGCAGCAGAGCCGAGTAAGAGAGTTATATTGTACACTTTCGTGTTTGATGGAAGAGTGTTTCTCAAATCTTTTATGAACTTGCTGTACGATGAGGACGTTGAACCCGATAAACTGAAACTTGCATCGCCTGCAACAAAGCATGAACCTCCAAGAAAGAAGCCCAGAATTAGCAGTGAAAGTACTGATAATCTATTAATCTTTTTCTCACTCTTTTAAGTTTTTAGATGCCATTGAACCATCTAGACATAGGGGTAGCTCTATAGGCAGCTATGCTACAACTATTTTACCTTTTGTATATTACTATTCGAGTCGAGGTGGTTACATGCGAAGTGGTATATTCTTTTCGTCTATGAATATGATGTAGGGCATAGATATGAAATATCAAGATATATTATTTGATCAAAGAGTCATGTCCTTTGCTCCATTGCAACTATTAAGAGTTAGTGGTTGCATGACGAAGCGATATATCCTTTCATATGTGGATGTGATCTAGACCATACATATGGAATATCACGATCTGACTCTAGAGATATATTTGACTTTTTTTTTTCTCATTTCAACTATTCCAGTCAAAGTGGTTAAATAATGAAATAGTGTATCTTTTAGTGTATAGATGTGATTTAGAGTAAATATGAAACATCACAAGCTAAAATTTGCATATATGTTTGAACATACAATCTCAACACTTGCTCATTAAATTTTCTTAAATTCATATTTTATCTCTCACTTCAAATATTTAGAGCTATTCGAGTAAAAGAGTATTCTATTAATTAGAATCTTTTTAAACCTTTTCTTCTGTGTACTAAAATAGAACTATCAACTTCATGTACATGTTATGGTCTAATTAAATGAGGACAACTATTTTCAATGGTTTGTGGTTTTATGAATAAAAAAAAAAAAAGAAAAAAAAAAGTCAAATGAACTTGAATCCAAAGTAGACAATATCATATCATTACCAAAATATTTGAAAAGTCACCAACTTTAATGGTGTCTAGACAATAGCTAAAAGTAAATTGTCTATATTATATCTGAAGGAACCATTGAAGGTCCTTGAGTAAAAGCATGGGATCAGACCAAATATCCAAAATTTACAGAACATAAATTTTACAGCAAAAACATACAGATTATGCATTTAAAAGATAATTGTAGCATGCTTAAAAGGAGAGATTACAGACAAGAAAAATGATTGAAGAAACCTTACTCTTGAGGAACTCTTCTTCACGAGATTCCTTCTCTGAATCTTGTCACGAACAATCTGGAACCCTCAATCTTCAATAAGGATACCACCACGAAATTTACCTCTGTATTCTCTAGGTGAGAATCTAAGAGTTTTGTGGGCTCTGGCTACTTTGAAAGAGAGGGATTTTGAGAGAGATGAGAAAAAGAGATGAGATACAAATTATCTTCTGAACGTTTCTATGTATATCTTCTTGTGAAAAACCACACCACGAAGAAGAACAACTTCCCCCACTACCACGTTTTAGAGAGAAAATAGGGGGAGAGTAACTTCCTCCCAAGATGATTTTTAAAATAAAATAAAATAAAATAAATTATTTTCATAAATTAATTTAATATATATATTTATATGATAACTACCTTATCATATAATATATATTAAACTATATATTATATCAAATATGACACATAACCTATAGTTTCTATATTGTATCAAATACAATATAACCTATAGTTTCTATTCTCTCACCAATGACATTTAATATAAATCCCATTTATATGAAATTTAATTATGTTAATCAAATTCATATAATTAATATTTGAATCATATTCAAATATTTATTTCCTCTCAAATAAACTTTATATTATAATGTATTAAAATACATTATAGTAATTATATCATATATTATTAGATTAAATTAATTATATCACATATAATTAATTACCTCAATTAATTTGAATAATTCAAATTAATCCAAAAATTGATTCTCATTAATTCCCGTTGAGCTATAGAGGGGATCTCATGGACCTGTAGCTTGAAGCCTCAACGGTACGTGAATAATTAATTAAACTTCTTTAATTATTCACCATCCGTTAACTATCAGACACTCCACTAAAGACCGACACCTGCACTCTTTGTACTACAGATTTATTTCTGTGTCCATTGGATATAATTAGTCAACAGTACGATGACCCTTCACAAATTGCTCGTAAGTACGATTGGACCAAAATTACTGTTTTTCCCTTATAGTTACATTTAACTCCTTAAGTACCATCGATCCCTCTAATGAACAATAAATCATAGTCCAACTATGACCAAACCTCTCTCAGGCCAGGAGAGGGTGTGACACCACATTGTTTAAGCCTTGAAATCAGCTCTTAAGGGAGCAATTTATCTACTTGCCCCGATATTAGGGAAGGAGTGAATTTCTTCTTTTGTAGCTGTGTTTCTAGCTCCCAATCAGACGAATCCTCAAAATAGTAGACTTGTTGAGTCGGTGATCTAGTCACTCTCACCCATAAAAATCAAAAGATCGCCTTCATAGGTAGGAGTTCTCAACTCACTCAGGATTCAGGTCATGTTACCTATGGTCATCCTAGTGAAATGAAAGTCTCTATTATGAATGACGTTATATAATGAGACTAGTCATTTTGTGGTCCAATCTTATACAAACTCCTTTGTATAGAATATTCCCGCTCACATGTCTCCACATGAATGATTAGGATCAGATCATTTGTAGCACTTTACAACAATTGTAACATTTACAAAGCGGACCATACTATAGTGTCACAAGGATAAGGTATCCAACCTTATCTATCTACTACAGACCATTTAGGTTATCGCTTAAACATGATCCACCTATATGTCTCTACATACATGCTTAAGCTACAATATAACCTTAAATGTTAGTTTATTGGTTTGTGGTTAATGCAACTAATTTTGAAATAAAACATCACATATTTTATTACATAAATAAAATGTTTGTACAATACAATTACAAACTATAGAATCCTATGAGATTTAGGGTATCAACCCCAACAATATCAAGAATAATTAGTATAGAAATATGAAATAACTGAATCAAACCTGTGCTAGAATTGTAAATTACATAAATCGAAAATACAATTTAAAGAAAGGTAACTAAACCCCAGGCATTACTACAACTTTCCACAATCTAACCAACTTCCTCTTTTAAGGATAGTTGAGTCTTAACATCCTAGACCTTTCAATAATAGTGAATTAATATGGTGCAAGCACATGCATCAAATTATAATATAGTAAAACGACTTTGAGAGACTGAATATCATCTTTAGGAGACCAAATTCACAAATTTAGTGTAGTTATTGAAAAATCATGTTGATTTTATTTAAGGATTTGAACTTAGATGATGTGATTTTTCAAAATTTAAAGAAAACAAAAGTAAAACAAAGATTGAAAGCAAGAAACATAGGAGTTCAAGGGTGTTGATTCTATGGACTGTCGTGTCAAATGATATGTATGTAAAACAAAGATTGAAATCCAAGAAACTTATTTACTTCATTAAGTTATGCAAGGTTTTATGGACTATTTTGTCAATGACATGTATAAGTCTAGAAACTTTTTTTTCTAGATTATTTTGTTTCAAAAGCAATATTTTCTCATGCAAACTTAATTGATTTCTAATTTCTTGAAGCCAATTAAGAAGCTTGACATTAGGAATAGCTATGATCAATTTTTATTATTAATTTAACTATTCGTATGATAGATTAACAATGATCCAATATTATAACTCATGGCTATAAAAGAAGTAACTTTTCTCAAAAATAAAATTTGAATTAGTTTTTGATAAAATTTAGTTCAAGTACTCAATTTTAGTTAAAATTTACATACATAAGATACTTCATAGCACAATAAATACTAATAACTTTCATTCATAATCTATTCTATTTAATAATTTCATCGAATAAAGTTGTCGTCTAAACGATACATGCTAGATAAAGTAGTGAATGTACCAACAACATAAGTTAGCCCTCAAAATATAAAATTTAGCCCTCAAAATACAAAATTCACCAAGTGTTCAAGATTATATTATCATGTAGTTGAGCTTTCATTGTTGGTTCTTTTTTCCTCCGGTAAGGCATCATCTCATTCACCTACATAAATTTATATTATATTTTATATATTATAATTACGTAGAAACCAACAATAGTGAATATTAAGCAAACATAGAAAATGTTTAATAGATATAGATAAATAAGCAAAAATAACATACCAATGGTCACTTTATCAGATGACCATGCTATTGCACTCCCCAAAGCTTCTTCAATACACATCATTTTTGATGTAGGCCTCCATAAATATGCATTGGGTTTGTTTGATACATAAAACCATACTCTAACTGCATGTGGACCAATAGGAATATGATGAACAAGAGAAGTTGGATTACTAGAAGACTATTGTCCTTCTACAACAATCTCTCCCGAGTCGTACCAATCTAATAGCTTGCACTTAATTTGACTATTCTTATTGATAATCTATCAAAAGGGAAATATGAGATATTATTATTAGATAATAATTTGTACCATATTACAAATAAATTTACCGATGGAGAAGATATTGGAAAAGTTGGAGGAATGTTTGTTGGCTTAGGTATGCTTGCAGTAATATTTATGAAAGTTCCTCACTTGGTTCAACATATGATAATTTCATAGGAAATAAAAGAGGAGTTAACTGAATAAAAAAAATACATGTAAGTTATTTAACGAAAAAAGATTACCTGTTTCTGTGATGTCTTTAATTTATTATTTATTTCTTTAGTCTTGATTTACTTCTATCTTGCAACTACTTTAACCTAGGTATATATATGAAATGTTCAACCTCAATGTATAGGCTAAGAGGATATTCTCTCCCTCAATATGTTTGTCTCTTCCACTTCTCTCTACTTCATCACAGAAAGAACTTCACAATCTTTAGAATGTAACCTTCTAAGAGCCAACATGCTTGCTCAAATGGTTAGGCATGTATACCTCACCTTATGGGTTATAGATTAGAAATCCCACCTCCTTATTTGTGATATAATATTCCTCAAGAAAATAAAATGAAGAAGAAAAAGTAGAAGAAAAAACAAGATGGCTAGAGCAATCCATATGAGAGAGACGTCGCCTCTCATCTTAAATGCTTCCTTTGAATGAAAAACAAATGGGAAGAAAGCTCATATGTCCCCAAATCACATCAGATCTACCTTCTAAAATGCAAGCTAAGAGACAGGAAGACCCCACCAAAGTAAATGAAACATGGCTAGGTTGAGAATTAGGTTTTTAGTGGTTCACAAAAGTGTTATCTCAACCTTATTCTATCCCATGTTTATATATACTATCCCCAACCAAAGCTTGGTTCCCTAGACCATCAAACTACAAGAGCAAATGCTACAACCATTTTGTGAAGAAGGTCACCCTCAAAGGCTGACTTTAGTCATTAATTACCAATCTCAAATCCGATCTCCTCACACAATCTAGAAACTAACACCCACTTAACGAAATGAAGAACCATCGTCACTCTCCCCTTCCAATAATATGGATAGGGTAACTTGTCAACAAAGGTCCAGATACTTCCATTCAGACAAATATAACTAAAGCCAAATAAGATTTGGAACACTTGGAACTAAGATTGATGGATTCCGATGTTAATGTCTTTAGACTTTCAATAAGACTATATGCAATCTAAAGTGGCCACCTACTTATGCTAAAATTCTATCGAGTTTACTAACAACTAAATGCTGTAGGGTCGCTTGTCCTGAGATTGTCAAGATAGGAGAAAGTTAGTGCACATACTCATATCTACATCTATATAATATTCACTCAAATTCACAAGAAGGGTACACTATAACCTCCAAGTAACCGTCTAATGAATTAAAAGAACAGCATATCAAATTCTCAAACCAGAAGTTACATGATCTAAAAAATGCCTTCTCATTCTTCTTTTTACATGCTCTAAACTAAAATCATAATGCAAAACCCACTTGAAATATTAGATTCGAAACTCAAATCAGAAAATGTCAATATTGTTGTTAACAACCAACCGAATGAACAATACAAAGACGTGAAAACGAAATTCATATTTCACTCTATGCTATTATCAGGAACTACCATAAAAGATTTGAAACAGGTCAAAGATCTTTTGAAATGAGAGGTTGAAATGAAATATATGGGAAATGCAAACAGAATACTTGGTATAGATATTAAAAGAGATAGAACAACAAAAAAACTATGCATAGATCAAACCCAATATTGTGAGAAATTAATAAAAAGATATCATATGATAGAAGCAAAAGCAATTAGCACACCTATAATACATCATTTCAAACTATCATTAGAAAATTCACCCAAAGAAACAGATGTTGAGCATTTAAGGCTAATGTCTACAATTCCCTACTCCCAAGTTGTAGGAAGTCTTATGTATGTAATGATTTCTACAAGGCCGGACATAACATATGCAACTAGTTTGGTCAGTAGGTACATGGCCAACCCAGGAAAAAGGTATTGGGAGGTTACCAAGTGGATTATGAGATATCTAAAGGGCATTGTGAGTGCTAGACTACTATTCCAACAAACTTTTGACACAGAAATAAAATTGTTTGGCTATGTCGACTCAGACTATGCAGGAGACCTCAACAAAAGAAGGTCTCTATCTGGTTATATCTTCTTATATTGAAGTTGTATTCAAAGTTGGAAGGCTTCACTGCAATCAGTGGTAGCCCTTACCACTGAGGCATAATTTATTGCCCTATCATAAGTAGACATTTGCCTTAAAAGTTTACTACAAGATTTCAGTATACAACAAAATACAGTAAAGATATATTGTGATAATCAAAGCATCATACATCTATCTAAACATCCTCAATATCACAATCGAACAAAACATATAGATGTAAAATATCACTTCATATGTGAACAGATTGAAGAAAGGAAGATTGAAGTTGTGAAAATACATACCTCAAATAACGCTTCTGACATGCTGACCAAAGCAGTGACCCAGTTCATACTCCAAAATTTTTTGGATATCATTGAATTTGAGCTACAAGACAAAGGATGAAAGGGAAAGTTTATCAAAGAGGAGCTGAATCTAGATAAAGTTCATTTCAAGGCAAAGATTTTTTGAGGAAATGTATGAAATTAACTTTGCATGTGGTTGTAACTACTTTATAAATCTTACATATAAAGGATACTAGCTTTAGATTTAGAATGCACAAATAAAAAAATAAAAAAATAAAAAATTCCAGACACTAATCTATACTTTTCTTCCGATCTCTGCAAAAAAGAAATCACTTAGCTCCTCCGTGGATGTAGGCCTCTGTTGCCGAACCACATTAAACCTTAGTGTTTTCTTCTTCTTCTTCTTCATCTTCATCTCCGAGCTCTGCTCGATCTTCATCTTCTTCATCAGCTTTCTACAGATAAATTGACAGAGTTTCCCTTGTTCAACTCTTTCTCTCTCGTTCTCTCTCTAATATGAAGATGAACAAAATGAAAGGGTTAGTCACACTGAAAGCAATCAGATAGAGGATAGTGGGTTAGTGAGATCTTGGCCATCAATGTATAAGGCTGTATCTGTTTTTCACATGGATTGTGCTTTTAGCCATCAGTTTTTGAAACCAGTGGTTTTCAGCTCGTGGTGTGGATTTCTTTTCTAGTTTTGGGCCTCAGTGTGTTGTAGACAAGCCCAACAGAACCTTTTCAAAATTTTTCCTATATAAGTTGATTGATGAACAAATATCCCATATGCTAAATACTCAATTTGTAAGCTAAGGCATTTTTTTTTTCGAGATCTTTCATATCAAATTATTTCTTAAGATATTGTAGTGCCTTTGAAAGTCTTCAAGAGTTCCAATTATATTTAAGTCGTCAATATATAGTTATAATAAAAAAAATATAACTAAGATTTCTTTATAAAAACACACGAACATATTAGATTGTTTTGATATCATTCTTTCAACAAATATCCACTCAAGCAATTATACCACATTCGTTCTGATTGTTTCAATATATATAATGACTTCTGTAACTTTATTGAATATAATTCCAGAGAATTTGATTTATATGTTTCAGACACCTTAAATCCTTCTAGGATTCTCATATAAATATCATTATTGAGATCCACATAAATAGAGATCAACTAAGTGTTCTGATGTACAACAGATATGTGACCAATGCCCAGTCATTCCGCAGCGGAAGCATTTATTTTCAACACTTTTTAAACTCTTATATTGTAGAGCTTTTCCTTTGTGATCAATATTTTGTATGGTTATTTTGAAATTTGAATGCTTAGAATGACCACAACAAAAATAGTAATTATTTCTTCCTCTACCACGATCATGACCTCAACCACAACCTCAATCACGATTATTAACATGAAGGAAATCTAACACGAGGATTTTCATGAGCAACAGAAGGGATCGTTCCAAATTCTAATCCGATTGAACACAAACAATTACAGTCTTTAAATGGAAACTAACAGGTCATGCATATACAGAAATTACAGCATGCTACCATAGAATCAAGGGATAGAGTATGCGTACTTTGAAGAACCATTCTTCATGTATCCCTCGAACAATCTACAATGCGTCCACAACAACACTTGAACTCAACGAATAGAAACACTAACAGCATGAACAATGAATACTGAAAGTGTAAAACAACATGCAGCAGAAATATCAAGGATCCATAAGCTTTCTATTTCACTAATTTTAGCAAAAACTAAAGCATGCTCTTCTAAAAAGAATGGGTTTTATGAACATACCTTTGATGAACTCTTCAAGATAATGTCTGTTCAGCTGTCGTCTGCCCTTGTTATCAACGTGAACCACCTCAAAGCCTTCCTTACTATGCTCTTGGAGCTTTAGGCAGAGTTATGGTACTCAAGAATAGCTTGAAGAAGTGAGGAAACCAGAGAAACTCACAGCAGCACAGACAAAGAAGACAACTTCTTCTTCAGAGAAAATTCTTTCGAAATTCTATTCATTATCCTCTTCTCCCATAACTCCATTCTTCTTTATATAATAGATGAACATGCAAAGTGATGGAGTACATGGCTTGCAGTTGATGATTGGAGAATCAAGGTCAAGAAGATAATGTATTTTGTGAGAGCACAAAGATGATGGTAATGGGAAATACCCATTTTCCATTTTTGTCCAATCATGCAAATGATTTTCATTTTCTTTTTAAAACCAAAAATGATATTAAATCATTTTAATTCAAAATTTGATTTTCATAAATTAATTTCACAAATTAATTTAAAATAATAATTAATTTAATATCAAATATTAAATTAATTTTTGCACAATAGTCATCTTTATATATTTAAATCATATTTAAACATTTATTATCTTGTTTCGTTTAATTTGAACGTTCAAATTAATCTCTCAAGCTACCCTAAAGCTTATCCATTTACGAGCTAGTAGGGGGACCTCGCGAACCTATAGATCATGGGCTCCAACAATTCGAGATTAATCGGCTAAACTCATTAGTCCGATCTAACCCCTATTCGTTAACTAATGAGATACTTCACTATAGCCCATAGTTGAACTCCCCTCACTATAGATATATTATGTCCACTTAATAACCATAATCCGTAAGTCAATTCTTCACAGCTTGTTCGTAATCACAGCTGTCAAAAATATCGTTTTACCCATTTGACTACATCTTGTTCCTTAAGTTCCTACTGATCCTCTAATGAACAATTCTGATTCATAATCTCTATGAATCAAATCTTTTCTCTATAATGAGAAGGTGGGGCCTCGATTGTTCAAGACCTGGATTCAATACTTAAGAAAACAACCTATCAGCTAACCCTAAATAAGGTAGGAGTGAATTCCATCTTGCAAGGCTATGTCCCCAGCTATTCATCCGATCTTATCCCCAAAATGGTATGCTTATTGAACAGTGTTGTTAGACTACTCTCACTGTTTGTAGATCAAAGGATAATCCTGTACAAACAGGAGTTCATAGCTAGCTCAGGATTAAGATCGAGTTAACCTAGGTTATATAATAAATGAAATAGTTAGTTTTAACAGTAAACGGTCGTTATAAAGAAAAGTGATTATTTTCGTGGTCTAATTTATATGCAAACTTATTGCATAGGATGCCTTCACTCTCATGTCTCAACATGAACGATTTGTGGATCACATTGTTTGTAGCACCTTACAACTTCTTGTAACAACTACAGAGTGGGTCACATCCAATAGTGTTACCAGGATGAGATACCCAATTTCATCCATATACTTATTAGATCATTTAGGCTATATACTGTCAACTTGATCCTGTTTATGTCACTACATAAAGTTACAACATTCAAACTATAGCCAAGGATGCGTTTATTGGATTTTCATAATAAGATGCAAAATCAACAAGTCATTTTTATTGATTAAATAAAAATGTTTAACACGAACTGCAAGTTATAGGACATTCCCAATAGAATACAACCTCCATGAACCCAATCGAGTCTAACTCGATTCACTAACTAAGTAAAGATACTACCATAAGTGTTACCTTGGTATTCTCGGTGTGAGAATCAAGGAGTTGTGAGCTTTGTATGATCTTGGCTTGAGGAAGAGAGTGGAGGTCTACGATCGAGAAAGTGGGAGATAAGAAGCTAGTCTATTACATAGACAATGTACTCGATCGTTTAGTAAATGAAGTCTATCGTATAGACTTCGTTACACGATCGTTTACTCTCTGTCAACGCTATCACTTAGTAAAACTTTTTTACTTCATAGCTTTTTCTGTAAGTACTTTTTGAATGAGGTAACTACTAATTTTGGAAAAAGTTTTTTACCTTTATCTTAAAACTTCAAATAATCTTCCACTCAGTCGGTTATTAGAGAAAAATATATAACCAACTTATCATATTATCTTTATAACCTATAATTTTAATATTTCATCTCATGAAACATATAAACCATAATTTTTTTTCTATTTTATGGTACTTGATATAAATCATATTTATAAATATTCCTCCAATTAATGTATCTAATACATCACCACAGTTATATCATATTAATAAATTTTCGTCTTGTTAATTTGAACACTTTAAACTAACCCAAAATCTGATTCTCAACTTGAACCCATTGAGCTACCAAGGGGACCTTATGGACATGTAGCTTGAAACTCCAACGGTACGTGAATAATTGACTAAATTTTTTAGTCATGAGATCTACCATTCGTTAACTATCGGGCACTCTACTAAAGACCGACAGCCGCACACTTCTCACTACCGATATATTTCTTTGTCCATATCAACCAATCAATAGTGCGATAACACTTCACAAATCGCTCGTAAGTATAGTTTGGCCAATTTACCATTTTTCCCTTGTAGTTACATCTAACTCTTTAAGTACGACTGATTCCTCTAATGAACAATAAGTCATAATCCTCTTATGACTGAGTCCTGTCTTCCAAAGAGAGGGTGTGGCCATTATGTTCAAGACCCAGAAAAAGCCCTTAAGGGAGCAATCTATTTACTTACCCCTACTTTGGGGAAGGAGTGAATTCCGTCTTGTGTAACTGAGTTCCCAACTCCTCAATCAGACAAATCTGCAAAAAAGGTAGGCTTGTTGAGTTGGCAATCTGACCACTCTCGCCCATACTAATCAAAGGACCGCCCTCATAGGCAGAAGTTCCTAAAACACTCAGGATTAAGATCATCATCTATGGTTGTTTTAGTGAAGTGTAAGTGTCAATTGTCAACGGTGTTATATAAAGAGACTAATCATCTCGAGGTCCGTTCTTATACAAACTCTTTGTATAGGACACCCCTGCTCGCATGTCTCCACATGAATGGTCAGGTTCAGACCATCTGTAGCAGTTTACAACACTTGTAAATATCTACAAAGCGGGTTGTATCCATAGTGTCACTAGGATAAGGTATCTCTCCTTTATCCTTATACTACAGACCATTTAGGTTATTACTTAAGGCATGATCAACTTGTATGTCACACATACATGCTTAAGGTTACATGAAATAACCATAGATCTTAGTTTATTGAATATGAGTATATGCAAATAATATAACTCTTATTTTATTAATAACAATGTGTACAAACTGTTTACAAACTACGAGACTTCGAGAGAATTAGGACACCAATCCCAACAATCTCGCACTTGTCCTAATGCCTTGGGAGACTAATGTACAATACATGAAAAACTAGTACAATATATAATAAACTAGGACATACTCTATACCCAGTATCATCTCTCACTTGCCCTAGACAAGATGCCGCATGTCCTATAGACCCAGACTCTCCAAATGACCCTAAAAAACTTTAGCCATTAGAGCCTTTATAAACGGATCAGCAACGTTGTGCTCTGACGCGATCTTCCTTACTATCACATCACCGCGATGCACAATCTCCCTAATCAAATGATATTTCTGTTCGATATGCTTGCCTCTATGATGACTCCGAGGTTCCTTTGAATTTTCCACAACCCCGCTGTTATCACAATAGAGTGTGATCGACAAAGACATATTTAGAACAACTTCCAAATCTGTAAGGAACTTCCTAAGCCAAAGAACCTCTTTAGTTACTTCACAAGTGGCTACTTATTAAGCTTTCATAGTGGAGTCCAGGATGCATCCTTGTTTGATGCTTTGCCAAACTACAGCCCCTCCATTCAGAGTGAAGACGGACCCTTATGTCGATTTCCGAGAATCTCTATCTTTTTTAAAGTCAGAGTTTGTGTATCTTGTAAGGATCAAACTCTTATCTCCATACATGAGCATGTAGTCCCTCGTTCTCCGAAGATACTTGAGGATCGTTTTGACCGCCGTTCAATGATCTAATCCTGGATTGGACTGATAATGACTGGCAATCACTATTGCATAGCAAATGTCAGGTCTAGTATATAACATTGCATACATAAGGCTTCCAACAGCCGAAGCATAGGGAATTCGTCTCATTTCCTCAACCTCTTGAGGTGTCTTAGGATATTGTTCCTTAGACAAAATAATTCCATGCCTGAAGGGTAATAAACCCCTCTTCGAATTCTGCATCTTGTACCTGATCAACATTTGGTCAATGTACGATGCCTGTGACAAGGACAACCTCTTGTTCTTACAATTCTGAATGATCATGATCCCTAGAACTTACTGCACCTCTCCCAAATCTTTCATTTGGAATTGGGCAGCTAGCCAATTCTTAATGTCAGTCAAAAAATCTACATCATTTTCAATGAGTAGGATATCATTCATGTACAGTACCAGGAAAGCTACTGAGCTGTTAAGGATTTTCTTGTAAACACAAGGCTCATCAACATTCTGATCAATGCTGAATGATTTGATCACACTGTCAAATCTAATGTTCCACGATCTTGACGCCTGTTTCAGCCCATAAATGGACCTATTAAGCTTGCAAACTCTTTGCTCTTGATCTGAAACAATGAATCCCTTTGGTTGAGCCATGTAAATGGTCTCCTCAAGATTACTATTCAGAAAGGCAGTCTTGATGTCCATTTTCCATATCTCATAATCATAAAATGTGGCTATGGACAGGAGTATTCTGATAGACTTCAACATGACAACAAGTGAGAATGTTTCCTCATAGTCCATTCCCTCGACCTGGGTATAACCCTTTGCCACGAGTCTAGTCTTAAAGGTTTACACCTTTACATCTACACCTCATTTTCTCTTGTAGATCCACTTACACCCTATAGGTTTTACCCCATCAGGCTGATCCACAAGTTCCCAGACAGAATTAAAGTACATAGACTTCAGTTCCTGATTCATGGTTTTAATCCACTCATCTTTGTCAACATCCTCCATTGCTTGCTTATAAGACAATGGATCCTCGACCCCATCATCAGAGATGATGTTTTGGGCTTCAGTCAAACCCATGTAGCATTCCGGTGGGTTTGCAACCCTCCCACTACATCGAGGTAGTCTAAACTCTTGAGATGGTTGACTAGATGAACTGACTTCAACAACTCTTGTTGATCTATCAGTCTATTCAACAACTCTTATTGAACTCTCAGTAGTCTCACTAGAAATCCCATGTAAAAAAAGCTTGGTTCGTGGTTTATGATCCCGAATGTGGTCTTCTTCCAAGAAGTAGCATTTTTCGACACAAATATTTTTTTCTCACTCGGATCATAGAAATATCCACCCCTTGTTTTCTTGGGGTAGCCTACAAAGAGGCAAACTTTCGAACGCGGTTCCAATTTCTTGGGGTTAGCCACAAGCACGTGGGCCGGACATCCCCAAATTCTGAAGTGGCGTAAACTACCTTTATGGCCTCTCCACAGCTTGAAAAGTGTTTCAGAAACATTCTTTGAGAGAACGTTTTTCAAAAGGTAACATATAATCTCCACTGCAAATCCCCAAAATGAGTTTTGAAGATGAGCATAACTCATCATAGACCGAACCATGTCCATTAGGGTTCTATTTTTCCTTTCTGATACACCATTCTGCTGAGGTGTACCTGGGGCTGAGAGTTGGGACGTGATTCCATGTTCTATCACATAGTTTTGGAATTCAAGGTTCATATACTCTCCACCACGATTAGATCTTAATGTTTTTATCTTCTTACCTAACAAGTTTTCAACTTTAGCCTTATACTCCTTGAACTTGTCAATTGATGGAAATCTAACACGAGGATTTTCATGAGCAGCGGAAGGGATCGTTCCAAATTCTAATCCGATTGAATACAAACAATTACAATCTTTAAACGGAAACTAACATGTCATACATATACGTAAATTATAACATGCTACCATAGAATCAAGGGATAAAGTATATGTACCCTTGAAGAACCATTTTTCAAGTGAGCAATCTACAATGCATCCACAACAACCCTCAAATGCAATGAATAGAAATACCAAAAGCACGATCAACGAATACAGCCTCCACGAACCCAATCAAGTCCAACTCGATTCACTAACTGAGTAATGACATTACCACAAGAGTTACCTTGGTATTCTCGGTGTGAGAATCTTGGAGTTTTGAGCTCTGTATGATCTTGCCTTGAGGAATAGACTGAAGGTCTATGATCGAGTAGACGATTGAGAAAGTGGAAGATAAGAAGCTGGTCTATTACATAGACGATGTGCTCAATCGTTTAGTAAATGAAGCCTATCGCATAGACTTTTCTAATCGATCATGTAGTAACGATCAACTGAATGACTATCCTATAGTCAACTCTACACGATTGTTTAGTCTCTATTAACGCTATCACTTAATAAAACTTTTTTACTTGATAGCTTTTTCCGTGAGTACTTTTCGAATGAGGTAACTACTAATTTTGGAAAAACAATTTTCCTTTTATCTCACAGTTACCATAAAACTTCCAATACCCTCCCACTCAATCGATTATTAGAGAAAAAGAATTAATTATCATATAATTAATTTATTATAAATAAATAAAATAATGAACTTATCATATTATTTTTATAACCTATAGTTTTAATATTTCATCTCATGAAACATATAAACCATAGTTTTTTTTTTCTATTTTACGGTATTTGATATAAATCATATTTATATCAATTCCTCCAATTAATGTATCTAATACATCACCACAATTATATCATATATAATTTATTTTCTTTTTGTTAATTTGAACACTTCAAACTAACCATAAATCTGATTCTCAACTTGAATCCATTGAGCTACTAAGGGGACCTTATGAACCTATAGCTTGGAGCTCTAACGACACATGAATAACTGACTAAACTCTTTAGTCACGAGATCCACCATTCATTAACTGCTAGGCACTCCACTAAAGACCGATAGCTGTACTCTTTTCACTACAAATATATTTATGTGTCCATATCAACCAATCAATAGTGCAATAACCCTTCACAAATCGCTTGTAAGTACAACTAGGCCAATTTATCGTGTTGCCCCTATAGTTACATCTATCTCCTTAAGTACCACCGATTCCTCTAATGAACAATAAGTCATAGTCCTACTATGACTGAGTCCTCTATTCCAAAGAGAGGGTGTGACCACTATGTTCAAGATCCGGAATCAGCCCTTAAAGAAGCAATCTATCTTACTTACCCCTGCGTCGGGGAAGGAGTGAATTCCGTCTTGTGTAACTGAGTTCCTGATGACATGCAGAAATGCATGTAATCTTAGGCCTTTTATTTAGAATAATGAGGGCTGTAAAGCATAATATGCGACAATTATATTAGGAATTCATGAGCAAATGAGTTTGTAGTGTTCAACATTAAGAATCTCGGCTAACCCATTATTATGCGTTATTATGCGTTCAATTGTCTATTTTTGTAGCTAACGCAGGAAGTGGACACAAAAGTGGAAGCCGGGCTATCGCATGCAGAAAAACTCTCCATCGAAAATGCAAACGCATATGACCAACACATAGGTGTTGCGGTAATCAACCGCATGCGTCCATCGCATAGAAGTTGCGATCGTCAAGCGATTACGATCATCGTGTAGAAGTTGCAGTATCAAGCGAATGCGGTCACTGCTCAACTGCGGCTACACGATAAAGCATAATAGTGGGATCACCGCAAGGTCGGTGGAATGAGCGCATCAACGCATCTCTCAGGAAAATAAAAAAATGATGTTGACATTTCACCTACCACGCCGTTAGCAACAGAGATTTAGAAAAGGACTAACGTGTCGCGGATGTTAGAATCACAGCAGTCTATAAATGCTGTCGACGATCCAAGCTCTATATATAGAAGCCGCTGAGTAAAATTTAAATTTATCAAGGGTCATCCCTACGATCCAGACTAATGCTTGAGAAGAAAGCTTGAGAGTTGTTCATCTTCTTCTTCCATTCCGAGTGACGACCGGAGCCTTTGGCTGGAGCTAGATCTCGAGAGAGTCAGCTCCACCGCCCACCCATGGCACCACTGGTAGCCTTGACACACATCTGCTGGAAGCAAGACATTGCTTCCAACTGGTCATTTCATTTTTTCTTCTTTCCTTATATTGTATTGTATTACATTTTGGGATTAAAAAATTAATACATTTTGTGTGTTCAATGCATTTCTATGTTTCCTTCGATTCCATATCCATCTTTCTTTACTTAGCATCATTAACTTTCATTGCATCACTTAGTGAGATTGCTAGAGTATCGCTTACTTAGTCATGTGGATTAGAGATATGAAGCATGTAGCAAACCACTGAGAGGTGTGCATTGCGTGAGTGTGTGAGAAAACCTTATTTGCTTAGTGTGAAGCTGTAGCAACGTCTGTCTATAAGCAGACGCAACACTTGTCTATGAGTAAAGTTAGGAATAACTAATTGCCCGGGAGAGTAAGTGGTTGGTCGCATTAAGCAATGTAAGCAAGTATTCACTAGAGATAGGAATAATCTTACATCATCCAAGTTCATGCGGTTACCTTGTCTTATGAGCGTATCATTTATCATTTAGGCATACTCGAGAGAGTAATATAAAATGCAAATCTGAGACTCAAGAGAGCAGATTGGAACGTATAAGCAAGAATGGGGAACTTAGAGATAAGCTCCATTTGTTATTACATAGCGTATGCACCCTATGGATAGGATATTGCATGCGTCTAGTAGTAGGATATGGTGGTATACGACCATCTCGCTCATGCGATGAGAGCACGTGAGCGGGTTATGGAGGTTTAGGCAGGCATAGGCTTCTCGACACTATCGCATATACATTGCATGCATCCTAGAATTAGGCTCAAGTGTGTGTAGCATGATCACATAGCTTGCGTTAGCTGAGGTTACTCTTGCGGTGAAGCTCATTGTTGCAGTCAAGACATCTCAACATTTATCTATTTTTCCATCCATTTACTTCCTGTCAATAGTTGTCGTGTCTCTACCTCTCACGCATATTCTCATTGCGTTGTCTGTTAGTTAGGAGTAGGAGTAGTGTTAGCTTAACAACCCCTCCATCATTCTTTTATTCAACCACCACATGCACATTACCACATACGTCTAGCAAAAAGTCCCTGAGTTCGACCTCGGATCACCCGAGAAACTTGCGTTCGTGTTATACTTGGCGTGAGCGTAAGAAAATTTGTGACAGGGACACATGGTCATCGCATACATTCGTTAATTAATAGGTCATTCCAACGTCTGAGCACTGACCTATGATAATCAACGCATACACTAAGAACATGCATCACATATTATGTTCACTTAATTTTAGTTATCAAGTCCTTGACGATTTGATAATTTAATTTTTCGTCATCAAGTTTTTGGCGCCATTGCCAGGGACTTGGCAGCTAATTGTTTGTTGATTTTTGTGTCTCTACAGGTAACCATTTTATCTTGGGAGTATTGTAACTTGTGGGACCAAGTTGCTAACAATATTGAAGTATAGGTGATGCGCCGAAAGCCAATATTGACCTCAAGGTAGAAGGGCAATCAGTCGCATGAGCTGAAGGTAATTCTAAGCACATGATGGCCGCATGCGCGCAATAATTGCCGAAAATTCCAAAGGTCAGGACGAGCTTCTTGACCCAAGCAGTTGAGAGCCATCTCCTACATGGAAGACTCCTTGTGGTGACAACACTCCAATTTTTCCAGGGACGTCTTCTACTCTATCTTTACCTTGCTTTCTTAGTTTAGTTTATTTTTATTTTTTATTGTTATTTTGGACATGCAGTTGCTTCCTTGTTTGTGGTGTGTTTTCTCCTTGTAGATGCGAAGAATAATTCTCCTCGATGCGCAGTATAACGTAAATTTTCCTTCCCTCCTTCAACGCATGGCTTCGATCGAGTGGATTCCAATGCATGATCGTATGCGGTATCTTGCCTAAGGTCCTTCCTTGTTATCTTTCATACATTATCCTTTTGAAATTCTCTTTTCCCGATTGCGCTCATTTGTGATGTTTCTATAATGGTATGGATAATTCACCACATCCGTTAACTAAGCATAACAAGGCTCACTTTACTTTTAATAGTTTTTTCAAGTTTTGAAAGTCAGTTTTATTATGTGCAAACCTTTGCTCAAACGTTTATTACCACCCTGTAAGTTTGTTTTTAGCTTTGCGGTGAGAACGCTGCCAACCTCTAAGTTTGGGGGTGGCAGCGGTCTCGGGAGAATTGCGTTCATTACATTGCGGTCATACAAAAAAAAAAAAAAAAACAGAGAGAGAGAGAAAAAATATATATTTTGAGAATAATAACTCCACTGTCAATGCAATGGGGAAACCCATGTTGATAAGAGTTAAGTTGTGAAAGGCACTCACCCATAGATGGATGTCCGCATGACACACATAGGGGCAAGCCAAAACGAAAGTGAGTTGCCAGGATCAACGCATACGCGCAACTCCTCTGTCCGACGCAAGCCAAATCAAGCAAGACAAGAGTTAGTTGAATATGGAATGCAACCAAAGTTGGATGCCCGCATGACACACGTAGGGGTAAGCCAAAACGAAGAGCATATCCAGGTTCAATGCCACATTCGAATAAGTCACCACAAATTTTTGAAGTGTTTTGAACGAACGCATTCTCAAAAGCTAAACACAAAGTTGTGGTGAATGAATAAAAAGTTTTTGAGCAAAGGCTTGCCGGATTTAAATTTAGAAAATATCTTTTGGAAGAATCAGCCAAAGTGGAGGAGGGGATTGCGGCGATGGTTAGAGGTACGAGGAAATTATATTATGAAAAGCTGGTCATCGCAAAGGAAAGTAAGAAGGTGAGTTTAGAATTTCTTGAGTATAACGCATGCTTAAGGACAAGCATGATTCTATGTTTGGGGGTGTGATGACATGCAGAAATGCGTGTCATCTTAGGCCTTTTATTTAGAATTATGAGGGTTGTAGAGCATAATATACAGCAGTTTTGTTAGAAATTCATGAGAAAATGAGTTTGCGGTGTTCAACATTAATAATCTCGGCTAACCCATTTTTATGCGTTATTATGCGTTAAATTGTCTATTTTTGTAGCTAACGCAGGAAGTGGATGCAAATACGGAAGCTGGGCTACCGCATAGATGACCGCATGTGGAGAAACTCTCCATCGCAAATGCAAACACATACGATCAATGCATGGGTTTTGCGTAATCAGCCACATGCGTCCATCGCATAGGAGTTGTGATCGTCAAGCGGTTGGGTCATTCTGTAGAAGTTGCAGTATCAAGCGAATGTGGTCACTGCACAATTGTGACTACACGATAACGCATAATAGTGGGATCATCGCAAGGTTGGTGGAATGAACGCATCAACACATCTCTCAGGAAAATCAAAAGATGATGTTGACATTTCACCTACCACGCCGTTAGCAGCAGAGATTTAGAAAAGGACTAACGTGCCGCGAATGTCAGAATCAGAGCAGTCCATAAATGCTGTCGGTGATCCAAGCTTTATATATAGAAGCCGCTGAGCAGAATTTCAATTTATCCAGGGTTATCCCTGCGATCCAGACTAATGCTTGAGAAAAAAGCTTGAGAGTTGTTCATCTCCTTCTTCCATTCCGAGTGACGACCGGAGCCTTCGGCTGGAGCTAGATCTCGAGAGAGTCAGCTCCACCGCCCATCCATGGCACTACTGGCAGCCTTGACACACATCTGCTGGAAGCAAGACATTGTTTCCAACTGGTCATTTCATTTTCTCTTCTTTTCTTATATTGTATTGTATTACATTTTGGGATTAAGAAATTAATACATTTTGTGTGTTCAATGCATTTCTGTGTTTCCTTCGATTCCATATCCATTTTTCTTTACTTAGCACCATTAACTTTCATTGCATCACTTAGTGAGATTGCTAGAGTATCGCATACTTAGTCATGTGGATTAGAGATATGAAGCATGTAGCAAACCACCGAGAGGTGTGCGTTGCGTGAGTGTGTGAGAAAACCTTATTTTCTTAGTGTGAAGCTGTAGCAATGCCTGTCTATAGGCGGACACAACACTTGTCTATGAGTAAAGTTAGTAATAACTAACTGCCCGGGAGCATAAGTGGTTGGTCGCATTAAGCAATGTAGGCAAGTATTCACTAGAGATAGGAATAATCTTACGTCAGCCAAGTTAATGAGGTTACCTTGTCTTATGAGTGCATCATTCATCATTTAGGCATACTTGAGAGAGTAGTCTAAAACCCAAATCTAAGACTCGAGAGAGCGGATTGAAATGCATAAGCAAGAATGGGGAACTTAAAATTAATACAGTTATGAAAGTTCAGGATTTAAATGATACAATTATTAGTTTGAGGTTTAAATTGATATTGTCCCTAAAGTTCAAAATTTAAACCGATAAAAGTATTAGTTTAGGATTTTCATTGATACAATCCTTAAAATTTAGGGATAAAAATTGTTATTTATACTTTAATTTAATATATCAGTAGCCATTTGGGAGAGGGGTACTTTGAATCAATAATTGGATATTTTGTTATTTTTCACTAATGGGCCATTTTACAAATGAAAAATCTGTTTTCATTTTTTTTCAAAACTACATTTTTAATATGTTCATTCTTCTAGTGGTTTCAAAATTTAGTTTTATAAACATGACTCTTAACCTATTAATTTTTTTTTTTATTTTGCTATCTAATTTTTTTGGTATGTTATAGAAAACATGTGTAAATAAAATAAATGGTAAGAAAACAAACAAAATTTTCAGAAACTAGAAACTAAATAGTTATCACAAATAGTACTAAATTCAAATACGTCAAAATCAATTTTAGTCGTTACTATGGGAAACAAACAAAAGTATTTGGTTTCGACCACTAAAATGATAAATAGAAATTTGTGCGAATTTGAAGGAATTTTAATTAGAGGAGGCAATAGATACTTTATCACTTTTATCAATGATATTTCAAAATATACTCTTCTTTATTTATTAAAAAAAATAAAAGTGATGCTTTTGAGAATTTTAAAACATTTCTCGTCGAAGTTGAAAATCAATTTGGTAGAAAAATTAAGAGAATTAGAAGCGATAGAGGTTGAGAATATGAACCAATTGAATTCAATTATTGTGTTGAATCATTAGAAATAATTCATGAGACTACTCCCCCATATTCACTTGCTTCTAATGGAGTTGCAAAGAGAAAGAATACAACTTTAATTTGTTTTATGAGTGCTATGCTACTTACTAAATTAGAATCACGTGCGCATCTTTGTTGCTTCCTTGGATACGGAATCAAGCACAATGGTTTTCGCTATTGGGATCCTCTATGAAACAGACTACGCATATCTCATTATGTCATTTTCTTGCAGCATACAATATTTTCTAGTATCTCGACCTTTCATGAATCTCTTTCAGGTCGTCCTTTCTTTCTTCCCAATGAGTCCGTTAATCTTTTTCCTTCATCTGCATGTTCTCGTGATATTAAGCTTAAGCAATCTGAGCTCATCTCTGTTGATCCCGATACATCATCTGTCTCAACTGTGGAGTCTAAACCGGCTCCTGATCCTACTTCTCCTATTTAATGCTCCACTCAGGTGAGGGCACCTCTCATTCACCTTCAAGATTTTTATTATTTTTCCACTATCAGTTCCTTGGTTGAACCTACCTCTTTTCATGAGGCGAATACTAACCACCTGTGGCAACAAGCTATGAGTGACGATATCCAGGCCTTAGACAAGATGCACACATGGGACTATGTTAACTTACATCCTGATAAGAAGCTTATTGGTTCCAAATGGGTTTACAAGATCAAAACTCGCTCTGATGGTTCTATTGAACAATATAAAGCCTGGCTGGTGGCTAAACAATACTCTAACGAATATAGGATAGATTATGAAGAAACCTTTGTACCTATGGCCCGGATGACATCTATTCGGATCTCTTAGTCGTTGCTGCAGCCAAACAGTGGCCTTTGTTTCAGATGGATGTCAAGAATGATTTCCTTAATGGGGCTTTATATGAAGAAGTCTATATGCAACCACCCCGGTATCTCTCAACCATCTAAGAAAGAGTTTCTTCTTCGTCATGTGTTGTATGGTTGAAACAAGCCCCGTGGGTCGGGTTTGCAACGTTTAGTTCCACCATTATTCAACTTGGGTTTACGTCGAGTCCTGATGACACGACACTTTTTACACTACCTTGGCGAGCACTTTGAGATGAAGGATTTGGCGTCCCTTAGTTACTTTATTGGTCTTGATGTATCAATGAGCTATGCTGGCTATTCATTGTCTTAAGCGAAGTATGTTTCAGACTTATTGGTGCATTTCAGGATCACTCTACTACAGCCCCGACACCACTCGATCCTAATGTTCGCCTGACTCAATTTGATGGCGTTCCTCTTGAAGATGCCACGCTCAACCGTCAACTTGTTGGTAGCCTGATTTACTTAGCAGTGACTCCTCGACATTTCGTATGTTGTTCATATTGTAAGTCCGTTCATGGCTGCCCCTCAAACTATTCATTTTAATGTTGTTCTTCATATTCTTCGCTATGTCAAGGACACTTTAGTCCATGGCATTTAGATTTCATCCTAGTCATCCCTGGTTTTATCTGGCTACTCTGATGCTGATTGGGCTAGTGGTCTTACTGACTAGAATTCTACTTCAGGCTATTGTTTCTATCTTGGCAACTCTCTTATTTCTTGGTGGAGTAAGAAACAGAGTGTTGTCTCTCGCTCGAGTACGAAGTCTGAATATCGTACCTTGGCTGATGCCATGTCCCAGTTATTGTGGCTCTGATGGCTTATTGCTAATATAAGAGTTCCTAGCTGTCTGCATATCCTTTACTGTGACAATCGTAGTGCCATCTAGATTGCTCACAATGATGTTTTTCATAAGGGAACCAAGCATATTGAGAATGACTGTCATTTTGTTCGACATCATCTTTAGAGTAAAACTCTTCTTTTACGAGCTGTTTCTACTACTGAGCAACCTGTTGATATTTTCACCAAAGCTTTATCCTCTGGTCACTTCCTTCCACTGCTTAACAAAATCAAGTTGATTCCTATGTTACCACCATGAGTTTGAGGGAGGGTGTTAAGTATGTAACTATTTAGACTTAGTCTTTGTGGTTAGGACGGTTAGAGAGTCTTTAGGGGGGTTGGTTGATGTTTCTTAGGGTCTATTCTTAGCCTTAAAGTATATTTATATTCAGCATACTTCTTTGTACAATTCAACTTGTAAAATACATTTGCAATAAAAGATATGATGTGCTTTAGAATTGACAAAAATAATATGAAAAAGAACAAAATAATTCGAGTGATGGAAACAATTTTTTTTAAAAATATCGGGCGAGGGGGCCCATAGAAACATACAAAAATTTACAAAAAGGAAAAAAGGACCACACACTGTCTCACAAGAGATGATCATTGGTGGAGCAGTTCTAGTCTTGTTCTTACAATATCAGTTCTAGTCTCACAAGAGATGACCATACACTCTCTTTTTGTGCCGCGTGCCAAGTCCTTTACCAGCACAACCTATTTTCCACCCTTTCACATTATCCTTTTTCTCCTTACCGTTCTATTTGGGAGGGAAATTGACGGTCTTCAGGGAGGCCTACTAGGGAGGTAGTTGGTTCACACTCATTTGTCGACCTAGCAGATGTGAAACATCCGTCGTTTGAAATGAAGTCAGTGATAGAGGAGGAGTATCAGTTTGTTCGGGAGTACTTACAGCCCCCATGTCTGTCATTGTAGATGAAGAGCCCTCCTCTACTGTGGATGACTCTATTTTTGTCGGAGAAGTGGATGGGTTAGATGTCTCGGAGCTCGACATCCACGTTGCGGATGGGTACTTGAAAAAGCTCTCATATTCGAAATCTAAAGTCCTAGCTAACCACATCTTTTTGCTCTCACAATATGGTGTGTTTGAAGTGTAACTTTTAATGAACTAAGGTGGTTGTATATATAAAGGGTAAAGTGTGATTTAAGGGAGATGAAAGGGCACCATTAATCCGATTAAAAATCTTATTGCCGTTTCAACTGTAAAGGTAATGATAACAATATTGATACGAAAATCCTAACGAATTGAAATTAAGAACCCTTTTGATATGAGAACATCTAATTCTCGATTACTAAAACCTCGAAATCAACTCAATTTTAGCCTTAAGGATGAAGTTAAACATGGATTACCTTAAGATCAAGCTATTGAGACACTCCACAAGATAGAACAAGTTCCCAAGCCCAAAGATTGAAACACTCCACAAGATAGGATGATCAATCCCACTTGAATGTTCTTAGCATCCAACTCAACACATTAATTGCAAATTAAGAAAGCTCTCTTGGCTAGTCTTGAAAGAAGCACAAAAGCCCAAACTCAATTCATCATAAAACTTCCTCCTAAACGAAACCTTAATGACCCATCATAATTCATAACAAAATTACAAAAATACCCCTACTTAATATGTCATAAAATGGATAAAATTAGAAATTACTAAAATTACATCAAAATTATTTAAGAAAACATAAATAATAATTTGATGCATGGGACGGTTCATATAAATATACTCATACGTGTGGCCTTCCGACAACTAACACATAATGTGCTTTTATGGCTAAATTTCACATTACAATCACCGTTACCGTTTCTTACGCTTTTGCATCAATAGTGTTGGAGATATGTTGATTGACTTTATATTTTTTTAAGGTTACATATGGTGGATTTTGTAGTTGTCACAAAATTAGTCTCAACATCTATCACTGATAATATTATTTCCTGTAGTATATTTTTCTTTATTTATCTGGAAAATTTCTACAGATTTATGTCTAATATTTTTCTTGTTCGAGCTACAACTTATTATTTCCAAACGAGGATTTTGTTTCATTTCATGGCTACAATTTTTAAAAGTAGAATAATGGTTTTTCTTGTAGAGTTTTTGCATTAATTTATGATTTGAAAGTGTTTCTATTCTTGGTGGCCAATTTGTGCAACATCGACGTTTTTGATCTTTACTTGCTATATTTCGCCGGGTGACTTCATTGTGTGTAAAGTGCAAGTCCTTGAAGATAATTTCTATCTTAGGGGGTCCCTAAGGCATTATTGTTGAGAAGGGATTATCGGTATTAGGGGAACCTATGACTTTATTCTTTTTAGAAGGAGTTCTCTATCTTAGAGAGTATCTAAGATTCGTCATTGAAGGGAGTCACTGAGTTAGAGGGAAGATAATATCACTGGAGCAGAGTTTCACACACTGTTAGAAACCGAAGTGTTTAACACTAATATTGACATACTTAGAGAGAGCCTAAATGGTTTCAAGAGAAGTCTCACATCTAGGAGAAGTCTAGTTGATCTGTGAGATTGGGTTCTACGTGAGTCACTGTTGTAGTCATTGAACTACAGATAAGTACTACGTTATAATTGCATGACTCTTTAATATCAGTGAATTATCTTTCCCGAGCATATTGTCGCCCAAAAATAGTCGGATTTCATTGAACTAGGTTACCAATTTCTATGTTGCTTCACTTGTTTTCTTACTGTTAGTATATCTGTTGTTACAGTGCTTGTGAGTGCTTTTCGTTTAACATCTGTGGTTCGAGGGACGTGTCGTCCTATAACTTTTTCAATTGGTATTAGATCAGCTCACCTTTACCTCTGATGCTTTGATCATGAATGAAATCAAGGAAGGTAGCTCCACCACTCGTTCTCCTATTCCAGATGGAACAAACTATTCATACTGAAAAGCTTGAATGATTGCCTTTCTGAACTTGATTCACAGTAAAACTTAGAAGACTGTAGTTACTTGTTGGTCTCATCCAACCACCAAAACTAATGATGGAAAGGAAATCTTGAAACCTGAAGTACAGTAGTCTGAAGCTGGAGATGAAGCATCATTAGGAAATTTTCGAGCATTGAATGCCATATTTAATGGTGTCGACGTAATATATTCAACCTAATTAATACGTGCATCTCTACAAAGTAGGCTTGGGATAACTTATTTGTTGCCCATGAAGGAACTTCAAAAGTTAAAATGTCAAGGTTGCAATTGTTGATTTGGAAGTTTGAGAATCTTAAAATGCACGATGATGAGTCAATTGCTGACTTTAATGTTTGGTTATTGGACATTGCAAATGATTTATTTTCCTTGAGGGAGAAAATTTTAGAAGTAAGACTTGTTCGGAAGGTGCTTAGGTCTTTAAGAAATTTGACATTTACTGCTATCGAAAAAGATCAAGACACAACATCGTTGAAAGTAGATGAATATTTGGCTCCTTGCTCACTTTTGAGATGTCCCTTGATGGAAAATTCGAGAAGAAGAATAAGAGAATTACTTTACAATCCTCAGTTGAAGATGAGCATGATGATCTTGACAGAGAATCTGAGGATTCCCTTGCTGATGATTCAGAAAGAAGTCTGACAAATTTAATTCTAAAAACTATAAGCCTGGTGGCTTACTTCATCCCAAATAATTCAAGACTTAGAGCAGTAAGAAAGATGCTGATAAGTCAGGTTCTTGTAATTTTAAGAAAGAAAGGTCCTTCAAATGCAAAGAATGTGAAGGCTATGGACACTTTCAAGTAGAATGTCCTAATTTCTTGAAGAAGATGAGTAAAAGCTACATTTTAACCCTATTAGATGATTAGTCTGAAGACAACAACGATTAAGAGAAAGATGTCAAGACACTTGTTAGTAACATCTCATTTGACACTTCATCATGTGAGATTTTCGAGTATAATGTGTATTTAGAAAATGTTAACGATGCTGCTAAACATGTATATGTTGTTTCTTCTTATCAAGCCCTTTTTAACAAATGGCAAGGTGAACTGAAAGTACTTGATGAGAAAAAAGAAAAAACTGAAACTTTAATAGCTGAAAATCACAAATTTATGTCTATTATTGTAGACATAAAGCGAGAAGTTACTCAAGTTAGAACTGAGAAGATTATGTGTGTAAGAATGTCAGGATGCCAAATACTGGTACGAAATCTCTGGATATATTGACAAAAGGAAAGACAGCTAGTGACAATTCTGGACTTGGTTTTCCAAAAAAATGAAAGTCAGTACAACCGATAGTCTCATCTAAGTGGTAAGCAAAAGGTTGATTTTATTAGAGCTTAGTATCCATAATCATATGGATTTACAGGAACATCCCCCAGCAATTCAAAATGGGAAGTCAACAAACTTTACAGACCAAGGTGGATTTGTCAGATTGGTTTTAATTCCTCCCCTTCATCTTATTTCTATGTCATTTGATTAATTACACAATTTCCTTTTCTAAAATGCAGAAAGATAGTAACGTAATAAAAAAATGCGCTGGATCAGTTGATGAGGGAGCCTGGTTGAGCTAAGAAAATATTCAGAACTGTATGTCTCACGTCATGCAGTCAGTCTCCATTTCCAAGTTCGAAGTTCTTCTAGGAAACTCCAATCTATTACCAAATTTTGTCCCTTCTTCTTCCATATTTATACATATATATCAATTATTCTAAATACACTACACTACCCTTAAAAAGATGACTACGCTTCGAATTTTAAGAATGTAGAAAATCTTGTTATTCCTACTGTAAGAAATCACGCGACTTTCTTTTTGAAATCCTTGCATTTTTTCTGTTTATCTTCTAGAATTTTTTTATCTTGAAATGACAAATCTTTTGTGCCACTGTTGTCCCAGATGACTAGGTCTTCACGTTAATAATCACAATACACTTAGATATAACGGTTGATAACAATTCAAGAGTCAAGGGAGATAAAATGTAGAAGCTTGAAAATCCTTCTGTCGTTTACCAAAAGACTGCACGATCGTATAGACAATGCACTAAGAACTAAACGATAGTTCAATAAAGTAAACGATTGGAGGAAGCGTTAGACGATCGTGTAGATGACAGTTGACTAAAGATAGACCATTGTACAGACGACAACTGAGGAGTTAAACAGTCGTATAGACGATTGAACGTGGAGCTAAACGATCGTGTACACGATGCGATAGGAACTACACGATCGTGTAATGATGCCTTAGCAAAATCTAAACGATCGTAGAGGAAAGAAGAAAATACACAGGAGTTTAACTGGTTCAGCCAAAGGCCTACGTCCACTGTGCAAATTGGGAAGTTCTCTTTTATTACTCTTCAAAGTTTTATAGAACGAATGCTCTCTCGAATTCTTATTCACTCTTACATTAATCTCACATTCAATTTGTTTTATATATGTGCAGGCAATTCGGTTAACGATGATGAGCTCTGGTGGTTCCAACATTTAACAGAAAAAGGTCGACAACCATTCAATTGCATGCTGCAATGTTCTACTTCTTGATTTCGATTCTTTTTGTAACAATCTCAAGCTTTATAAGTATCCAGAGTTCCTTCCCTATTGGCTTCATCGAGCCGACTTGAGCTAACATTTTCTAGGTAAGTCGAACTCGAGAAGGTCCAAGGATCTACCAAGCTTGTTTAATGGAACAGTTTTGGTTAGCATATTAGCTGCATTATCAGAGGTATGAATCTTCACTACCTCGACTTCCCCTTTCTCAATCTCTTGTCTGATGAAATGATATTTGATATCGATATGCTTGGTTCTGCTGTGAAACTGCTGATTCTAAAATAGGTATATTGTGCTCTGGTTATCACTTTAGTTTGAGTTATGTCGAAATCATTTAGTAAACCTTTTAGCCACAAACCTTCCTTCAAGGCCTCAGACAATGCGATGAACTTAGCCTCTGTTATGGAAAGGGCCACAACAGGCTGCAATGTAGGTTTCCAACTGATCAAATTGTTCCTCCTATAGGAAAACATAGTCTAATAGGGAACATCTTCTGTCTAAGTCCCCTGCATAGTCTGCATCTATATAACCATAATCTTCATCATTGGATGGCTCATTCTGTCTAAATAAGACTTTTGCCTCCTTGGATGAGCATAGATACCTTAGTATCCACTTGACTGCCTCCCAATGTCTTCTACCAGGATTTACCATGTACTTACTGACCATACTTGTTGCATAGGATAGTGTTGTAGAAGTCATAAGATACATAAGAGACCCCACTACTTGGGATTAAGGGACAACCTTCATATGCTTCAAATGCTTCTCATTTGCGCTTTTTAGACTATTGGCAGCTGAAAGCTTGAAGTGAGGAGAAAGAGGAGTACCTACTGACTTAGCATTCTCCATCTTGAACCTCTGTAATATCTTTGAACAATGTTCAGATTGGCTAACAAGCAATCTGCCCTATTTTCTGTCTCTTTCTATTTCAATGCCTAGGATCTTCCTTGACTCCCCTAGGTCTTTTATATCAAATTCTCTCTTAAGAAGCATTTTCACTTGCTTCAATTCTTCTTTGGATCTCTTGGCCAGCAACATGTCATCTACAAAGAGAAGTAGATAGATCGGTTCCTTTAAATTACGAATATTTGTGTAAACACTCCAATCAAATGAGCTCTTTTTTGAACCCCATCTTGGAGATCACCTCATCAAACCTCTCATACCATCATCTCGGTGACTGTTTTAGGCCATATATGGACTTGTTCAACAAACAAACAAGGTCTTCTTTTCCACTTTTTACATAGCATTGAGGTTGTCTCATGTAAATTTTCTCATTCAACAGCCCATGTAGGAAGGCTGTCTTTACATCCAACTAGTATAGATCCAAATCTTTTTGCACAAGTAAGGAAAGAAGTAGTTGGATGTGAGTATGCTTCATAACATGAGAAAACACCTCATTGTAGTCAATGCCTTCCTTTTGAGTAAACCATTTAGCAACAATCCTAGCCTTGAACTTAGACTTTTGCATACCTGGAATCTTTTCTTTAAATTTGTAAATCCATTTACAGGAGATAGGTTTGTACCATTTAGGCAAAGGTACTAGTCTCCAAGTGTCATTTTGATTGAGGGACTTTATTTCATCATTCATAACTTTAATCCATGCCTAGCATCCAGGCTATTTGTTGCTTCTTCAAAGCTGGAAGGTTCATTATTACTCAAAGAAATGGCAGCAATCGATGCTACACTAGCAAAATCAGACTCTTGGTACCTTGGTAGTGGTACTATTGTTCTTCTAGGTCTGTCTCTTGCCAATGAGTAGTTGTGTAAGTCCCCATGTTTCTCAACTTCATCACTAGACACATGCTCTCTGGTTTTAGAATCCGCATCACCTTTTAACTCTTGATTTTATGAGGAAGTAGAAGCTCCATTATCATTTTGAGGCTTCACCTCAAATCTCGTGCTACTAGTCTTTGTTAATGTAGAAGATGGTTGTTCTGACATCATGAACATCTCATCTAGTCTAAAGACCACATGAATACTATTCACACACCTCTTTTCAATAATTGGCACAACCTAAAGCCCTTTACTCCCAGTGTAAAGCCTAAGAACATGCACTTTACAGCCCTTGGTTTCAACTTCCCTTGGCTTTGGTGCACGTAGCCTACACAACCAAACACTTTTAGGTGTTCCAGCTTAGGTGGCTACCCTGTCCACCTCTCTTCAGGAGTCTTCAGCTCTATAGACTGACGAGGGCATCTATTAAGTGTGTATATGGTGTAGGAGATAGCTTCAACCCAATATTTTTCAGGCAACAAGACATTGGACAACTAACATCTTACTTTTTCCAGCACTGTTCTATTTAATCTTTCAGCTATTCCATTTTGTTGAGGTGTGTACCTTACGATTCTATGTCTTACTATGCCATGCCCCCTACAAAACAGATTAAACTCCTCTCTAAAAAACTCTAAATCGTTATCAGTTCTAAACTATTTAATTTGTTTAGAGGTATGCTTCTCAATCAAGGTCTTCCATTCTTTAAATCTACTAAATACCTCATCTTTGGATTGTAAAAAGTAAACCCAACTCTTCCTTGAGTAGTCATCTAAAAATGAGAAAAAGTACCTTGCTCCACTAAGAGATGGAGAGTGAGCTGGCCCCCACAAGTCTGAATGCACATATTTAATGATTTCCTTTGAAGTGTGTTGTCCTTTGGGGAATTGCTGTCTTATTGCTTTGCCGAATATACAATGTTCAAAAAATTTAAGGCTATCTCCAACACCTCTTGGTAGTATTCCCTGTTTAGATAGCACTTGCAGCCCCTTCACACTGATATGAGAGAGTCTCTTGTGCCACAACTCATCTTTAGTAGCTTTCTCATCAATTTCATGAAGGAACTCTTATTCAAGAGAACCTATGAGCAGAAGCAAGATCTTTCCAAGTCCATTGTGAAAGAATAAAGGCATTCACAAACATACAAGAACAAATTACAGCATGTTTCAGTAATCAAATACAGATGGAAAGAGAGACATACCCTTGAAGAACTCTTCTTCTGAAATTCTCTCGCTCTCGTGATCAATAAAACAACAACCTCCCGCTTTCATCACAATCGCCTAGCTAACACGAACAGTCTGCTCCTCGAACAAGAACCCTTTGACACTACCACTTGGCAACCTTGGTATTCTTGAAGTGAGAATCCAGGAGGTATGGCTCTGTGTGAATTTGGTAGAGGGAAGGAGGAAGAAATGATCGAACTACATGATCAAGTAAGTGGGAGGATGTTTTTTTCTATCGCATAGACTGAGAGTACTTATCATTTAGTCTCTCGTTAGATCGTTCACACGATCGTGTAGTAAATCTCACTCTATATGATCATTTCTTCTCTCGCTATACACGGTCGTTTAGTAAATCTCTCACCATCGTTTAGTCTCTCGTGAGGGCTATGGTGTAGTCTCGTGAGTAAACGATGAGTAATTTACTACAATGAAGCGATCTCTGTTTGCCCTTCCCATTGTTCTTGTTCTTCCCCTATGAGAACAAGCCTTCACCTTCTGGTTGATCCTTCTTAGTCATTTGCAATTCAAGCTCTCTGACTCTTACAATGGATATGATAGCTTCTGTGGTAATTCTTTCTCTATCGTACTTTAATGCAGTCTTCACATCTTTGAAGGATTCTGGTAGAGAATTCAATAGTATGAATGCCTCATTCTCTTCTCCAAAATTATCTCCAACCGATCTGAACTCAGAATATAGCCTCTTGAACTCATTAAGATTATCCGTGAGGGACTTTGCTGGATCCATCTTTTAAGTGAAAAATCTTTCCCTCAAGAAAGTTTTATTGGAAAAATCTTTGTTGAGATATATCTTATTCAACTTATTCTACAGGGCATAGGCAGTAGGCTGGTTGACAATCTGCCTCACTATCTGTGACATTGAGAACGACGGTTCCATATGCATTTGATTTAATAGTCTCTTTGTCTGCCTTGGAGAATGTTTCAGGGTATTCGCAGGGTTCGTAATGGCTAAGAGAGTTTTCTGCTGCCCCAGGACTGCTTTCATATTTGCTTTACGTAGTTCAAATTCTGTCTTGCCATCAAATTTCTCAATCTTATATCTTGTAGTTGCCATTCTTGGTCTTTAAGATTTACTATTTCAAATCATGAATTCAAATCTTGGAGCTATCTTGAACTGTTCACTAAGCTATGTTACCAATTGTTGTCCCAGATGACTAGATCTTCACGTTAATAATCACAATTCACTCAGATATAATAGTTGATAACAAGAGTTAGGGGAGAGAGAATGTAGAAGCTTGAAAATCCTTTTGTCGTTTACTAAAAGACTGTACGGTCGTATAGACGATGCACAAAGAACTAAACGATAGTTCAATTAAGTAAATGATTAGAGGAAGCGTTAGACGATCGTGTAAACGACAGTTGACTGAAGCTAAACGATCATATAGATGACAAATGATGAGCTAAATGGTCATATAAACGATGGAGAGCGGAGCTAAACGATTATGTACACGATGCAATAGGAACTAACAGATTGTGTAAATGATACCTTAGCAAAATCTAAATGAGCATAGAGGAAAGAAGAAAAGACACAGGAGTTTAAGTAGTTTGGCGAAAGGCCTATGTCCACCGTGCAAATTGGGGGTGCTCTTTTATTACTCTATAAAGTATTACAGGACGAATGTCTTGCTCTCTCGATTTCTTATTCACTCTTACATTAATCTCATTCAATTTCGTTTATATATGTGCAGGCGATTTGGTCACCAATGATGAGCTCTGGTGGTTCTAACATTTAACAGAAAGAGATTGACAACCATTCAATTGCCAGCTGCGATGTTCTACTTCTTGATTTTGATTCTTTCTGTAACAGCCTCAAAAGATAATATCATATTGCAGTATGATCGTTATAATGCTTCAATGGGTCTATTTGTCATGTTTTCACTTTGGCATATGAGTGAGGTTGATTCATGTTCTTTTGCAGCTTGTTAGACACCGTGACTTTCCTTGGTGCATTTCCAACATTTAGAATGAAGTAATCACAAGTAATGGTTCTCTTATTTATTAAAGCTTTATATGATTTGGTTAGATTCTTTGAGTGTTCTTGATTGCTCTCCAAAAGAGCAATTTATTCCCACCTAAATCATGTTAGTTTTTAGGAATTTAATGTTTTATTTAGTGTTTTGACCGATAAATGAGGAAAGGAGACCCTCGGGACATTCAAATATATTTTTGATCAAAACGGAGAAAGTAGATGTAAAAGGAGCAAAATTACCCTTTCCCCATAGGGAGAGCGCAGTGATGCCTTGCTCGACACCGTGCACTGCACTCAAAGACAGAATGCCCACTTGCCACGATCGAAGCTGCACTATTCAACACATAGTTGCACATAACACATCACCTCATGCGCGAGGCAGGCACTATGACAAAATAAGCCCAGGCATAGCTGAACTCTCCAATAGTGCAGAGGTACTCGATAACTTTCTATAAATATTCCCTCGATTTTTAAGGCACATGGATGGATTATTTAATAGAAAACGTAACCATCAATAATTTTTCATTTCTTTTTTACCTTTTAGCTTAGGTTCTTTATTTTCTTTTGGGTTGTAACAATTTATTAGAGTTTCCTCCTCGACATGTCTATGGAATCATGAGGTAAGTTGTATCTAGATTGTGGGAGTAAACCCTTTGTAATTTTATGAGATTTTTCTTGATTAAGTTTATGAAATTACTATGTTTCATTTGAATATTGTACATATCTAAAATTCTTGAATGGATTAACATCCCTCCTCTCAAATGTATGTCTTGACCAAACAATTGTAGGCTTGCACGTTTCCTAGATTATTCGTCAATGCTCGAAATCAACTAAGTAGCAAAAGGTTAAGAATTGTATGCCAGGGCTTATGGCTTTTCTTGGGTCATAGTTATGCATATTTTAGCTTAGTACAAAGGATAAGTCATACTTATTGCATTCCAAGCTTAAGTTGAATGCTTTTTCTTAATGTTGGATAATGCTAAATGTATAGATGAATTCATGAATGTAGTAGTGTTATTGTTTCAAAAAGAACCGAAGACGAGAAATAAAGTTGCAGGCAGTTGAACATTGTCGTCTTCTTTCTATTATGTTGTTGTAACCACTAGAGCTTCTTCGTTGACAACGAGCGCCTGTATAAAAAGAAAATGAATGATAGAATAACGAGAACAAGAGAGAGCAAGGCATTCATTTTGTAAGAAGTTTAAAGAAGAAGTAATAAAAAGAGACCCACCCGATTTGCACAATGGACGTAGGCCTTTGGCTGAACCACTTAAATACTTGTGTTTTTTCGTTCTTTCTCTACGATCGTCTATCTTTTACATAAGTATCATGTACACAATTGTTTAGTTCCTCACGCATCGTTTACACGATCGTTTAGCTCTACATTGCATCGTCTATACGACCATCTAATTCCTCAGTTGTTGTCTATACGATTGTTTAGTTCCTCACAACTATCGTCTACACGATCGTCTAGTGCTTCTTAATATCATTTACATAATTGAACTATCGTTTAGTTCTTTAGAGCTTCATCTACACAATTGAGCTGTATTCAGGTAAATGATAAAAGGGATTTGAAGCTTGAAGCATACACTCTTCCCCGAGTCTTGAAGTGAACTTGATCGTTAATGCTGAGTAGTTTCGGCCTACAAACAAGTGGATCATAGTTAGCTGGGGTAACAAGTGATATCATAGCTCAGAAAACAACTCAAGACAGACCCAAGATTTGAATTCTTGCATACTTCGAATCAGATAAGTCAATCTTGAAGTTCAACAATGGCTACAACAAGGTATGAAATCAAGAAGTTTGATGGAAAGACAGACTTTGAATTATGAAAAGTGAAGATCAAGGCAATTTTGGGACAGTAGAAGGCACTTCTGGCTATCATAGACCTAGCAAAATACCTTGGAACACTCACCGATGTAGAGAAAGAGACAATAAAGGTAAATGCTTATGGAACTATTGTCTTGAATGTCATAGATAGTGTTGTAAGGCAAATTATTGACCAGCCTACTGCTTATGATCTCTGGAATAAACTAACCGAGAATTATCTCAACAAAGACTTGCCTAATAAAGCTTTCTTGAGGGAAATATTTTTCACATACAAGATGGATGCTGCAAAGTCCCTCACTGATAGATTGAACGAATTCAAGAGATTGTCATCAGAATTCAAATCAATAAGAGACAACATTGGGGAAGAAAATGAGGATTTTATATTAAGTAACTCTCTATCAGAATCAATTAAAGATGTCAAAACAGCCATGAAGTATGGTAGAGAAAGAATCGCTACAGAAGCAATAATTTCAGCAATAAGAGTCAGAAAACTAGAGTTACAGATGAACAAGAAAGAGCAACAAGGAGGAGAAGGCTTGTTTTCAAAGGGGAAAACAAAGAATAATGGGAAGGGAAAGCAGAATGGTGGTGACAAGCCTAAGATCAAGTGTCATTTTTGCCACAAACTTGGACACATGAATAAAGACTATTATGCCTTGAAGAGGAAGTTGAACTAACAGAACAAAGGAGGAAAACAGACAAGCAGCTGTGGGGGAAAATTCCCTTATGTATTCAGATGCCTAGGTTGCAACTGAAGAGTGTGGAGAGCAGAATTCTATGGAAACTCAAGACTGGGTGATAGATTCTGGCTGTTCAGTCCATATGACACCATCTAAAGGGTGGTTTTGTACCTATAAGAAGTGGGATGGAGGGCTGATCTACATGGGAAATAACAATACCTGTAGGGCTGTTGGAATTAGGTCTGTTTCCTTGAAGATATAGGATGGTTCAATGAAGTTGATTAGGAATATGAGGCATGTTCCTACGTTGAAGAGAAATATCCTATGATTCGGGTTGTTTGACTCTATTAACTATAAGTATAGAGATATTGGAGGCACCTTTGAGATAATTAAAGACTCAAAAGTAGTGTTGGTGGCAGCCAAAGTTAATGGCTTGAATGTCATCAAAGATGTGCAAATGGCACATTCAGCCTTGATGGCAACAGATGAAGAACCCACAGAAGATGAGCTATGGCATAAGAGGCTATCTCATATTAGTGTGAAAGGAATGCAAGTTCTCTCAAAATAGGGGATTCTTCCTAAAGGTGTTGGAGACAACTTGAAAATTTGTGAGCATTGCACCCTTCGCAAGGCAACAAGGCAAAGCTTTCCTAAAGGACATTATACTTCCAAAGAGATACTTGAATATGTACATTCTGACTTATGGGGGCCAGCATACTCTCCTTCACTAAGAAGAGCAAGGTACTTTCTTTTCTAAAAATGAAGAGTTGAGTTTATTTTCTAAAAATGAAAGATGAAGTGTTTGGGAGATTAAAAGAATGGAAAACCTTGATTGAAAAGCAAACCTCTAAACATATTAAACACTTGAGAATTGACAATTATTTAGAGTTTTGTGGAGAGGAATTTAACTTGTTTTGCAGGGAAAGTATTGTGATGCATAGAATAGTGAGGTATGAACCTAAACAAAATGGAGTTGCTGAAAGATTAAAGAAGAAGTTTAAATAACGAGAACGAGAGAGAGCAAGGCATTGATTTTTTAAGTAGTTTAAAGAAGTAATAAAAAGAGACCTCCCGATTTGCACGGTGGACGTAGGCCTTTGGCTAAACCACTTAAATACTTGTGTTCTTTCTATCTTTCTCTACAATCGTCTAGCTTTTACATAAGTATCGTGTATACAATCGTTTAGTTCCTCTCGCATCGTTTAAACGATCACTTAGCTCTGCATTGCATCGTTTATACGATCGTCTAGTTCTTCAGCTGTCATCTATAAGACCGTTTAGTTCCTCACAACTATCATCTACACGATTGTCTATTGATTCTTAATATCATTTACATAATTGAACTATCGTCTAGTTCTTTGGAGCTTCGTCTACACGATTGAGCTGCATTCAGGTAAACGATAGAAGAGTTTTGAAACTTGAAGCATCTGGTCTTTTCCGAGTCTTGAAGTGAACTCGACCGTTAATGCTGAGTAGTTTTGGCCTGCAAACAAGTAGATCATAGTTATCTGGGGCAACAGTTATTGTTGGAAAAAAGCTCCCACTTATATTGCAGGTGGAAGTATAAAAGTAATAGAGAAATTAGAAGAAAGCAATAAAATCGGAGAAAACAAGAATTTATGTGGAAAACTGCTAATTCGAAGAAAAGACACAGACCAAAAAATTCAACTATGTGAAAGATTACTAAAATTCTCTCTCCCAGCCCTAATTACATTAGCATGCTCTCAAAGCTTTTGACTATCCAAACCCCTTTTACCACTCTCACTAGAGAATACGAAAGGAATTTAATTAAAGTTAGCACCTTAAGATTAAAGTGTTTCCCACTATCCTTTTATAGTGTTAGAAGCATCACTTTCTACAACTTTTCTAATGTTGGATAAACTGCACTTTTAATTTTTTTCCACAAACTCAAAAAATTCCACCTCAGCAAGATTTTTGGAGAATTCACAGCTTATATTACATTCATTATCTTCACCAACATTAATAATTCTCAAGTTAAAGAACTATCACCTACTCCACTATGAAAAGTAGACCACTTGAAATACCACCTCCCAAGATTTTCCTTTTTCGTCACATGCTGTTAAACCTTGCTAGTGCAATTTCCACCTACTTAGCTTACCTGGAAGTCCTTCAACCATTAACATGAGTTCCACCACACACCTTGCATAACCGGCAAATCAATACCCATGTACAAACTTGTGGAACTTCTAATATTACATCGTCTATCATGGCAAAACCAACATACAGCGAAGGATGAATAATGCATTACTTCAATGAAAGATACTGTCATCTTCCATGACGATAGAGAAAATGTTAGCATCCAACACAATCTTTTTGACGAACCTGCTCTGTTACGACAATCCTTTTCCATGTGAACAGACTGTCTACATTTCCAGAAAACCTCATTACCTTTTTCTTTTTCTTCCACTTCCTAGCTACCAATATTGAATCCACTAGTGAAGTATGCCCCTCACTCTTAAGTTTTTTTTCCACTGACAAACTTTACTAATAGCCTCAGCAAAATCTAAAGTTTATTTCACATATATCAATATTGGCTTGATGTGTTCATAAGAAGAAGGAAGTGATAATATGAGTATGATTTCCTTATCTTCATCTTTTGTCATCATTCCTATCACCTCTAGCTCATAAATGATACAATTGAGAATATCCAGATGATCTTAGTGTTGGATGGACATCATCACACAGTGGAAAAAATCAAGATCCATAAGCATTCTAATTCATTAATTTTGGTTGAAAAGAAACATGCTAAAAAATAGAGTATAATAGGTTTCATGAACATACCTTGACCGAACCAACGAAATCTCCATTTCCAGCTGCAAAATCCTCCGAATCCTTGTGTAGACCACCACAAGATCTTCCCTACTATCCTCTTGGTGTTCTAGATTGAGTTGTGGGATGATAATGGGCAGGAATGCACGTTATCATAGTGCTAAATTCTTAAACATTGTTGGATTACGTTGATGAAATATGTTACTTTGCGTCCATTAAACATCAGTTTCTTAATATTGCGGTCACATGCATCCAACGCATTATAATAGTTGATCTTTGTATTTTTTTGCAGAATATGTGTTAACGAAATGCAAAGATTGCGATCATAGGAAATCATTGGTCGAGTGCAACTTCACCGCAAACATTCCACCAAGAAGGATCGCCGCAACTTGGTTAGCGCAACATGGTGGGCACATCCGGGTGAAAGGATAATTAAGAGCGATGGGACAGAAAGCTGATGACAATCGAATCCAAATTAAGTTGACAGTCAATAATGCTCACAAAGTACATTCAGCTTTATCGGTGACAATTATCCATTCAGTCAGGAATTAAAGCTGTCCCATTTGTACAACCAGGAGAGAGAAGCCGCTTTTCACCATGGATGCTCTATAAATACCAAGGGCATTCTTCAGAGAAGGGGTTAACCAATTGATCAGTTCGCATGTCTTTGTTCTTAGTTTTATTTCATTTTAAGGTGGACACGAGGGAGAAAGTTGTACCGTTAGATCTTCTGGTAAGCTTGAGAGAGCACCAGAAGCTCCAAACCAGAACCCAACACTTATTTATTTACTTGGTTACCACAAAGTTTTCATAAAAATTACCAACGCAATCTATTTTCACTTGGATTCTGCTAGGGAAACTTGAGGTCACAACGTAAATCCATCAACACATATCATCCATACTTCTACTTCATAAATTTAAAGCATCAAGATTTTGGCGCCATTTCTGTGGACTTCGGCAAGATAGTTTGCTAACGGTAATTTTTTATTTCTTTGCAAAACTCTCAATCTTTGGTGAATTACGACCCAGAGATTGAGAGAACATTCAGAAGAAGATTGAGAGACCGCCAACAACAACCACAATCAGACAAAGAAGAGATGGCGGAGCAGCTTGGAAATGGAGCACCAAATGATAATAATGTCATGGCGAATCCAATTTTGTTGGCAAACGATCGCAATAGGCCTATTAAGGACTATGCATCGCCGAACCTATATGATTTCTCTCCAAGAATCATGAGGCCTTCCCTCGACGAAAGTAGATTCGAAATGAAACCAATAACGTTGCAGATGATTCAGGCTGCTGAGAAGTTTGGAGGAAGGCATGGCGAAGACCCGCACGCCTACCTTCGGAGCTTCATAGAAATCTGCTACCACCGGTCCAACACAAAGTCAAGCTAGTAGCTCACAACCACCGCAATCTTCGTCCTTAGAGAGCTTGCTGAAGCAATATATTGAGAAAAAACGTATCAGTGCTTCAAAACCAAGCTACTTCCATTTGAAATCTCGAAATCCAAATGGGACAAATTGTGGACGAGCTGAAAAACAGACCGCAAGAAGTGTTGCCGAGCTCAACTAAGCTCCCTCGCAATGCTGGGGGTAACGGGAAGGACCAATGCCTTGCACTCTCCTTGTTAAGCGACAACATGATTTCGGAAGTAGGGGAAAAGCACATTGCGACCAACTTGAATGCGGCGACAATCGAAGAACCGTTGACCTATAGTTTGGAGAAGCTCGAGAAAATAGACCCTGAAGTTGCGTCTACCCTTAAGCCTCTAGATCTTAAGACAGAAGAAGTTCAACCACTAATGACTCCGAAAAGGTTGAAAGAGGAACAAAATGAGGAAGAAAATATCACAATAGTGGTTGCAGTGACAAATGCTATGATCCCACCTAAAATGGGCGACCCAGGAATCTTCACAATCCCATGCTCTATCGGAGGGACCTTCAGTGGCCAAGCATTATGTGATCTTGGGACAAGTATAAACATAATGCCGCTATCAGTCTTCAAACAATTGAATGTCGGCAAAATTTCGCCTATAAAGGAAACTCTCCTACTCGCGAACAGATCTCGAATACAACCTAAAAAAGAGTTGAAAAATGCCACAATTTCAATCGATAAATTCATCCTGCCGGCAGACTTCCTTATTTTGGATTATAAAGCGGATGAAGATACGCCCATCATATTGAGATGACCATTCCTTTCAATCAGTCGCGCTCAAATTGATGTGTGCAACGGGGAAATTGTAATGAGCGTTCATGGGGAGAAACTTCGGATTAAGGCAGTAAAGATCCCAGAGGACAAAGAAAAGAGAAACAAGCCACCATGGATGTGAACAAACCATCCGAAAATAAGTGGTCCCTAAGTATTATATGATCCAACCTCATCAGGGACACAATCCTTTCGAATATCCTTTTCCCATGTCAAATACTTCATGAGCTTCTATCTTACTTGCTATTATCGCAACTACTTTGCTTACTATTCATCTACACTGCACTACAAAAAAAAAAAAAAAAAGCCTTGTCGTTTTGTTTTAAATTAGTTGACCCTCTCTTTGTTTTTTTTGTAAACGATCGAGGCGCTAGATTGCAGAGATGTTACGCGGAGAAGCCTCTTATCTTACTCCATCATCGCAGTCCAAAGAAAGAAGAAAGATCGCTGCAAAGAAGGGTGCGCCAATACAATGCGGGCGACAGTGCAAAATTTGGGGATGTACTCTTCCTTATCCTTATTCCAAATTTTGCGCTATCACATTGCATTTTAGTTTTCAAGGTTTTATCACCGCATCCTCTTTGATCACCGCAATCGTTTGACATAGATAAATTTAGTGAGTTACTGCATTCTGTTTCTTTGCGAAGTATGATTTCAATGATGAAGATTATGCTTTTATCTCTTTCGTATATATTAGAGTCAACTTAATCTTAAGATAGTCACCTCATGAAATATTTCTAGAAGTTAGGGGTTTGTTAGCTTTCTTTCAAACTCTCTTGACAACACATTTTATGACCATCGTATGACTTATTTTAATCTTTTGGCAATAAGGACATTGCCGCATTTTACATTTGGGGGTGGGGTATTTGTTTCCGACCTTGCTATTTCTACAAAATATATATATATATTTTTTAGAATAACAACTCCACTGTCAATGCAATGAGAAACCCATGTTGATAAGAGTTAAGTTGTGAAAGGCATTTACCCGTAGTTGGATGTCCGCACGAAACACGTGGGGACAAGCCAAAACAAAAGTAAGTCACTAGGATCAACGCATACATCAATGACTGCAACTCCACTGCCAAATCGGTATGAGTTTAGTCTGAGAAAGAGTGCATTGCTCGTAGTTGGATGTTTGCATGACACACGTGGGGGAAAACCAAAACAAAGGCAAGGCACTCGGTTCAGCGCAAGATCAGAAAAAAATAGCAATGAAGAAATTTTTTGTGCAAGGATAAAATCATTTGACACCCCAGTTGAAAATTTTCTTTTTGAAATAAATCAGGCGATGTTTCAGAATTTAGTAAAGTCCTTATGAAAGGTAAGCTTGCAGTCCCTAGGTCTTAGAAATATTTTAAGAAGAGACTTGATTAAGACTTAAGGAAATTATGGCATATAGGATTTGAACGAAGTATTCTTGAGAAATCTAGGAAAAGAACTTTGGGGTTGACTTGCTAAAAGAATCTTTAGCTTATGCTTGAGGACAAGCATTGTTTAAATTTGAGGGTGTGATAACGGGCAAAAATGCACGTTATCATAGTGCTAAGTTCTTAAACAATATTGGATTGCGTTAATGAAATATGTTACTTTGCATCCATTAAGCATCAGTTTCTTAATATTGCGGTCGCATGCGTCCAACGCATTAGAATAGTTGATCTTTGTATTTTTGTGCAGAATATGCGTTAACGCAATGCAAAGATTGCAATCATAGGAAATCATTGGTCGAGTGCAACTTTACCGTAAGGCTTTGCGTTGATCGTGCTCACAAACATTCGCCCAAGAACGATCACCGCAACTTGGTCAACGCAACATGGTGGGTGCATCTGGGTGAAAGGATAATTAAGAGCGATGGGACAGAAAGCTAATGATAGTCGAATCCAAATTAAGTTGACAGCCGATAATGGTCACAAAGTACATTCAGCTTTATCGGTGACAATTATCTGGCGCATTAGTCAGGAATTAAAGCTGTCTTATCTGTACAACCAGGAGAGAGAAGTCGCCTTTCACCATGGATGCTCTATAAATTCCAAGGGCATTCTTCAGAGAAAGGGTTAACCAGTTGATCAGTTCGCACGTCTTTGTTCTTAGTTTTCTTTCATTTTAAGGTGGACGCGAGGGAGAATGTGTGCCAAAAGATTGTTTCGGTAAGCTTGGGAGAATGTCGGAAGCTTCGAGGATAGAGAGAGGGCCGACGCTTGTGGAAGCGGGATCATCATTAGATCATAATAGAGATTTCAGTGTAAAAAGCCTTGGTCAGCAAGGAATTGCTACCAGGCTCTCTACCTTTAACTTCCATTGACATTTTGTACTCAACTCATTTATAAGAATGAAATTTCTTTCTCTATATCTGTTCACTCTCTGTCATTCACGCATGAGTAGCTAAATTAGTTGAATGGGTTGAGAAGCATTTAGCTAGCACAACTAGGGAATCTTCATTCTTTGCGATTATCTTGTTTATGTATGCTTCATTCATCCATTAGAGATACTTGGGAGGGTGGTCTAAGGACAAGATCTAGACTTGAGAAGGTCAGGTTAGAATCAAGACTCGAAAGAACCAGATTAGAACACATAAACGAGAGATAGGTGCTTAGGAATGAGCACTATTTGTTATCAACGCATCACATGCATCCTAGAGATAGGATATGATTGTATGTAGTCACCTTACTTTCATAAATTTTGCATCATCACATAGAACAAGAGTAGAGACTTAGGGATAAGCTCTATGGACACTTTTGCATTCAACACATGCATCATAGACTTAAGAGCATCGCATTTACATTGGAAAAATGACTTGTGCATGGTTGTAACATGATCGCATGGTCTGACGCATTCCTGAGTAACGCTAGTTAAAGATCTTCTCAACTTGTTCATCGCATACTCATTGCATCTATCAACGCAATTGTCTTTTCTCAAATCCACCACCTTTATTTATTTCTTTTTTATCAATACAAACAACAAAAATTACCAACGCAATCTATTTTCACAAGTCCCATTGTTCGACCCTGGACTTACTTGGAAACTCAGAGGAATTTACACTTGAATTCCACTAGGGAAACTTGAGTGCACAACGCAAATCCATCAACACATATCATCCATACTTCCACTTCATAAATTTAAAGCATCATGGGACTCAAAATAAGTTGGAATAAAAGGGAATACGGAGAAAGCTCACTGAACAGAACCCATTGAAGAACACCTTCTTCATCTGAATTTTTCAGCAAAAATTCAGTTGGTTCTCCATCCGTTTTTCACTCCAATCTCTTCAATATATTGTAGACCATCATGCAAAGAGATGTGCTACATGGGATGCAGCTCATGCTTGGAGTAAACCAAAGAAGAGGTGGTGGGTTCTTTGTGAGCAAGTTGAAGATGAACTTGAAAAACCCATTTTTCAAGTATTGTGTAATTTTCCAATTTCCAAAAATCATTTTGATTTTAAAATCATGTTTTATTTCTAAAATCAAAATTTATTAATTTTACAAATCAATTTCAAAAAATAATTTTCTAATAAAAATAATAAACAATTATTTAAACTATTTAAATAATTCTAATTAATTTAATATCTAATATTAAATTATTTTTACACAAATTCATCTTTATATATTTAAATCATATTTAAATATATTTTCTCCAATTTTCGTTTGATTATAATTTGAACGTTTCAAATTAACTTATCACACTACTCTAGAGCTAATCCATTTCTGAGTTAGTAAGGGAACCTCATGGATCTACAGATCATGGACTCCAACAATCCGAGATTAATTGGCTAAACTCATTAGACCGATCTAACTCCCATTCGTTAACTAATGGGTCACTCCACTAAAGCCCATAGTTTAACTCACCTCACTGTAGATATATTATGTCCACTTGATATAACCATGATTAGTAAGTTAACCTTTCACAGGTTGTTCATAATAACGGCTGCGTCAAATCTCTATTTTACCCCCAAAATTACCTCTTGTTCCTTAAGTCCCCACTGATCCTCTAATGAACAATTGTTTTGTGATCCAATCACAAAACCGAGTCCCTCTCATGTCAAATGAGAGGGTGAGATCTCTTGTTCAAGCCTCAGAATCAGCACTTAAGGGAAAAACCTCTCTACTATCCCTAAAGTGGGTAGGAGTGAATTTGCTCTTGCACCCTATGTCCCCAGTTATCTATCCGGTCTTACCCCTGAAATGGCAGTATTTTGAGCCGGTGCTGTTGAGCCAACCCTCACCTATGTAAATCTAAGGGCAATCCCAGATAAATAGGAGTTCATAGTTAGCTCAGAATTAAAGTCAAGTTACCTAGGTCATCGCTTTGAAATAGTCAGTTTTAAATAGTAAATAGCATTATAAAGTAAGAGTGACTCATTTCGTGGTCCGATCTTGTACAAACTCTTTTGCACAAGGACACCCTGACTTCTCATGTCCAACATGAACGAATTATGATCGCTTCGTTTGTAGAACTTTACAACTCCTTGTAACAACTACAGAGCAGGCCGTATCCAATAGTGTTACCAGAATAAGGTACCCAATCTTATCCATGTACTATAGATAATTTTGACTATTTACCCGAACCCGATCCACCTTTATGTCTCCACATAAAGTTCAAGTACTCATCCAATAGTCAAGGGACTCTTAGGTTTATTGAATTTCTATTCAAGCAATAGATCTATTCAATAACACCTTTATTGAATTATCAGAATAAGTTCCATTGTTTACGTACCATGAGTTTTAGGACATAAAACCCAACAAACTCCCACTTGGACTAAAACTCGAGTGGTAACTTATACATCCGATATATAAGACTAAGTTTTTGAGTTTTATAGAGAAATACAATAAACTAGGGCATCCCTTACCCATCTTTTACCATTCGGTATCTCTATACCCAATATTTCTCCCACTTGCCCTAGCTTATCTGGTATTCCTAGTCCTACTAGGTAATTCTCAAATACTTTAGCCGAGAGAATTATTGTAAACATTTTTAGTATACAATAGGCTTTAGATAAAATTATAAGGGGATTCCATCTTAATCTCAATAATGGCCAAGAAGCACACTTTCCTTTCACTACATTGAGGTACTCTCAACTCTTTGAGCAAGATGCATCTAACCTGTCTCAACAACTCTTTGTTAATAGTTAGATCTAGAAATGTTTAAAACTTCTATACTTTGATCTAGCCATTTAGATATCTGAATATCTACAAATGGCTTTCAACAATTTGATTCTTAACAGAGGTTGCTAGAACAAACATAATTTTTTGAAAATGAACATTTCATTTAACACAAAAATATATACAATTTGTTCTTTACAAGATTTAACAGTTAAAACCAAGTAGCAACTTCTCCCACTGGATGAGCTGAGCAAATGATCCCAGGGTCAAGTTAGCCTGGTTACTTTTTCTTTTCTATCTTCACAACAAGATATTGAGGGCAATGTCACCTTTAGTGCCCTTTTTCGTTGCAATGGAAACATTTCACTTTGCAGCACTATCCTTGCCTTTCAATCTAGTAGGATTCTTCTTCCCTTTCCCTTTGCCTTTCTTCAAAAGAATACTCTTATTCTTTGAAGAGGAAGCAACTTCAAGCTCGGAGGACATTCCTCACTTCCCGACAGTAGTAACATTTACTTCTGGCATCAGACCCTTTGTTCTCAATATTATCTGGTAAGCCTGTAGCTCATTGAGTAGAGTAGACAAATTTTATTCATTAATGCATTCAAAATTGCAGAAAAATCTTCAGAAGAAATTCTAGAATAAGACCAACTTGACTTCTCTCGTTCATGAAAGTACCATTTACTTTTGTCATATGAAAGAGGACCATCATGTCCAGGACATGTTCACAAACATAGGTCCCCACTTTGATGCGACTGTTGTAAACGTGCTTAATGGCATCCCTCACAGAGATTCCATAATCTCTTTGGGAGTACTCATATCCTCATGCTTCTTTTGTCAACACATCAGATAAGCTGGCAAGGATATAAGCATGGGCTATATCATTAGCTTTAACCCATCTGTCATATACATCCCGAACATTTTGATTTGCTTTTAGAACTAGGAATGGGAGGACAGTCCTCAGTTAAGACAAACCGCAAATTGTCTATCACAAGTATCGTGTTCAAATTTGATTTCCAATTCACATAATTATCCCCAATAAATTTATCTGACGCCAACACTTGTATTATTGAACTTGTCATTTTGAAATTTAATATCCAATCAAGTTTTACCTATTTTAATAATTTATCCAAGATTATTCTTTTGTAACGATACTACATCAAGATATTCTTGACTGAATATTACCTCCAGAATAACTCATTTTCCGATAGTCATTTAGGTACTGCTTTTGGTCAGACATTATTAACATTTAATAATTCTATAAGTGTAGACCCGCCATTTTCGGATCTTATAGAACGGATGAGTATCGCTCTGAAAATAGAAAACAATACCCAAGACAGAACTATAAAACTCTATTCATTTTACTTAAGCTTGGGTTGTTCCGAATCCTATGTTACAACCCTCCATGGGAATAGCCATTGTTAAACGACTAGCAAAGGGCTTAAAGCTAACCATTAGGTGCAAGATAGGAATCTCACGGTTCAGACTATTGGAGGAGACCACAGGATATGTTGACATATTTCTTTCACCCACTTACTATGAACTACTTCCTCCGTTCACCTTCGTATTGACACATGTATCCACTCTCATATGAATCTCACGGTGTGAACTATATGGAGACGTGGCAGTTGAAATCATACACTTGATTTTTGTTCGAACAACTTCCCTTTATTCACCCGAGTCTAAATTTAAGCTAAAAAATACTCTCTGTAGGGAGGTCACTCCTAGGGTGACACGAAGTACCTCTTAAATCCAGACTGTGAACTCTTACGGACGCGAGAGCTAAGAATAACATACCATGTATGTTATTAATCTCCCACTGAACTTTTCTAATAACTCTATCATATAGAAGTTATTCACTACCACTGAAGTGTTCTAACGTTTGGGTAACTACATACTTAGGTTTTTTTGGGCTAAATAAAAATAACCCTAAGTCTATGTGGTTTGTCCATGTATAACTCTTATAAATGGACTTAAACCTACGATGTCTAGGTAATAAACCCTTTTATTACCTCACATCGCTCACGGATACTCATAAAACTGGTTACAAACGCTCAATTATTCGGCCATAATCCCCAGGTAGGAGGTGTTTCGTAGACCGTCAACTTAAATACTCCCAACTTTCGATCAGATTATATACCAGTTGAGTTTGTAACCCTAGTTTTACAAGTTTAACGACCTATTTTAACTAATTAAAACAAGTAGTTAACCTACGTGAGCATGAAGCTGTTCTTTGTTATGGATTTTAAATGTCTAACCCAATTTTATAACAGCTTAAAAACTTTAGACATGCTAAACATCCACAACATACAGACATTAAATATCTAATATAACACTTATATTAAATACAAGAAACCCTAACATGCATACTATATATTATAACAAATTATAACATACTTTCAATGCATGTTGCATGCTTCCTATGGTGGGATTTTAAATTTAAATGGCATACTATATGCACATACAAGATTTATTTAATTATAACATACATCTAATGCATAAATAATTAAACACGTACTGATATGGTTTTAGTTTTGGCAAAAACAAGAAAACAAAATCCTAACTATTACAAAAACAGCTTCAAATGTGGTTGAACTGCTCCAAAACCACTTGATCTGGACCCGAATCGTCTGAACTGGACCAACAAAGACTGAACTAGACCAACCACAAACCATTTGAAGCTAAACTGGACAAAACCTCAAAAGAACCGGTCAAACAGACTTCTCTTGCTCTCACTCAAAATATCGCTAAGTCAGATCATTTAGCATTGATGACAATCGTCATGCAATTGGCTTGATTGTTTAGTGCTTGATTGATCGTTTAGCAACCAACACCTATCGTTTAACAAAGCTACACGATCGATAGTATAGTGTTTGCCTTCTATCGTATAGTGTCATCGTCTAGCACCGGAGGATGCTACACGATCGCTTAGTGTCAAACACTATCGCATAGCTCTATCGTTTAGCACCGCGTCTTGATTGTTTAGCGCGCACCCGAGGTAAGCGATCACCTAGTGCTATCGCATAGCAATTGATGCATCGCTCAACTGTCGCTTATAGGTAAACGATCGTGTAGGCGATCGCTCAGCACCATCGCATAGCTCTTCGCCTCATCGTTTAGCTCTCAATCAAAGGTAAACAATTGTGTAAGCGATCGCTTAGTGCCATCACATAGCTCTTCACCTCCTCGCTTTGCTCCCGCCTGAAGCTACATGATCGTGTAGCGCCATCACATAGCAAAACAACGCATCGCTTAGCTCTAGAGGTAAACAATCGTTTAGCGCACAATGCCTAAACGATTAATGCCCAAAGCTAGACGATTGTTTAGCTTTTTCTTCATATTGTTTAACGTATGAAGCTAAACGATCGTTTAGCTACTAAAGCTTAACGACAATATGAACTGAAGTTGATCGTCTGGAATCTGCAACTCGGCCCCTTCGTTTGTTTCTTCAAATTACAGCTTAATTTCAACTATAATGACTCCAAATAAATTACAGACTCTTGGGAAAACATTAAAGCTCATCAAGCAATAGCCAATTACAAATTTGAATGGGAAATCAAAGAGAAATTAAAGGTCAAAACTCAGAAAATCATATCATTATAGCAGTTTCATATTTTCATACAAAACACCTACCAAACCAGAATTAATCCGAACTGAATGCTTATAAGATGATCTAATACCAACTGTTGGATGGACACCATCACACAACGGAAGAAATTAGGATCCATAACTATTCTAATTCATTAATTTTGGTTGAAAAGAAACATGCTAAAAAACAGAGTATAATGGGTTTCATGAACATACCTTGGCCGAACCAACGAAATCTCCATTTCCAGCTGCAAAATCCTCCGAATCATTGTGTAGACCACCACAAGATCTCTCTACTATCCTCTTGGTGCTTTAGATTGAGTTGTGAGACTCAAAATAAGTTGACAGAACCATTGAAATACACCTTTTTCATTCGAATTTTTAAACAAAAATTCAGTTGGTTCTCCATCCGTTTTTCACTCCAATCTCTTCAATATATTGCATACTATCATGCAAAGAGATGTGCTGCATGGGATGCAGCTCATGCTTGGAGTAAAGTAAAGAAGAGGTGGTGGGTTCCTTGTGAGCAAGTTGAAGATGAACTTGAAAAACCCATTTTTCAAGTTTTGTGTAATTCTCCAATTTTAAAAAACTATTTTGATTTTAAAATCATATTTTTTTTCTAAAATAAAAATTTATTAATTTTACAAATTAATTTCAAAAATTAATTTTCTAATAAAAATAATAATCAATTATTTAAACAATTTAAATAATTCTTATTAATTTAATATCTAATATTAAATTAATTTTTACACAAATTCATCTTCATATATTTAAATATATTTTCTCCAATTTTCGTTTGATTCTAATTTGAACGTTTCAAATTAACTTATCACACTACTCTAGAGCTAATCCATTTCCGAGTTAGTAGAGGAACCTCATGCACCTACAGATCATGGGCTCCAATGATCCGAGATTAATCGGCTAAACTCATTAGACCAATCTAACCCCATTCGTTAACTAATGGGTCACTCCACTAAAGCCCATAATTGAACTTCCCTCACTGTAGTTATATTATGTCCACTTGATATAACCATGATTAGTTAGTTAACCCAAGATTATTATTTGGTTGACGTTAGTTACACCAACAACAAAGGATTTTGCATGTATCAACTAAAACTTAGATGATGGGTTGGGCAATACTCCATGGTGCTTTTTATAATATCAGACATTATAATATGTCAATCCGGTTGTTTTCAAGTAATTGATTTCATAACTTATTCGTATATTCGTTTGATTATAATTTTTTGTTTTGACGTTTTATGTTTGTGTTTCTCTTGTTAACATTTTCTTTTCTTTTTGGCGTTTTATATTTGTTTTTCTTTTGTTAATATTTTCTTTTCTTTTATCTTTTCTTTTTTTTGTCAAAGAGTTGTGTATGAATCCTGAGAGATGGTTTAAATTTGTCATTTGTAGGATGGATGGTGAGGTGACCACTTCCAAACGAAGTAGTTGAGGGCTAAAAATGTTGGATTATATGCCTTAAAACTTGCAGTTTATAATATTAAACATATTCTAAACATACTGCACTTGTAAAGACTAAATCCAATAAACTAAAGATCAATGGCTATTATATGAATACTTGAAATTTATGTGGCGACATAAAGATGGATCAAGTTCAAGTAAATAGCCAAAACAGTCTATATTATATGAATAAGGTTGTGTTCCTTATTCTTGTAACACTATCGGATGCAACCCACTTTTTAATTGTTACAATTTGTTTTAAAGTGCTACAAACGAAGCAATCCTGATTCGTTCATTTAATGACATGAGGAGTAGGGGTATCCTATGCAATAAATTTATAAAAGATTAGACCAAGAAATAAGTCACTCTTACTTTATAACGTTGTTTACTATTTAAGACTAACTGTTTCAAATCAATGACCTAGGTAACTTGACTTTAATCCTAAGCTAACTATGAACTCTTGTTTATTTGAGATTATCCTTAGATTTTCATAGATTAGGATTGGCTCAACAGCATCGGCTCGATAAGTCTCCCATTTCAGGGGTAAGACCGTGTAGATAGCTGGGGACATAGGGTACAAGATGAAATTCACATCTACCCAATTTAGGGATAGTAGAAAGGTTTTTCTGTTAAGTACTTAATCCAGGTCTTGAACAAGAGGCCACACACTCACATTGGCCCGAGAGGGACTTGCTTTAGTTATTGGATCACAAAACCAATTATTCATTAGAGGATCAGTGGGATTTAAGGAGCAAGATATAATTTCAGGGGTAAAACAACATTTGACCCAACCGATATTACGAACAACCTATGAAGGATTGACTTACTGATTACGGTTAAATAAATTGGACATAAATATATCTATAGTTAGGATAGTGCAACTATTGAGCTATAGTAGTGTCACTCGATAGTTAAAGAATATTGATTAATTGGTTTAAAGAATTTACCGAATTAATCTCAAACCGTTGGAGCTCATGATCTGTAGGTCCACAAGATCCCTCTACTAGCTCGTAAAACATGACACCTTGGATTAACGAATTGAGTGGTTTTGAAATGTTCAAAATCAAAATTAAGTTTTTAATATGAAGTGTTCAAATTTCCATTTTTTGTTTGAATTTTAAATGTTCAAATTCGATTTAGGGTTTGGATAATTATATTTGATATAATTAACGTTTAATTTTGTTGAAATTAAATGTAATCGGAGAGTTTAAAATATTTAATTGTTGATTTAAATATTAATTACATGAATAGGATTCATATATGACATATGTGTTCAATTAATTTAATATTTGATATTAAATTATTATTTAATTAATTAAATTTGTTGAATTAATAAAATCAAATTCATTTTCAATTTTTAAATTCAATTTTAGAAATAGAATTTTGTATTTGATTAACTTTGAATTAAATCAATTTGAGATAATGGAAATTTTCGAATTTGAAAGAGAAGAATGATGAATTTGTAAAATTCTGTAGAAAGTCTCCACTATCTCTCAAATCTTCTCCTTTCTCTCACCTAATTAATCTCAATGATGAGATTTCACCTCTCAATCCAAGTTAGAGAATAGTTGAGAATACTCTCTTGGTGGTCTATTGTTGATTTGAAAGCCCAATTCAAGGAGGGCAACTTGGATTTGGTAGATTTCTTCAAGGTATAAATTCTTGAAACCCGTTTCTCTGAAAATTGTTTTCTTGCATGCTTTGAAACTCAAACTAAATGTAATTAGAGTGCTTATTGATTCTGATTGCTTCCACTGTTTGCTTGTACATTCCACCAAAAAAGCACTTATGGACAACTGTTGAAGATGCAGCATTAATGTCAACGATAAATGAGCTACGCTTGAATAGTCATGGGAATTTTGAAAAAGGATTAAAGAATGAGAACTTGAGTCAAATTGAAAGAATGATGGCAGAAAAGATACCGAGATGTGTAATAATGACTTCACCCAATATTGACTCTTATCTACCTACAACGAAGGTGAAGTACAATGTCATCACAGACATGCTTAACATAAGTGGCATTGGTTGGATTTTCGAGACTATGATACTATAGTCTACGAATGCAATTTATGATGAATGAGTGAAGATGTAACAACCCAGCTCCCTAGGACTTAAACTAGGTTATTACTATAGACATACATGCATACAATTCAAATTGACATCTTTTCATGATTTGGTAAAAATCGATTAAATACTATAACATAAATTACTTTATTAGAACTAAATAACTTAAATAAATTTAATAGGGTACCTTTAAAACCATAAAACAAAACTAGAAATTTCTTTTCAAAAGTCTAAAAGTACAAATACCAAAACTTCAATTTCAAACATCAAGACTAGAAAGTTTAAAACATAAAGTCCTGAAAACATGAGCGGACGCGTAAAACTAGTTCCAGTGGCTCGATCACGGATTCCGCTTATCATTTGGTGGCGTGTTCTTATCCTTACCTAAAAAAATAAACATGAGAAAGCATGAGTATAAAATACTTAGTGAGTAACCCTAGTACTCAGGTCAGGCAAAGCATTTATGTCCAATAAATGCAATATGAATTGAAACTCTATACTAGCAGGACCAAGAGATTTCTTACTTGATTCACTCTTTTACCTTTCCCCTAGACGTGCGTCACTTTCACACACATCAGGTTCGATGTATATCTCATTCGTATACATTGTATCCTCTGAGAATGCATCACTTTCATATACCTCAAGTATTCTATATGAATGTAGGGATGTACAACTCTTTCGTGCGCATGGTTATGTATACACCTCTTTTGTATTAACATAACCCACTGAGCGTGCACCTTTTTCGTACACCCCAACCCTCTAGGTATGTATCACTTTCATAAATAACAGCCTTTGTACATCTCTTTCATGCACTAGCGCCCTAGAGCATGCACCATTTTCATGCAATCAAAGAGTGTGGAAAGGAAAATAGATCACATCTAAATTCATACTATATATAACATTCACATATTTATGAGTCCCATAAAATCTCATAATCATTGTCATGTTAATCAGTCTCAACATACATGTTTGATGTATTGTTAATGAATCATCCCCAATACATCACTTTCATGCACTAGATCATGTACATAACAAAACAGTCACAATTTCATAATATTTCGCATGGTACACATTTATACTCACATAATAAGTCATATGAAGTTATGCTCATCAACATATATCTTATTTTTTCCTGGTGCCATGACATTGTAAGAATAGTGTCACTTATCTCAGAATTTAGGTCCATGCTCGATATTCCTCTTAATATATCTCATATATAATATTCTAGATCATGCTCATACCTATTTCATGCTTATTTAAGTATCAGAACCAAAAAAATTATTCTTAATTTAATTGCCCGGCATGAAGGCGGTTCTAGTAGTAAGATTACTTACCTCAAAATTAAATCCAAATAAGTCCAAGCAACTTTATCTGCATCTAAGCAAAACTGTGAAGCAACACTTAAAATAATAAATCCAGTATTTAAATTAAACTTTTAGGTCTAACTCCAAATAACCAACTTGCTCAAAGGTCTTCAAATTAACTTTATGAAATTGTTGCTTGGTCCAAAGCTCAAATCTATGGCCCAAACATAATGTATCTATGGCCCAAATGTAATGTATCTGCATAATGTATGCCATGTAGATTTAAAATTCCACCATAGGAAGCATGTTACATGCATTGAAAATATATTATAAAGAGTTATAATATATAGTATGCATGTTTAGGGTTTCTAAAATTTAATATAATTTTTATATCAAAGTTTGAATGCCTTTGATATATGTTATGGATGCAAAGAATGTCTATTATTTTATAAGTTGTTATAAAATTGGATTAGACAATAAAATCCATAATAAAGATAAGTTGCATACTCACGTAGGTTAACCACTCATTTTAATAGTTCAAATAGATCATTATCTTATAAAACTTGGGTCACAAACTCAACTGGTATATAATCTTGTCTAAGGCTGGGGGTACTTAAGTTGATGGTCTACAGAACACCTCCTACCTATGGATTATGGCCGAATACTTGAGCAATTTTAACCCGTTTTATGAGCACCGTGAGCGATGTGAGGTGTAAACTTGGTTTATCAACCAGATATTTTAGGTTAAATCCAATTATAAAAATTATACTTGGATAAGCCACATGGACGTAGGTTGTTTAATTAGCCGGAATAAACCTAAGTAAAAGTATACCCAAACATGTAAAACACATTCGTGGGAGATAAATAACATCTATAATATGTTGTTAGAATATATCAGTGGGAGATTAATAACATATACGATATGATGTTCTTAGCTCTTACGTCCCTAAGAGTTCACACCGTGAGATTCATCTTTGTGTCAACCTGGGAGTGACCTCCATTCGGAAAGTTTTTGCATGATCAACATCAAGGTGAATAGGGGATGTAGTTCATAGTAAGATTAAATAAATATGATATATTAATCTTAGCTTTCACATCCATAAAAATTCACACTATGACATCCATGCTCGATTTCGTGTCAATTTTACCTCGACTGCTCCACTCGAAAAGTGTTTGCATGGGTCAATAGCAAGGTGAATGGTGGAAGTAGTTCATAGTAAGTGGGTAAAGGATATGTGCCAATGTGTTCTACGGTCTCTTTCATTAATTTGGACTGTGAGATTCCTATGTTGCGCCTGCTTTCGTTTTTAGGCGGCATTAGCTAGTCGCTAGCCACGGCTATCCCCTTGGAAGGTTGTAACATAGGATTTGGAACAACTCAAATTCTAGAAAGGGAGAGGATTTCTTAGGTCTATTCCAAACCTTGACTTTCCAATTCGGTAGCATCGTTGGGTCGACCTCTGATGTCTTAAAATGGAGGGTTACAGTTATAGAATTACTAAGTGTTAGTATGTTCTTGACCAAAAACAGTAACTAAGTGGATATAGAAATAAGAGTTATTCAGGAGATAGAATTTAGTGAAGAATGGTTTGCTTTAGTGAAGGAGTATTTAAGTGCACCACGGTAGCAGTTAATCTGACTGATTATAGTATCATTGCAAATAAATAATGAATTTTTGGGCACATTATTACTTTTGCTAAAATTGAATTGGGTTTAAAAGTAGTTTACTAATTAGAATTTGTTTAAAACTTTAGCACGTCGAATCCTTTAAAATTACACGCTTCCAGTTTAGTTAACGGTCTTAATAATCAACATGGAAATCAGATACACTAGCGAACGATGATTTCAAATTTATTTTAATAGAGGAATGTCCTCGATCTCCCAGTTCTTCTGTAGACCAAAAGAGTTGGTATGCATATGACAGATTGATTAAGGCTAATGAAAAAGCCTGAAACATTATTCTAGCAAATATGTCTGATATATTAGCTATGAAATTTGAGAACATGACTTCTACGAAAGAAATCATGAGTGTCATAAATGAAGAAACATAGAAAGCACAATAGTAAATATGATTTGCTTATAAATGAGACATGTTTAGTGGAAAAATGATAAAAGAACCTGGATAACTGATTCAGATGTAACTAATCATATATGTGCTTTCGCTCAGGATACTAGTTCCTAGAAATAGTTTACAGAAGGCAAAGCAACCTTTAAGATTGGGATCAAGGAGGTTGTTTCAACTAAAGTAGTGGGAGATATGAAGTTATTTATTGGAGATAGCTACATTTTACTTGAAAATGTTTATTATAGTCCTTATTTTAAAAGGAATTTAATTTCTATCTCGTGTTTGCTATAACATAATTATAAAATTTCTTTTTAAAATAATGAAATGCTCATTATTTCGAAAGGTATTAAGATAGGTTATGAAAATTTAGAAAATAACTTATACGTGTTAAAACAAACTGAGCTAACAGTCGTTTTGAATCTAGAGATGTTTGAAATAGTTGAAACTCATAAAGAGAAAAGAAATTTTCTCCAGATGCCTATCTTTGACACCTAAGACTAGGTCATATTAATCTCAATAGCATTGGTAGATTAGTTAAGAGTGGATTTCTAAACCAGTTAGAAGATAGCTCCTTACCGACATGTGAATCTTGTCTTGAAGGTAAGATGATCAAAAGATCTTTTATTGGAAAAGGTCTTAGAGCCTAAGAACCTTTAGAGCTAATACATTTAGACCTTTGTAGTCCAATGAATGTTAAAGTGAGAGGAGGGTATGTATATTTCATCAGCATCATTGATGATTATTCAATATATGGCTACATTTACCTAATGCATCATAAGTTCGAAACATTTAAAATGTTCGAGGAATATAAGGTAGAAGTTGAGAACTATTTGATAGAATATGGAATTCAATCCTAACTCACAGCACCTGGCACACCTTAAAAAAATAGTGTTGCAAAAAGGAGAAATAGAACCCTGTTGGACATGGTTCGTTCTATGATGAGTTATACTTAGTTGCCATGTTCTTTTTGGGTCACGTAGTAGAGACTCTGGTGTATATATCTAACAAGGATCTCTAGAAAAGTGTTTCAGAAACATTGTACGATTTGTGGAGAGGACGTAAAGGTACTTTATGTCACTTCAGGATTTGGGGATGCCCAACACGTGCAAAATTCAAAGAAGTTGGATCGTCGGTCAAATGTATGCCTATTTATAGGCTATCCTAAAGAGACAAAAGGTGGTTACTTTTATGATCCTGAGGAAGACAAAGGTGTCGATAAATGCAAGTACTTTAAGTATTTAAGCATTTTATCAACCTCTCAGTAAGCTAGAATTAAGTGAGATGTCCAGAGAAACTACAGATAGATTAACAAGAGTAGTTGATCGAGCAGATCCTTCAACCAGAGTTGTAGATGAAATTAGTACTTCACATCCTTCTCAAGATTCGAGAATCCCACGACATAGTGGGAGGGTTTTGCAACAGCCTGACTGGTACATGGGTTTAACTGAAACTCAGGTCGTCATACCTGATGATGACCTAGAGAATCTATTGACTTTCAAACAAGTAATGGAATATGTGGATACGGACTAGTGGTAAAAGCCTTGGTCCTCAAAATGGAGTCAATGTACTTCAATTCGTATGAGAATTTTTGTATTTTATGTTCTCCATTTAAAAATTTGAGATATTGGGTCAACTAAAATTTTACTGGTTTGTAATATAGTAATTTTATGTTCATTTGTTTAGTTGGTAAACTGTCTCTAGTTCGTTTTTTTATGATTACATGGTTGATTGAACGTATTTAATCTTTTGGGGGGCCAGGGTGAGGGGGAGAATTTCATCTTTTAATAGTATTTTATTTTCTCAATCCATTTTCTTTTATTTTCTTCTTATATCATTGTATTTCCAATCCTTCTAATAATAACAATCCAATTTTTTCCTTTATGAAAAAAAAAATGTAAACTTAAAACATTATGTTTTAAATTTTATTTTTGTTAGAAGTTGTTTTAGTGGTATAGTTGGTTATCACGCTAGTTTCACACACTAGAGGTCCCCAATTTGATCCTGGGCTCAAAAATTTCTTTTTTTTTCTTTTACTTCTCATTATTTATTTTTGGAAGATTCAATATAGTCTTCTTTAAGAAAATGAAAGGTCTAACTATCACACCCCCTCCCGATCTCACCACTCTAACCTGAAAGGGAGTGTGAGGATTACAGATGTATGGAACTTCTACATTCTAGGATTTATTTTTTCTTTTTCTATTACAAATCATAACTGAGCCTATTTCAGTTAGAAGTGTTTTATACAATACATTACCGTTTATCAATGATAAAATTACACTGTTACCATGCCTAATACAGCTACCGAGACGGGATGGTTTTCGCAATCACTCAGCTAACTAGTTCTAAGCAAAATCCATCACCCTCGTTCTAATACCGGTGGGAAGGGGTGGGGGGTATTTTGAAAAACATTTCGAAAACATGAGTAAGAGTGTTAAGAGTGTTCAGTGAGTGGTAAGTTCGAACTAAAATATTATTTGCTTTCAAAACATTGATTGGAAAGCAATATCACAATACATACGACTAATAACTTGTAGAAATACAAGTTATTTATATAATTTTATTTAGATTATGCGGCAAAAAGAAGAAAAAGTTGCGTCGACAGTATAGAAATTGGCTTAGAAATACGAAAATTGTAAAGTGTCGTGAGCACACCTACTAACCCCATTGTGATGGCAAAATGGAATGTCCAAGTCTTTGTTTTGCAGGAAATAGATCACCGCATCCGATAATCGCCCAAGGACAAAAATGAACAACACATCCACATTGCATGCAGCAATCGATCAAGAATGAAAAAGAACAATGCAATTGCAGCGCATGCGACGATTGATCATGGACTCAAACGACCAACACATTTCCATCGCATGCGGTAATCGATAAGAGATCAAAACAATTACACCGCATGTGATGATCGATCAAAGATGTGAAGAGCAACACATTCACAAGGACTTCTGACATTGTATAGCTTTTCTGTTGTACGATTCTGACAAATTGATCGTGGAGCAGAGCGGACATTTCCACTATGCCATGGCAAGAATTATCAGATTTTCAAAGCGGGACCACTAATAAAGAAGGAGCCAAGGTCTATAAATAGCTTCCTCAAATTCAATTTAAGAAGGCTGGTCTGAAGAGACAATCCAGAGAAAATCCTGGAGAAAGACGAGACAAGACCGAGAGGTAAGTCTCTAAGCAAGCAATTATTTCCATTCCCAAAGAAGAAGTTCTGTGCGAAAGGCCACTTCTACCTGGAAAGCAAGCCTGAGAGGGAAGCTTTCCACTCCATTTCTTCCACACGCCGGTAAGCACATTGTCTCCGATCGAGATCTGTGTTAAGACATTGAAACTCTTTCCGTATTTGTTCTTATTTTCTATTCATCTACCGTGTTCATCTCTAATCTTTCATTCACCATCTGTAACAAATGTTTATCTCTAGATTTAAATATCAGTATTGTATTCATCGTCATTCTTCGTTCTTTTCCATACATTCATCATCCATTTTCTCCATCATGTGTAACTAATCCCCAGGGTAAAGGGGAAGAATTAAGCGAGTGAGCTAATCCTTGTTAAGAAAATCGGCTGAGTTTAGCTAAAGCATGCTCGACGACATCTTCACCTGTGAGAGCAGAATTGAAGATGTTATTCCGTCTATCGAAAGAAGGTTGGAAGAATGCGTTAACTAAAGCGAAAGATATTTTCAGAGATAGAAATAACCTTGTATTCACCACGTTCATCTTTGTTTCACCATAGACATATAGGAACGTGGCCGAATAATGAAAGGTGTAAGCCAAGGGAAAGCGGAACTTTAGTTGTGTCCTCAACAAGATCGACGAACTTGCAATGTCCTTTCCCTTAACTCATTCTCTTTCTAACTCATTTCACAACACTTGCCACCGCATTCACTAGATTCTTTTGCACAACTTCACAGCCAGTCCTCAACTTGTATCATTAATTGTTTATTCATTTATTTTATCACCGCAATTTACTTTACCGTAATTTACTTTAACGCAATTTATTTACCATTGCATTTTATTCTTTACCGTAATTTACTCTTTACCGCAATTTACTTTTCTACGAACCCAATTCATTATTCTTTATGTTTAACCAGTCGCATATACCACATTAGTATCACATTAATCACAACAATCCCCATGTTTGACCTCAGATCACTCTAAGAAACTTACGTTGGAATTATACTTGGTTCCAGCGCAAGAAAACTTGTGACACCCGCACTACACGAACGCATACTACGTAAGCATTTAAGCATCACTGCATACATCATTTAGAACGTAGTATTGCATATTTTTATTATCGCAAGGTAACTTTAATCACAGCGCATAAGCATAAATTTTATTATTACAACGACCATTGAATATATTCATTCAATCTAATAAATGAGATGAAGTTGGCACGATCACATAATCCTCCAATTACGTAGGAAATCACCATGAACTAGTTTGAGGAAACAATTTCCAATACCCCAAACAACCTGTCGAGTGTGCACATGTCAACAATTCCAGCTAGACATACTCGGGCACGTGGATAACTCCAGCTAGATATACTGACAATTCCAGTCAAACGTCCCTGAAGTATGCTAATAATATCCCATGTACAATTTCCAGTTTCTAGTCAAACCAATAGGAACACAAATTCAAACCAAGACTCATAGAGAAAAAAGCCATAAAAAAATGAATAATAATTATAATCCAATAAAACATATTTTCAGATCATGCAAAGTTTACCAATTTGGTATAAATATATAATACATCTAAACATTAAAAAAATATAAACCATTCACGGTCAATTTGCTTTCCTTTCGAACTCCCTGTCCCACGAATTTTTTATAAATCTTGAAATTTAGTTAATAATCTCCTAATTATTCTCGACATAGTCACAAACCAATCAATTGTGCTTAAATTTCCCCAAAATCCTAATTTGATTTATTGCAGAGTTTACTTTTAAATTTGATCTTTTAGTTACTTTAGAACTAATTTCAGGATCCCCAACATTGATATTCAATGGAAATTAATTCCCATCATTTCGGATTTACTCATAGTTAAATCCTCTTGATTATTAAAAAAATTATTTTCCAAATTACTCCAATTTAAGCTCGAATTATCTTAATTAGAACTAAAATTAAGCTTAAATGGATTTAATTTTTTCCAAACCCTAATAGCATTCAATTTTAGGGTTTTACTTTACACCTTCATACTCAAATTTTCTTAAAATCAACTTAAGATTCCAAACTAATTGAATCCCAAGATTAAAACATTTTATTGATGTTCATTAGAACTTAAGTTAAGGTTGGGAACACCTTAGTTAATATTAATTTTACGCAATTTTGCATAATTTTCCTATTAACTCTAATTAGCGTTTACTTTAAATTAACCCTTTACTCAACTTCAAAATTGACCTAAGATCCCAATTTCTTCTATTTGGATACTTGAAGTGTCCTATTAATGCCAATTGGACTCCTAATTATGTTCAGAAGCACCTTAGTTAACATAATTTTAATTTTCCAACTTTTAATGATGGACAAAAGATAACAAACAAAAGTCAAACCTAATAAGTCAACTCTTTCTTCAACCTACAGCCCAATATTTTCCAGATTTCTGCCACCTTTTCCGACGAGCCACCAGAGACCAATTTCTCTCATTTCAGCAATATCCATTCTAATTAACTTATACAAACATCTTATCCATCATCTAAACTATCTTACCTCAATGTTTGAAAGTTTGTTTTGCCCTAGAATGCCCGAAATCGACCAAACTTCTCACTGGTACTTATTTTTCGGTGAAAAATTTCAAAATTTAATTTATTCAATTCCAGCTTAAAATAATCAAATAAAAAGCCATTGAACTCCCAAGAAACCCTATAAGTATCTTACCTTTGAATTTAGAGCCTCAAATCACTCTTCAAGTCCACGAATATACTCAAAAGTTGCACAACACCGTGAATTTCGTGTGAGCTCTGACTAACAGCATTTTTCTCTGTTTTCTTGCTCATTCCACCATAATTTCTTAACGAAACTCTCCCAATTTCTTTCCTAATAATTCCTTAGAGGTTTAACTTACTTTTCCCTCAAGGAATTGCTCCATTTTAGTCTGTTTGTACTCATTTCCTCTCTTTTCCTTTTATAGGTTGAGAACCTCAAATCTTACCTTTCGACCTTCAATTTCAAGCTGACAGCTCCTAATTTCGATTAGTCCCAACACCAACCTGATACATCTCCCACCTCTTGTCCCTCAAATCACAAAGTAACAGCCCAATTCCTTGAATTTCTCAAGTTTTATCAAAAATCCATTTCTATCTTATCTTTTTTGAATTTCCCTATTTTTTCCTAATTCTTTTTATAACTTCTGGTTCATATGGAACTAATAGTTGCCAAAGTTCCCAAAATTTCATTGAAATCCCTCAATTTCTCAAAATTTAAAATTGTTCAGTGCCTTGCGCCCATCTTTGCGTGCAACCGAGCACTTCCTCACTCGCGCCTGGCCCTTACACAAAGCACGATGGCCTTTACTCGATTCATGATGGCCTTTACTCGATGCACAATAGCCTTTACTTGATGCACGATAGCCTTTACTTGATGGAAGATATTGTCATCTTCTTTGATGACAAAGACAACGTTAATATCCAACTCAGTCTTTTTGACGAACTTGCTCTGTTACGATACTCCTTTTTCATGTGAACAAACTGTCCACATTTCCAGCAAACCTTTTTATGCACTACCTCTTTCTTTTTCTTCCACTTCCTAACTACTAGTGTTGAATCCTCTAGTGAAGTATGCCCCTCACTCTTAAGTTTTCTTTCCTTTGACAAAATTTACTAATAGCCTCAACAAAATCTAAAGTTTATTTCTCATACATCAAGATTGGCTTGATGTGTTCATAAGAAGAAGGAAGTGATAGGACGAGTCTGATTTCTTATATTTTTCTTTTATCATCACTCCTATCGCCTCTAGCACATAAATGATGCAATTGAGAATATCTAGATGATGTTAGATTTCGTACCTTCCACCATTTGCAACATGTAAAATTGCTTTATCATATACAACTGATTTGAGATGTTCATTGCCTAATACATTGCTTCAAGCTTTTTTATAATCTCATTGGCTGTCAAAATTCCATGCAAATTTGCGACAATATTTTAAGTCAAATTTAGCTTGAATGCACTAGCAACCCTCAAATCTTTTTCCTCCCAATCTTCATTGCTCATGTTGGACATTTTAGAATCCTTACTAGAATCGTCGTTGCTTTCTTTTGGAACACCATCACTGCTTAACTCTTAAAAGGTACCACTATTTGGTCTTCCCTTCAAGGCCTAGTGTAACCCAATTTGTAGCAACACACCATTGACCTACACTTGCCACAAGCTGAAGTTGGTCATTCCATCAAATTTCTCTATATCAAACCTTACTAAAATCAGAAAGGTTGACATATTTGTTTCTTGTCCTAGCAAACAATAAATAGTAAATAGGGTTGACAAAATTTCCCGCGGGGTCGAGTCCTCTCAGGGCCCCACCCCTTGACTGGGGATGGGGTCAAATTGAGGAAAATTTTTGGGGCCTCGTCTGGGGACGAGGTGGGGATGGTGACGGTATCCCCACCCCAACCCCGATTTGATATATTTGTATTTAATATTTTATAAATATATATTTATAATATATAAAATAATTTATTTATATGTATGTTTATAATGTATAGTGTTTTGGAGCCCAATATTAAATATCTAAATTCTAAATCTAAGCCCAAAAAGTCAAGCCCAAACTTAAAAAACTAAAGAAAAAATCCTAAATTAAAAATCACTGCTTCTAGTCTTGCCGACTTGTTGTGATTCGTGAAGACCTTTAGGCTCGACTTGCTGAGTTGGAGTTAGTAAGTTAGTACCTTAGGCGTCTACCCTACCGAGACTCGTCACATCTGCGTTTGATTTCGAGAAACCCTTCAATTGTATCACGTATGCGTTCGATTTCAAGAAGACCTTCAAGCGTCTACCCTACCAAGCGTTTGAGTTCGTGAAGAGTCGAAGACCCTTCACGCATCTGTTTGAGTTCGATTTTGAGTTCATTCTTCAAAGTTTGAGTTCTTCTGAGTTCGTTCAATTCGAGTTTGAGTTCGTGAAGACCTTTCAGGCATTCGTTCGAGTTCGAGTCGCTGCTAGGCCTGCCATCCGACTTCCAAGAGGTGAGATCTAGAAAGGTAATGCTAATACATTAGATTAGTTTGAAAAGTAGATCAAATGATTGGTAAGGATATATTTTGATTGTGTTGTTTTGTTTTTCATTTGAAAAATAGAGACTTGTGCTGCTGTTCTAGACATCGTCTATCGAGATCTGTCCGATCAAGTCGCTGTCGTCTAAGATCTGTTGTCGTTCAAGCCGGTAAAAATTCTATAAAAATTAGTCTTTGTATGTTTGAATACTTTGAATTTTATGCTTGAATATGTTTGAAAAGTATATTTGAATGCTTTTAATTTTGTTGGTTGAATACATTTGTAAATACTTTGAGTCTTTGTGTATGTTTGAAATTCTTAAATTTTGGGTTGAATTCTTGAATATGCTTTGAGTTTTTTTTTAATGCTTTTGGGGTTTGAATTTTTTAATTCTAAGGCATTCCATAATTTTAAGACATTGTTTGAATGCTTTGAATTTTGGGGTTGAATGCTTTGAAAATTAAGTCCAAATCTAAAGAGAGTTTTTTTGAATATCTTTGGTAGGTTGAAAACAATGTCTTCATTACCTTCTACAAATAAAGATTCTTCAAGTCCAATTCCATGTCCAATCCCAGATCCAACCCCAGATTCAACCCCAAATTTAACTCCATGCTCCTCGAATGATGATAATTTGAATGTTGATAATTGTGTTATTCTTTGTGAGGATATAGAGATGGGGTCTTGAAAGAGAATATTGAAATCAGTTGTTTGGAACCATTTTAAGAAACAAAAATAGATGGAGTGGACAAGGTAGTTTGTAATTATTGCAAACGAAAAATAGGGGTGAAAGTAAGAATGGAACAAAACATTTGCATGATCATATTACGATATGCCCATGTAAAGGACAAAAGGACATACGACAATCCTTATTGAATCCCAATAGAGAGAAGAACAATACGTTGAGTTTATATAACTTTGATAATGTCATCCAGCCATTAGTCTATTATATTTTGTTTGTTTGTTTGTTTGTTTGTTTGTTTTTTTTTTTTTTTTTTTTTTTTTGGACTAGTCAAATTTTAAATACAATCACTTGAATTAAAAAAAATGAGTAATCTAATAAACTTATTTAATAGATCTGTGAGCTTCTAAATTGTGTTTATTGAATAGATTAATTATTAAATTTTGTTTATTTTTTGGATTAATCAATTTTAAATAAAATCACTTGAATTAAAAAAATGGGAATCCCCATGGGGAACTAATAGGGGAATCCCCGTGGGGAACAAATAGGGGAATCCCCGTGGGGAACAAATAGGGGAATCCCCGCGGGGAACAAGTAGAGGAATCCCCATAGGAAAATGGGGAATCCTTGCCCCCATCCCTACCTTTAAATGGCAGGGACGGGGGCAGGGATGGGTGGGGGGGGGGAGAGAATTTCACCCAGGGGGCCAGGGACGAAGGACCACCTCCCCCCCAACCCCCCTGCCCCAGTCCCATTGCCAACCCTAATAGTGAACAATCTACAGTATTCATAATACTGTAGTCCATTTCAAGAATTCTTTTCTGACGTGGAGGGTCAAACAATACTGCAACCACAGAACATACTAAGGAATTCAAGAAACTACAAACGTAACACTTTGATATACAATTTGTTCGGAAAAACCATCCACTTCTTCCACGGGAAAAAAGAAAAATAAAAAAAGGACAGAGAAATTAAAATTAAGAAATAAAAAGCTGAGTACACAAGAATTTACGTGGTGAACACCTAACTCGGAGAAAAATGACGGACCAGAAAAATAAACTATGTGAAAGATTGCTACAATCATACAACACAATTCTCTCTCTTGATCCTAATTACAATAATACTCTCTCAAACCTTTTGACTACTCACACTTCTTTTTCCATTATCGAACTAGAAAATACAAAAGAAATTTAATTAGAGTTAGTACACTAAGCTTAAAGCTAACTAGGACGACTCAAACTAGGGGTATAGACTCCTTTTATAGTATTAGGAGTTCATCGCTTTCTTCAATTTTCAATGTGGAACAAATTGCACTTCTAAAATTGTGTAAAAACTCAACAGTTATGTAAAGAAGCTCCACATCCATCTATGTTGTTATAACTACACAATACTTATTTTATGTAGTTGAGCAAATGTGCTTCATTGTTTTTCAATGTAGGAATATGCTGAGCTTATTTGCTTTTCTATGACCTTGAGTCTTTAGTTTGTGATAGCAATAGAAAGTAAGCTTTTGTCTATTTCTTTATTTGAAGGTTTCGTATGGGAATTGTTCTATTTTATGTTTGAAAATTGGAGATATTGGGTCAACTAAAATTCTATTGGTTTGTAATGTAGTAATTTTTTTGTTCTTTTGTTTAGTTGGTAAACTTTCTCTATTTCGTTTTTTTATGACTGCATGGTTGATTGAACGTATTTAATCTTTTGGGGGGCCAGGGGGAGAATTTCATCTTTTTGTGGTATTTTATTCTCTCAATCCATTGTCTTTTATTTTCATCTTATATTATTGTATTTCCAAATAATTGCAATCCAATTGTTTCCTTTCTGAATCAAAAATATAAACTTAAAGACATTATGTTTGAAATTTTATTTTTTCCAAAAGTTGTTTGGGTGATGTAGTTGGTTATCACTCTAGTCTCACACACTAGAGGTTCTCAGTTCGAACTTGGGCTTTAACATTTTTTATTTTTTTTTTTACTTCTCAATACATATTTTTGGAAGATTCAATATAATCTTTTTTTAAGAAAATTAAAGGTCTAACTTTAAGAAAATTAGTAGTTATGTGTACATGTGATAGTCGATTCACTTTTCCAGTTTTAGGACCAATCAAGAACTAAATAGAACTAATTAATTTAATAAAGAAGTGATCCAAACCAATGTCAGTTCAAAGAGAGGTTTGGAAATTTTCTTTTCATGGTTAGGATGCGTAGCGATTAGTCCACTAAGATTGTATTCAAATTTTTTTATGGTTCAGACATTTATTGAAAAAAATTTGTCTTCTTTTGATTGATGCAACTGTTACTTCGAGATTTTTAGAGAATATGACTTCATTCAATCATTGCTTGTTTTATGATGGTGGTAAACATCCTCTATCTTGATCTAGTTTGATGAGCAGAACCAAGTGTCCATATGACAGATATTGCGGGTTGTTTTAATTTATCCACCGTTGAATATTCACTTCTGATTCAAACATCCAAAGCGCTTATGTTGTTTAACTATTTCTTGCTCATGCTTGCTTGCTTCTTCTTCTTTCATTTTTAGTTCTTTTTAGGAGTTTGAATCTTTGTTTTATTCTATATAAAGTCTACATTTGGGACAAGTTTTCCTAGAAATGTAATTGCATGAATAATGAAATGCTTAAATACTTAAAGTACTTGCATCAAAATAGTTCTCGTCTTTTCAATATTCAATATAAATTTGTTGTTACATTTAGTTATTGACCTCGTGGTGTTAAATTTTTACAGGTTCTTAGAAGTGTTCGTCCTTTAAATAACATGGAGAGAAGTAATTATGGTTTAATACAAAAAGTGCATATAAGCAAGAAGTGATTAATGAGGTTCAAACAGAATGGAGAAGTTTTGTTTGACGATTTGTGTAAGACTTAACTTATGGTTTTTTTTCTTAATAGAATGTAAATACTAATTTATAAATATATAAAATGTTAATTTGGATACTGTTTTTAATTTGTGGAGAGACAAGTGGTTGTTCATTCATATATTATGGAAGTGCTTTATGTATTGTAGCTTTTAGAGGTGTGGGTAGTCCCATATGTTTCTAATTGTAGTTTTAAGGATGTGGGTTGTTATTGCATTATTTTAGGTAACTTTATATCTAGTTTATGCTAGTGTGTTAGATTGTTCTTCATTGCTATATCTTAGGCTCGTGCATTTATAAGTGGATAATAAATATTGTTGGTTTGTCATGTTGACACTCATGACCACAAATAATTATTTGTTTATATATTTTTAATCGAATGCGATGATGATTTTTTTTTAATAAAGTGGGATATTTAATGATTAATTTTTAATTTTTTGGCCGATATTAAAAATGCATTGGATATTTTAAATCAGTAGTCATTAAAAAACATAAGTTTTTTATAAAGTGAATGGATCACCTTTCATATGGGACAGTTAATGACAAGAAGCAAATTAACCCATATCTTTAATGTTGGATAAAGTCATTTAATGATGGTCAGACGATCGACATTGAAGAGGGTGTTATTAAAGGTGTTCGATGTTGGTCATCTATAATGTCAATTGAAAACTGACGTTAAAGTCATCAATAATTTCGGTCGAAAGTCGACATTAAACGACATTGACATTGAACACCGTTATTAACACCATCTTCGATGTCAATTACCTAATTGAGATTGTACACCTATAATGTCGATTTTCGACTTATATTATAACCTAGTTTTGCACTAGTTTAATTCCATGTATCATTTTCTGGATCTTGTTCCACCTTTCTATTTATTCTTTAATCTGTAGGTAATTATTGTTTTGTTGATGTCACTTATACCAACAACGAAGGATTTTGCATGTATCAACTAAAAATTAGATGTGTTGGGCAAGACTCACAGTTCTTCTTTTCATAATACCATAACACAATGAAGGATATTTCGCTTGTTGCATGTTACATAATTTTATATGGAGTGAAAAAACAATTGCACTATGAAAGATGTAGTTTCAAATGAACGTTCTGACACCCTGAAAGACAATGGAAATGAAAACAGATAGCCAAAACGGATAAAGATGGATCCATGGCTATTATATGAATACTTGAAATTTATGTGGCGACATAAAGATGGATGAAGTTCGAGTAGATAGACAAAACGATCAATAGTATATGAATAAAGTTTGATGCCTTATTCTGGTATCATTATAGAATGCGGCCCACTCTATAGTATTTACAATTTATTGTAATGTACTACAAATGAAGTTATCCTGATTTGTTCATTTAGTGACATGAGGAGCAGAGGCATCCTACGCAATGAGTTTTCAGAAGATCGGACCAAGAATGTTGTTTAGTATTGAAGTTTGATTGTTTCAAATCGATGACCTGGGTAACTCAACCTTAATCCTGAGCTAACTATGAACTCTTGTTTGCGTGGGATTATCCTTAGATTTGCATAAGTGAGGGTTTACTCAATAGCACCAGCTCAATAAGCCTCTCATTTAAGGGGTAAGACCGGGTAGATAACTGGGGACATAGGATACAAGACAAAATTTACATCTACCCGATTTAGGGATAGTAAAAAGATTGTTCTCTTAAGTACTGAATCCAGGTAATGAACAAGGGGCTCCTCCCTCTCATTGGCCTGAGAGGGACTTGATTTAGTGATTGGATCAAAAAACCAATTGTTCATTAGAGTATCAATGGGACTCAAGGAACAAGATGTAATTTCGGGAGTAAAACAACATTTGACCCGGCCAATATTATGAACAACCTGTGAAGGATTGACTTACTTATTACGGTTAAATCAAGTGGACGGAAATATATTGTATTGAGAAGAGTGCAACTACTGAACTATAGTGGTGTGACTCGGTTGTTAACGAATATTGATTAATTGGGTTTAAAGAGTTTAGTCAATTAATCTCAAATTGTCGGAACTCATGATCTGTAGATCCATAAGGTCTTTCTACTCAAATTTGAAATTAATCTCAAATTTTCATTTCGGATTTGAATTTGAAATGGCCAAATTCAATTTAGGGTTTGGATAATTATATTCAATATAATTAACGTTTAGTTTTGTTGAAATTAAACGTAATCTGAGAGTTTAAAATATTTAAATGTTTATTTAAATATTAATTACATGATCAGGTTCATGTATGATATAGGTATTTAATTAATTTAATATTTGATATTAAATTATTATTTAATTAATTAAAATCAAATTGAATTTCAATTTTAGAAATCGAATTTTGTATTTGATTAATCTTGAATTAAATCAATTGAAATTGAAAATCAATTTGAGATAATGGAAATTTCAAAATTTTAAATTGGAAATCCATATAGTTAGTGGATTTATCCAATTGAAGTAGATTGTTCCTAAACTTCACACCTATCCCACTTCCATGTTGCTTCTTGATGTGCCAAGAGGCTGATTGAGTTAGTGGTTGCATGTAATTGTTACTTAAAACCAAAGATAATGACATGTGTACCGATGACTTCACCCCATATTGACTCTTGTCTACGTACAATGAAGGTGAAGTACAATGTCATCACGAAAATCCTTAACAGAAGTGGCAACGGTTGGATTTTCAAGACTGTGATAATGTAGTCTTAGAATGTAATTTCTCACTAGGACATAAACTAGGCCGTTACTATAGGCATGCATGCATACAATTCAAATTGACATCTTATCATGATTTGATAAAAATCGATTAAATAGTATAAAACAAATATTTTGTTATAACTAAATAATTGAAATTCATTTAACAGGGTACCTGTAGAACCATAAAACAAAACTAGAAACTTTTTTTTAAAAAGTCTAAAAGCACAAATACCAAAACTTCGAATTCAAACATCAAGACTATAAATTTTAAAACTTAAAATCCTGGAAACATGAGCGGAAGCATAAGATTAGTCCCAGTGGCTCGATCAGGAATTCCACTTGTCATTCGGCAGTGTGTTCTCATCCTTACCTTAGAGATAAACATGAGAAAGAGTGAGTATAAAATACTCAGTAAGTAACCCAACTACTGGGGTCAGGCAAAGCATTTATGTCCAATAAATGAAATATGAACTGAAACTCTATACTAGTGGGACGTGGAGATTTCTCTTACGTGACTCAATCTTTTACCTTTTCCCTAGACGTGTGTCACTTTCATACACATCAGGTGTAAGACCCTAACACTAAATCTAAAGTGGAAGGTTAAATAAAGAAGAAAAATCCTAAGTAAGGATATTGGAACAAAGGGTGGAAAACATTAAAATTATCCAAAAAGGTGACCAAAGGTCCAAACGCCTATGAAGGGCTTAAAACATGTGGGACGCTAGAATGCATAGAGGATGGATGCAAGAAGACTTGAAAAATGGCTAAAGGTTGCATACAACCAATGCAAAGGCATACATGAGTAGTGCGGACATAGGTAGGAAGCATGCGTCAAGTGAGCATGCTAGCCGCACAACCCATGCGTCGAGGCCAAGCGCACAGGCCATGCCCAAGCATGCAGTCCATGCGTCAAGGATAAGCGCACAGGCCATACGTCAAACGCGCAGCCCATGTGTCGATAGTGTATGCCGAGGGCCAAGCCTATGCGTCGAACAGGCAAGCGGGCAAGCCATCCTATGTGACGAAGCGCTGTCGACTCTGTCAAGCAGCCATACGTCGATGCGCTATGCCAAGCGCACGCCCATGCAGTGAGGCATGCCTACACGGCCGAGCATGCTTATACGGCCAAGCGCGCAAGTGCCTAGGCAGCATGCCCATGCCTCGATGGTCAGTGTCGTGCGTCCATGCTTAGTAGGCTGAGCAAGCACACCTAGCAAGCCATGCGTCAAGGGTGAGCGGCCACCCTATGTGTTAGTGATGGCCGACTCATGCGATGGCTAAGTGGGACTTTGATGAAGGAAAGGTGAGTTACTATGCGTTAAAGATAAAACGTAAGTCTAATTGATGGAAAACTTCAAGGGAAGATGGCAATGGTATAGGAGTATAGTCTTAAACAATTTAAGTAGAGAAATATGTTAAGTATTTAAGTGATTTAGGTGGTAAAAGGAGGATCACACAAAGTTCTAGTAGGAGGTGGACAAAGGAGATTCCAAGCAATTGAAGTCTTATCACCCCAAGCAGGAGGTGGGTGAAGGAGATTTCATGCAAAAAAGGAGATTTTGACTGGCAAGCTGAGATGAGAATAACTCAAGGCTAGGCTGGGTAGACTAAGTGTTGGCAGCTCCAAAGTGAGACAAATGGGAGTTGAGTTGTCACCATGGGGTGAGTTTGGAATGGCTATAAATAGAGGGGTTGGGCAAGAGGAATTTATTCATACCATCACCTAAATCTTGTGTTGAGAGCATATTTAGAGAGTTACATTTGAGTTATTAGACTGCCAAATTGATTGGAGATCAAAAGAAAAAAAGGTTGCGTTGGTGAGGCATTAAGTCGGCCGGACGCACAACCAACCCACATCCTACGCGCACGCCTCGCAGCGCTGCGTCAATCCGCACGCCTCACTCGACGCATCCCTCGCGCTAGCCCAGTGCAGCTGCCTTCCCCGTGTGACGCATCACGCCCAGCACAATGCACGCCCAACGCGTCAACCTCGTATACGGCACAGCACGCCCACCCTGCCTACTGCCCAACACCCAGCTGCCTACCACGGTCCAAATAACCTTTAAAGAGGCTAATTTGAGGATTTTGGCTAAATTTGAGTAGAGTAAGCTGGTGTTTTCATTATATATTATATTTTGGCTATTTTGACATTATTTATTGATATAACAAGTATTAATTGAGGAATTTCAGTTGATATGGAGGAATTCTCAGAAGGTATTCTTAATGTGATTTTCAGTGGAAAAACTTGTTTGCGGTGAGTGTTTACTTAGTTTTATGCGTTGATATGTGGATAAATGCATATGTAGGTACAAAATGTATGCTTATGATGTTATGATGTTGCCATAATATTGTTTGTGAAATTTCTATGGAAACTGAGATTATATCCGGACTACATAAGTTAGCATGCTTAATAAAAGGTGCTTGGCGGGAAAATATAGTCGGCCTTGGTCGGCGGGAAATAATAGTCGGTGACGACTAGTGAAAAATATAATCAAGTTACCTAAGCATGACTAGCAGGAAAAGAATTGTCGATGTGTGCATTGGCGGGAAAAGTGGGTTATAGGAAAGTTTCCATAAAAATTTGTTATGATTGATAATGTGTCCAGGATATGAGCATGCCACATATAGCATGGAACTGGAGGATAATGATTGAATGAATGTATACATGATCATGCATAAATTATATTGGAATTGTGATTATGTGATTGACATCCCAAAAATTTGTTTTGCAAAGTGATTATTATTTTAAAAAGCACCGCTCACTGGGCTTAGTAGCTCACAGTCTTCCCAATGTTTTCTTATATCCCCCCCCAGGTAGCAAAGTGGAGCAGAAGGAGTCTACAAACCACCAACACACCAAGACTTGGTAAATTCTCAAGGCACGGCTCGGATCATGTAATAAAGAATATAGGAAATTAAATTATGTGTATGAAAGTTAGATAGAGTGTTGTAAACATGATGACATTTTTAATAGATAAGAGGGGGAATGTTAAATTTAAATGGTGTCTTGGAATATTACTGATGTACCCTCACGCTCCCTTCCAAGTCTTGGGGACTAAGGCTAGGGAGGGGTGTGACAGCTTGGTATCAGAGCAAATGTTTACGTAAAACCTGGGAAAAAGTTGAGTCCAGCATAAGTTTAAATAGAATCTAGGAAAAATAAAGGAAAAAGGGATAGGTTAAAGCCAAAGCGGTATCAGAAAAAGGCTTACCTAAGGTAGGGAAGCTAGATAATATTAGAAGATAGGCTAGGTCAAAACCTAAAAAGAAATAAATATAACGAAATATACTAGGAAAACGTAAAGTAGAATCAGGAAAGGTTAGGAAAAAGAAATAAGGAATAATAAATGGACATAGGCAAACATAAGAAAGGGAAAGTGAAAATAAAGAAATTAGTAAGTAATAACCTGAATAATGTCCACTGTAGGAAATGAATCCGAGCAGACAAGACCGGTGGTGGAATGACTCCGGAATGCAAGCTGGAGACCGCGGCGCTAGCCCAGGGGAAAACCCTGAAAAATCTGAGAATAGTGTGAACAATAATACTGAATATGCTATTACCTTGAACAATGCAAATTTAGTGGGATCCCGAACTAATATGGGATGTCCATAATGTGGTAAAAATCATAGCGGTCTGTGTCTGAAAGGGACCGGAATTTGCTATGGTTGTGGCAAGGTTGGCCATATTCGCAAAAATTATTATAATTTTCAGAGAAAAACAAGAAAGATTCAGGAAAAATATCAACGAGAACTGGCCGGAGGTTCGAGTTTAGGAAGTAACAACATATTGCCTGAACTGATGGTGGACCAAGAATGGGCGCGTGTAGCAAAAAAGGATATTCCTCGATGTATCGTGATTGAATTCGAGGAACAACCCACCTATGACTCTAACAACGCGAAATCCTATAAATTCTGTATTTTCTGTAAGGAAATAGGCATGTTCAAGAGAGGTGTGTATGGAGAAACGAGAGGATGCGCCTTAACTTTGAAAACTTACGACTACCAGAGAACGAGTAAACAAGTAACTATGTATACTGAAGAAAACTACTAATGTAAATAACAACAATATTTATAAATAAAGATACTATGTTGATAACGTATGTTTAATTTATATGTGAATGGTTGTAGAAAAAATGCTGAGAAGTGGAAAACATAGAATCGAGCAACCCTCTAGGAATGAAAGTGAAAGTGCCTCAAGCCATCCAAAAGAAAAATCCATGGAGGAAAAACAGAGGATAAATTCACCCAAAGATTTCAAGCAAGTTTAGAAAATATACAACCTGATCCCGAAAAGAAATATGGGATAGAACAATTAAAGGCATTGGGAGCCACAAACTTTGAAGGAACAAAGGATCCTACAGATGCAGAATCATGGATGAATCAAATAGAAAAATATTTTAAGGTGATGAGATGTCCTGAAAACCGTAAGGTAAGTCTTGCGACATTCTTACTGCAAAAATAGGCAGAAGATTAGTGGAAGCTACTAAAGAATAGGATGGGCGATCAAGAAGAAATATGTTGGGAGGAGTTTTGAAAAGCATTTTTTGAAATATTCTATCCTCGATCATTCAGGAATATGAAACAAGATGAATTCCTATAGCTCATGCAGGAAAATATGACTGTAGCAAAGTATGAATTAAAGTATACGGAGTTATCCAAGTATGCTTTAAATATAGTGGTGGATGAAAAAGAACATTGTTGGAGGTTTGAAACAGGATTGAGACAAGAGATTCAAACTCCTGTTACAGCAACCGCAGAATGGGGTGAATTTTCAAGACTAATAGAAGCCACGATGAGAGTAGAAAGAAGTTTAACAGTGGAAGAAGTAAGATCGGAAAGAGACTCATTAATGAGTTGGTGGCGAAGCGAAAAACCAAGAAATTTTACACCCCGGGTAGAAAGCAGAAATGGATGGAAAAGAAGAGGAGTTACCAACACTAAAGTAGACCCTGAATGGGAGAGACAAATAAATGAGTGAATGGTGAACGTTAACCAAAGACCAAGATGTCCAGTTTGTAATAAATATCACTGGGGAAGATGTTGGGAGCAAACCCAAGAACGGTCGCACACATGTGTTAAGTGTGGCAAACCAGGATACTTTAAACAAGAATGTTCTCAGTTAATGAATACTTGAAATGTACAACCACCAAACAACCCGGGAGGAAGATCAATGACGGTTGAGGGAGGACGAACTGTAGGAGGAAGAAAAGAGGAAATAGGAAAAATAACGTTGGGGAAATTATATGGACTAACTCAAGATAGGGAAGACAATATGTCGGTCGTGGGAAAAGGGAAAGACAAAATTTTAAAAGACTAGAATAAAAATCATGGTATAATAAAACTGTATGAGGCAAACTATTAAATAAGAGTTCTGTTATAAATTAAGTTTCATTTAATTTCGAGGACGAAATTATTTTACGGGGGTGGTAAATGTAAGACCCTAACACTAAATCTAAAGTGCGAGGTCAAATAGAGAAGAAAAATCCTAAGAAGGATATTGGAACAAATGGTGGAAAACATTAAAATTATCCAAAAAGGTAACCAAAGGTCCAAACGCCTATGAAGGGCTTAAAACATGTGGGACGCAAGAATGTATGGAGGATGGAAGCAAGAAGACTTGAAAAATGGCTAAAGGTTGGATACAACCAACGCAAAGGCATACATGAGCCGTGCGGACATGGGCAGGAAGCATGCGTCGAGTGAGCATGCTAGGCGCGCAACCCATGCATCGAGGCCAAGCACGCAGTCCATGCGTCGAGGACAAGCACACAAGCCATGCGTCAAGCGCGCAGCCCATACGTCAATTGTGTATGTCGAGCGCCCTGCCTATGCGTCGAACAAGCAAGCACGCAAGCCATCCTATGCGTGAAACCACTATTGAGTCTACCGAGCAGCCATACATTGATGCGCTATGCCAAGCGCACGCCTATACGTCGAGGGTGAGCAGCCACTCTATGCATTGGTGATGGCCGACTCATGCGATGGCTAAGTGGGACTTTGATGAAGGAAAGGTGAGTTGCTATGCGTTAAAGATAAAAGGTAAGACTAATTGATGGAAAACTTCAAGGGAAGATGCCAATGGTATACGAGCATAAGTCTTAAACAATTTAAGTAGAGAAATATGTTAAGTATTTAAGTGATTTAGGTGGCAAAAGGAGGATCACACAAAGTTCTAGTAGGAGGTGGACAAAGGAGATTTCATGCAATTGAAGTCTTATCACCCCAAGCAAGAGGTGGGTGAAGGAGATTTCATGCAAAAAAGGAGATTTTTGCAGGCAAGCTGAGATGAGAACAACTCTAGGCTAGGCATGGTTGACTAAGTGTTGGCAGCTCTAAAGTGAGACAAATGGGAGTTGAGTTGCTGGCTATAAATAGAGGGGTTGGGCAAGAGGAATTTATTCATACCATCACCTAAATCTTGTGTTGAGAGCATATTTGAGGATTTTGGCTACCAAATTGATTAGAGATCAAAAGAAACAAAGGTTGCGATGGTGAGGCATTGAGTCAGCCAGATGCACAGCCAGCCCACACCCTGCATGCACGCCTCGCAGCGCTGCGTCCATCTGTGTGCCTCGCTCGACGCATCGTGCGTGCTAGCCCAGCACAGCTGCCTTCCCCGTGCGACGCATCATGCCCAGTGCAACACACGCCCAACGTGTCAACCCCTCTGCGGCACAACACGCCCACCCTGCCTACTGCCCAACGCCCAACTGCCTACCACGGTCCAAATATCTTCTAAAGAGGCTAATTTGAGGATTTTGGCTAATGTTTTCTTATATCCCCCCCCCCCCCCCACCCAGGTAGCAAAGCGGAGCATTCAAAAAGGAGTCTACTAACCACCAACACACCAGGACTTGGTAAATTCTCAGGGCACGACTCGGATCATGTAATAAAAAATATAGGAAATTGAACTATGTGTATGAAAGTTAGATAGAGTGTTGTAAACATGTTGAAATTTTTAATAGATGGGGGGGGGGGGGGGGGGAGGAATATTAAATTTAAATGTTGTCTTGGAATACTACTGGCGTACCCTCACGCTCCCTTCCAAGTCTTGGGGGTTAAGGCTAGAGAGGGGGTGTGACATCAGGTCTAATGTATATCTCTTTCATATACATTGTATCCTCTGGGAATGCATACTTTCATACACCCCAAGTCTTCTATATGAATGTAGGGATGTGCACCTCTTTCGTGCATATGGTTATGTATACACCTCTTTCGTACACCCTAGTCCCCACTAGGTATGTATTACTATCATAGATACTAGTCTTAGGACGTCTCTTTCATGCACTAGCACCCTAGGACATGCACTACTTTCATGCAATCAAAGAGTGTTGAAAGGAAAAGAGATCACGTCTAAATTGATACTATATATAACATTCACATATTCATAAGTCCCATAAAATATCATAATCAATGTCATGTTAATCAGACTCAACATACATGTTTAATATAGTGTTAATGAATCGTCCCTAGTACATCAATTTCATGCACTAGATCATGTACATAACAAAACAGTCACAATTTCATAATAATTCGCATGGTACACATTTATACTCACATAATAAGTCACATGAAGTTATGCTTATCAACATATATCTTATTTTTTCCTGGCGCCAAGGCATTCTAATAGTAGTGTCACTTATCTCATAATTTAGGTCCATGCTTGTTCGTCCTCTTAATATATTTCATAAAATTCTAGATCATGCTCATACATGTAATATAGTTTAAAGATATTTCACGCTTATTTAAATATTAGAACCAACAAAGTTATCCTTAATTTCATTGTTCGACACGAAGGCGATTCCAATAGTAATATTACTTACCTTAAAATTAAATCCACATAAACCCAAGAAATTTTATCTTCTTCTTGCCAAGCATGACCTTGAAGCACCTAAAATAATAAATCTATTATTTAAATTAGTCTTTTTGGTCTAACTCCGAATAACCAATTTACTCAAATGTCTCCAATTTAACTTTACCGAAATTGTGGCTTGGTCCAAAATTAATTCTAAAAGTCTAATTCTATTGGCAAACTTGAACATAAATAAATTCCAAATTTAATTACTGAATTTTCAATAATTATCCTTAATCCAAAAGAAGACCAGATTCTCTACTCACCCAAAACTGCAACAAAACCAATCCCTCGTAATGTTGGATGACACATTTCGTCCTTAAATTTCTCCAAAGCACAAATCTATGGCCCAAACATAATGTATCTGCATAATGTATTCCATGTAGATTTAAAATCCCTCCAAAGGAAGCATGTTATATGCATTGAAAATATATTATAAAGAGTTATAATATATAGTATCCATGTTTACGATTTCTAGAGTTTAATATAAGTGTTATATTAAAGTTTGATGCCTTTGATGTATGTTATGGATGCAAAGCATGTCTATTATTTTGTAAGTTGTTAAAAATTGGATTAGACATTAAAATCAATAACAAAGGTAAGTTGCATGCTTATGCAGATATACGATTTTTTGTTCTTAGCTCTCACGTCCCTAAGAGTTCACACCATGAAATTCATGCTTCGCTTCGTGTCACCTTGGGAGTAACCTCCATTCGGAAAGTGTTTGCATGGGTCATCATCATGGTGTATAGTGGAAGTAGTTCATTGTAAGATTAAATATATACAATATTGATCTTAGCTCTCACGTCCTTATGAGTTCACACCGTGAGATCCATGCTTGGCTTTTTATTGATTTTACCTCGACTGCTCCATTCGAAAAGTATTTGCATGAGTCAATAGCAAGGTGAATGGGGGAAGTAGTTCATAGTAAGTGGGTGAAGGATATGTGTCAACGTGTTCTATAGTCTCTTCTGCTAGTTTGGATCGTGAGATAGCTGTGTTGCGGCTGCTGTAGTTTTTAGGCGGCATTAGCTAGTCACTTACCACAGCTATCCCCTTGGAGGGTTGTAACATAGGATTCAAAACAACTCAAACTCTAGAAATGGACAGGATTTCTTTGGTCCATTCCGAACCTTAACTGTCCAATTTGGTAGTATCATTGGGGTCAACCTCTGAAGGTTGAAAATGGAGGGTTACAGTTACTGAATTATTAAGTGTTAGTAGGTTCTTGACTGATAATGATAACTAAATTAAGATTGGAATAAGAGTTATTCTAGAGATAGTATTTAGTCAAGAATGTCTTGTTTTAGTGAAGGAGTATTTGACTACTCCTCAGTAGCACATATTTTGACTGACTATAGTATCATTGCAAATAAATAATGAATTTATGGGTACATTATTACTTTTGCTAAAGTTGAATTGAGTTTAAAAGCAGTTTATTAATGTTGTTTAAAATTTCAACATGTCAAATTCTTCAAAAGTGCATGTTTCCAATTTAGTCAACGATCTTAATAAATAAACATGGAAATCGGATATACTAGCGAACGATGATTTGAATTTTTTTTTAACAGAGGAATGTCCTCAATCTCCCAGTTCTTCTATAGACCAAAATAGTTGGTAAGCATATGATTGATGGATTAAGGCTAATGAAAAAGCTTGAAACATTATTCTAGCAAATATATCTGATATATTAGCTAAGAAATTTGCGAACATAACTTCTATCTTTAGTGTCATAGATGAAGAAACAAAAAGACACAACATAGTAAATATGATTTGCTTATAATTAAGAAATGTTTAGTGAAAAATGATAAAAGAACCTGAAAAATTGATCCAGGTGCCACTAATCATATCTGTGCTTTCTCTTAGGAAATTAGTTCTTGGAGATAGCTTACAGAAGACAAAGCAACTTTTAAGATAGCGCTCAAAGAGGTTGTTTCAACTAAAGCAGTGGGAGATATGAAGTTATTTGTTGGAGATAGATACATTTTAGTTAAAAATGTTTATTATATTCCTTCCTAAAGGTATTAAGAATTGTTCTTCAAATTTAGAAAATAACTTATACGTGTTAAAAAAAACTAAGGTAAAAGCCCTTTTGAATATAGAGATGTGTAAAACAGCTGAAACTCATAAAAGAAAAGAAAAATTTATCCAAAATCCTATGTTTGGCACCTAAGACTAGGTTACATGAATCTCAATATGATTGGAAGATTGGTTAAGAGTAGACTTCTAAACCAGTTAGAAGATAGCACCTTACCGCCATGTGAATCTTGTCTTGAGGGTAAGATGACCAAAAGATCTTTTACATGAAAAGGTCTTAAAGCCACAGAATCCTTAGAGCTAGTACATTCCATTGTGATCTGATGAATGTCAAAGTGAGAGGATGGTATGAATATTTCATTAGCTTCATCGATCATTATTCAAGATATGGCTACATTTACCTAATGCATCATTGAAGGAAATGTGGAGATCGGAACCAATTTTTCTTATTTCCTAGAATTCTCAAAATCACATAATATTCAAGAAGAAGATTATGAATTCAAATATTGTTTCACAGCATGCTAAGAAAGGGAAAAAGGAGAAGGAAAAATTTTACCTTTGAAGAAACTTTTTATTCACATAATCCCTCGAACAAAGTCACGTACGGATCTCCCAAACAAAAATCCCAATTGGGACACCACCGAAATGGAGTCTTCTGTATTCTCCTTAGTGTTTGAGAATTTGTAGGAGGTGTGGACTTTGCCTTAAATTTGGTGGAGGGAAAGAGAGGATTGAGAGAGGGAAGAGAAGAATCCTTATTCTTTATATTATTTTTGTAGAGATTTATTCTTTTTTTTTTTTTTAGAGAACCAATGTCAAATCCATTTTCTATGGAAGAAGATAACCCAACCCTCTGCACGTAGATGAGAAAATGGGGCGAGAGAGTTATAACTCTGGTAAGCCGAGTTTACCGTCACACATAAACCCTTACAACACAAATAATATTTTTTAATCACCAAACAAACTACTTATACTGACTGGTAGTCAAGCGGTAAGTCTAAGGTCGAACCTCAGATAAACGCGAAAGATTAGTTCATCGAAGGGTGTTTTCATTTAAAGAGATAAATTGGGGGGGGGGGGGGGGCGGGGTTGGTGGGGATTGATAATTGAAAGTGCATAAAATAAAATGCAAGAAAAGTAAAGATAGAAATGCAATTAACCAAGATGTCTTAGCTTAGAGGAATGGATTCACCAAATGTATTATGTTCTAGGGATTATGCTAAGATGAGTGTTTAACTTCCAACGCCTAATTATTTATTCAATATGGTTTTTCTCAATTAGCAATTTAAATCATGAAATTTATAAACACTAAATTCAGTCAGACCCATAGACAAGTCTGTATATATCATAAAATCGAAATCTCCCAAAATAACATTGAGTTCCTCCAAATCCGTAGGCTAAGAAACCAAAATCTTACCTTCTCGTGAAGGATGAGAAGCTACAATCCGACATTACTCGATTAACTACTAAAGAAACACCTAAAGAACAAGTGGAAGAGAGAAGAGAAGGAAAAATCGGCTAGAGGTCGACAGTGGGCGTCTAATTCTGACCTAAAGTAAAGAAACATATATATAGTGCAACATCGCAGTGTTGCAATGCTACACAGTTGAAAATTTTTAGCGTTGCAATGCTACTCTGCCTCACACGTGCTTCAATCTTCAATTTGCAGCGTTGCAATGCTGCCATATTTTGCACAAAATAGGTAAGTACTGCCTTATAGCATTCCATGACGCTCTGTTCAGAGTGTTTTTGTCCTCTCACGTCCTTTTCAAGCCCGGTTGCTCAAATTAGTTCTTAATTACTCCAAATTAACCCCGACTAGCTATAATTAATAAGTGGAAGATAGCACATTTTTTGTGCTATCAAACACCCCCAACTTAATTCTTGATCATTCTCGAGCAAGATAGAATCACACATTTACACAGAAAATTATGCTTACTCAATCACATAGGTCGTTACTCTAGTCTCAACAGTCTATAAGGATGAGATTTGCAATAAAAAATGAAATCCAATTACAATCAATCCATAAAGCACATTTTAGAAAAGATTCTAAACTATTCATGCTCAATTGAGTTAAAAGTCATACTAATTACACTAGCAAAACTCGGAATGGTTTTATAAGGCCCTCAGTTTGTTTTCCCCCACACTGGCTCGAACGTTCAAGAGCTAAGCTTCCTAGGCTTAACTTTGTAATGACACACTTAAGGAAACCAAACTTTTATTCTATTTTTTTATTTTTATACTTTACACAAAAGAGGAAACCTTATCTAGACACGTCACCTTCGTTTTGGCTTGCCCAAATGGGTGTTATGTAGGTCATCCAACTACTAGCAATGTTTCCTAACAAGGTGCCGAAGCTTACTAATTCCTTGGGGTACTTTAGCTCAGAGGGACATTATGGGTGTCATAGCCGCCCTAGGTTAATCATAACCCCAAGAAAGAGGAGTAATCCCCTTTAAAAAATAACATACAAACTTGTTTTTACTTTACAACATGCTCTGCCTTTTACAAACTTTCTTTTTACATATTCTACACTTGACTTTTACAATACAAAACAGGAGTTTGGCAAAAAACTTAGGTATGCATTACTAGGTCGAGCTTCAGTCACTTAACACGTATCACCTAGGCCTTTCGAAATGACAACAAAAATATAAGCCCAATAATACAATTCTAAGCATGCAAGTCCTAATTTTGTTGGACAAGGGACTTAAAGATGCATGTGTGATGAGAATTTTTTTTTAAAACAGGCTAAAAAACATGATCATGCTCTTTAAACATAGTTTCATGCAAGCCTAATCACCTTCCAACTACTCATCATAACAAACCAAGCAAGAGAGAAAACAAGAAAATTCAAGCACACAAACATCGTCTGAGCATAGCGCTCAAGGATCCCAACAGTCAAAATATACCCCATCCCCAACTTAAGATGATACATTGTTCCTAATGTATCTCTAATCTAAGCTCAAAAAAACAAGAGAGTCAAGGGAAAAAAACTTCCCTTGATGACATTTCCGCACACGGGATGGTGGTAAGAAGGCTGCCTTAAATCGACCTCTTCTTTAGGGTAGTGGGAAAGAACCTACAAAAGAAAAATATGAAGTTAAACTAGAAAGCAGTAAAGGAAAGCAGTAAAATTTTCACCTAGCTCCCTCTAGGAAGGGCAAATTTTTAATGTCGATTGCTCGAAGTGGCATGTCCCTATCAAGGTACAAGGAAATTCTCATATTTTTATAGTCCTTTCTTGGATGAGTCAATATAGCCCGATAAGGCTATAAGGCTTCTCATCTTTTGAAGAGAACCAGACAGGTCAAATTTGGGTTTTTTGGAATATGGCAAAAAAGGTAAAAAGAAAGAATCAAAAGACTCAAATGACCCAAAAGTGTTGAAACAAATCAAAGACCCAATAGACTCGTGAGAGATAGGGGAAGAACACTCAAATATATACGAAATAGCAGGAGTCAGAACAGGGTGAGGTCTTTTGACTTCATAACTCTATCACCTGGATGTCGTCGGATTCAGGCTAAAATTCTCCTTAACCTGACAAACTTGTAAGCATAGAGTGATGTCCTCCGAGGTACAGACGACGGGTTGCTCTGGCACGCTCTCTAATCTCTACATGGCCTCTGTGAGCTGGGCAACATGAATGATCAATTCTTGCAGCCAAGCTTCAACATCCTGCTGAAACTCAAAAGTAGTGTTAGTAAGTTTAGAAATTAAAAACTCCAAACTCAAAAGCACGAATCTCCAGGAAGTGGTTCCTGCTCCTCCACTGTGTCGACATGGACTACCTCATGCCTTTGGGCCTCTAAAAAATCAAAGGAATTGTATGGCAATGGCTCGTCCGACCTTCCAACTGAGGTTGCAAGCTGAGCAAAAAGGTCACTCAGACTTTATAAGTTAGTTCTAGCCTCTGCCCCAGGGTTGCTCTCCTGTTGGAAGCGCTCAAACTCTTGCTACCTATGGAGGTTGTCTTGCTGAAAGCTCCATAACCAAAGCCTCTAAAAACCTACCTGACCTTGATGACTAAACATGAGTCGACTAGTGTGGTGTTGTGAAATCTTGGTAGTCGAAGCTCTACTGCCATCCTGAGTATCCACGGTCAAAAGACTCCTCCTATATCGGATGATGAGACTCGTAGTCCATATGAAAATAATACCCCTCCTCGGCAAATCCACATAGTGTTGGCATCCACTGCAACCTCAGGCATGCTTGCGTGAGAGGCCCCTCGAGTAGACAACTCCCGCACACTTCTACCTGTTGTGAACTCCTATCCACCAAGTGGGCAACTAAGGAAGTTAACTCGGCAATGCGGCATCGAAGGCCACTTACCTCGTTGTCAAAATCTGTAAGTTGACTTTCGGACATCCAATATTGATTCGAAAATCCCGTCATGCTCAACTGACACAAAAAGAAAACAAAGAAAAAGAAAAAGAAACTTCAACTAAAAACTTACTAAACAACGACGCCAATTTTGTAAGCCGAGTTTACCATCGTCCGTAAACCCTTACTACACCAATAATATTTATAAATCATTGAATGAACTACTTATACTAACTTGTGGTACAAGTGGCAAGTCCAGGGTCGAACCTCAGGAAAGTTCGGAAGATTAGTTCATCGAAGCATGTTTTCAGTTACAAAAAATAAGGTGGGGGGGGGGGGGGGGGAAGGGGGGGTGGATTGATAATTGAAGTGCATAAAGTAAAGTGCAAGAAAAGTAAAGATAGAAATGCAATGAATCGAGATGTCTTAGCTTAGAGGAATGGATTCACACAATGTAATTTAGATCATTGAACCAAATTATGATTTAAACTTCTTGTTTATGTTTCACCCAACTGAATGGAATCTCAACTAATGGTCCTAATTATCTAATTAATCGACAAGCATAGAAAATGAATCCGCTCCATACAAATTGATAAATTGCATTATGTTCTAGGGATTATGCTATGATGAGTGTTTAACTTCCAACGTCTAATTAAACATTCAGTGTTGTTTTTCTCTAGATTGATAGGAGTAATACTATTCTTTTTAGACGACAAATCTCGGCCTAATTAATCACAAGCCTAACTAACTTATTGCTTTCATTGGGATTAACTTATAATTAAATTTCACATATTACAAGTTATCTCAAAGCATTAGAATTACACAACAAAATCATTGGGCGTCAATCAACAATTAAAATCATGCAATTCATAAATACAAAACTTGGATTGAAACCCATAGACAAGTTTGTATACATCATAAAATCGAAATCTCACAAACTAGCATTGATTTCATTCAATTTCTTTGGCCAAGAAACAAAATCTTACCTACCCATGGAGGATGAGAAGCTACAATCCGACATTACTCGATTAACTACTAAAGAAACACCCAAAGAACAAGTGGAAGAGAGAAGAGAGGGAAAAATCGGCTGGAGGCCAATGGTGGGCGTCTATTTCTGACCTAAAGCAAAGAAACATATATATAGTGAAGTGTCGCAGTGTTGTAACGCTGCACAGATAAAAATTTGTTGCGTTGCAACATTACTTTTCCTCGCGCGCGCCTCCATCTTCAATTCCTAGCGTTGCAACGCTACATGCCCTGTTTTGCACAAAATAGGTAGCTATTGCCTTATAGCATTGTACAATGCTCTGTCCAGGTATGTTTTCGTCCGTTCACGTCCTTTTGAAGTTCGGTTGCTCAAATTAGTTCATAATTGCTCCAAATTACCGTTGCTCAAATTATCTTCTGATTGCTCCAAATTAACCCCTGAATAGTTCATAATGATGGATTCTACCTCCAAGATGCTCGATAATTGTAAAATCACTAAATAAAAATATTAAACATAAAAAGACCTAGAATTAAGAAGTGAAAAATAGCACATTTTCGGTGCTATCAAACTCCGTCCCTTTAATTAAATTAAAATCAATTTAATTAAATTAATAATAATATATAATAACTACTTTCTTATATATATGTACACTATATATTATATCAAATATAACATATAACCTATAGTTTTATATTGTATTGAATATAATATAACCTAAATATTTATTTTCTCTCATTAATGCATGACATTTAATATAAATCATAATTATATTAAATTTAATTATGAATGTCATCCATATAATTAGTATTTGAATCATATTCAAAATATTTAATTCCTCTCAAAATACTTTATATTATAATGTATCAAATACATCATATTAATTATATCACATATATAATTAATTTCATGAATTATATCTTATATCATTAATTCTCTCAATTAATTTGAACACTTCAAATTAATCAAAAAATAATTTTCAATTACATCCCTGTTAAGCTACAAAGGGGACCGTATGGACCTGTAGATCGAAACTCCAATGGTACTTGTGTTCATGTTGATGCCTTAAATCTCGTAGGGTTCTGTAGTTTGTAAACATCTATATGAACAAACAGTTTTGGTGATTTATAATATGAGATATTTTATTTACTTCAGTCTATGAAATATGAGATATTTTAGTTGTATTAACCACAAACCAATAAACTAAGATGTTTACACTATGAGTGTAGAGAAATACAAGTGGATCGTGATTTAAGTGATAACTTAAATGGTCTGTAGTATATGTATAAAGAAGGAAAACCTTATCCTTTTGATACTACGAGTGTGGCCCGCTTTGTTGGTGTATAAGTGTTGGAAAGTGCTGTAAATGGTCTGATCCTGACCATTCATGTATTAGACATGTGAGTGGAGATACTCTATACAAAGGCGTTTGTATAAGACCAGACAATAAAATGTTTAGTCTCGTTATATAACACAGTTCATGACAGAGACTTTCATTTCACTAAGATGACCATAGGTAACATGACCTTAATCCTGAGTGAGTTGTGAACTCCTGCCTATGAGGGCGGTCCTTTGATTTGCATGGGTAAGAGTGGCCAGATCGCCGACTCAACAAGCCTACCATTTTAGGGATTCGTTTGATTGCAGAGCTGGGAACTCAGCTACACAAGACAAAATTCACTCCTTCCCGAAGCAGGGGTAAGTAGATAAATTTCTCCCTTAAGAGCTGTTCTAGGGCTTGAACAATGTGGCACCACACCTTTCTTGGCTTGAGAAGGGTTTACTCATTGTGGGATTATGATGTATTATTCATTAGAGGAATCAGTGGTACTTAGGGAGTGAAATGGTACTTAAGGTGTTAGATGTAACTACAAGAATTAGTGGCATTTACGAGCGATTTGCGAAGGGTCATCATACTGTTACTTGGTTATATCCGATGGACACAAAAATACATCTGTAGTACGAAGAGTGCAGCTATCGGTCTTCAGTAGAGTGCCCGGCAGTTAACAGATGGTGGATATTGTGATTAAAGAGTTTAATTAGTTATTTATGTACTGTTGGAGCGTCAAGCTACAGGTCCATAAGGTCCCCTTGGTAGCTCAATGGATGCATGTTAAGAATAAGTTTTTTTGGTTAGTTTGAAGTGTTCAAATTAACAAGAGGTAATTTGATTATATATGATATAATTAAATTAATTTAATTCAATTATATATGATATAATTGATTTAATGTATTTGATACATTAGTATTTGATTGGTAGAATTAATATAAATATGATGTGATATTAAAACTATAGGTTATAAATATAATATGATAATTAGTTATTATATTTATTTATAATAAATTAATTATAAGGTAATTGATTTTTGTTTTTCTCTAGATAACCACGTTAGTGGGTTGTTTTAGTAAGGATGTGGCAACTAAATGGGTAAAAGTGAAAATAGTTTTTATTTAAAAAATTCAAGTGCAAAAAAATATCAAGTTATACGATAGCTTGGTTGAGAGAGTAAAGGATCAATCTAGGATTATATATAATAGATACTCGTTACTAAGCGATCAAGTACCCAATTCTAAACGACAAACTTCTTCCTTCTCCACTTACTCGATCGTCTAGTTATTCCATCCCTCTTCCAAATCCATACAGAACCTACACCTCATAGATTCTCACACTGAGAATACCAAGGTAGCCTAGTGCTGGTGTCGAGTTTCTGTTCGAGGGTCGAGGATCAGGTTTCACTCGTTGCTGTTCGATGATATTCTAAAGGTGTGTTGCGTTCGTGCTATTGGACGCGTTGCTGGTCTCAATAGAAGAAATACTAGAAGAAAAGGTTCTTCAAGTGTATGTTTACTCGATACCTTTGTGGTTATTCTTAGTAGCATGCTGTAATTTTATTCTTGATGCATAACTGTTCTATTAGATTGTAAATGTTCGTGTTCTTTGATAATGGGATTTGGAATGATATGCTTCCGCTCAATGGTTATCTAGATTTAGAGTTCCTTCAACTTGGATTATTAATAAACTCTTTAATTAAATTACACAACTTCCATTAACTGTCAGTCATTTTACTAAAGACGAGAGCTGCATTCTTCGCATTACATATATATTTATGTGTCCATTGGATATAACTAATCAATAGTGCGATGACCCTTTACAAATTGCTCGTAAGTACAGTTGAGCCAAAATTACCATTTTTCCCCCATAGTTACATCAAACTTCTTAAGTATCACTAATTCCTCTAATGAACAATAAGTCAAAGTCGAAGTATGACCAAGTCCTTCTCGGGCAAGGAGAGGGTGTGACCACTATGTTGAAGTCATAGAATCAGCCTTTAAGAGAGAAATTTATCTACTTAACCTGATATCGAGGATGGAGTGAATTTCATCTTGTGTAGCTATGTAACAACCCGACCCCCTAGGACTCAATCTAGGCCATTACTAACGCATCATGTATGTAAGTTAAAACGAAATTATTTTTATAGTGAACTAAATGCTAAACAAATGAGATAACTAAAAAGATTTCCATTAAATTTAAATATTTAAAGTCAAAGGATAGGGTACCTATAAATCATCAAAGGAAACAAATAACTTTGAAAAAAAAAACTTAAACAGTAGTCTCAAATCTCAAAACTAAAAATGTAAAACATAAAAGAAATACTAAAATATGAGCAGAAGCATTTAAACTGTTCCTAGTGGTTTGATCACTGATTTCGCTTGTCAATCGTTGGTGCATCTCTACCCTTACCTGAAATAGCAACATGAGAAATGATGAGTATAAAATACTCAGTAAGTAACCTCACAACTGGGGTCAGACTAGGCATCTAGATGCCTTTCTCTAGTGGGGCATTAATGCCCTCTAGTCCCCATGGTACAAATATCAACATTCAAAACTAACCTCTCATCCTACTGTAGTTAAGTGTACCTATTACCTGTTGTGAGTCCTGTAGGATCCACAACCTCTGGTGATCCCGAAGGAGACACCACCTCTAATGAATCCCGAAGGAAACACAACCTCTGGTGAATTCCGAAGGATAACACCACCTCTAGTGAATCCCAAAGGAAACACAACCTCTGGTGAACTATCAAGAACTTACCATTGTAAGACTTCAGGTCCAAATCCAATCTATCAAGAACTTACCAAAGGAATTAAAATCACTTCCACCGTCTTTGACGATGCCTCCTTTAACTGCCAAACTCCTTGATGGCTTAAGCTTCAAACAAATATCCAACAAAGGCGAGTCATAACACTGAAAAAAATATTAATGGCCAAAAGAACGAACCGAACCGACACAACCTTAACCCAACAGATTTGACGAAGACCAAGATGAACCCGATGCGGCAGGACGACGGTGACAAGCAGCGACGCGTCTGGTGCGATGGAAGAGGCTGGCTAGACGAGCGGCCCGATTGGAGCGGCAAACGGGAGATCGGTGGGAGGCGGAGATGGCTGAGTGGCAAACGCTTGCGAATGGCCGAGGACCTCAGCTGGCTGGTAGACGCTTGCGAATGGCTAGGGAATGGCGAGATCAGTACGGGCGACGCAGGTAGGAGACAGACTGACAGCGGGGCGAGGCTGACAGATCTGGCCGGTAGCTAGGTCCAATCGACGGAAAGAGAAGAAAAAATTCGGGGGGGTCTTAGGCAGTGCGAGGGTGAAGAGAAGAGGAAGGGAACGGAAAAATAAAGAAATAAAAAGAAAAAAAAATGAAAGGAAATGAAAATATAAAAAATAAAATAAAATAATATATATTTATTTTATTTTATTCTTTTCCTATTCCACTTTATTCTATTAAATTCCTTACCTTCTCAAAATGAAATTAATTCCTGCCATTGATTTCCAAATTGAATTATGTGAAATGAAAATTCCAATTTCCACAATAATTAAACTTCAACAATTACACTTAAATGTTAAAATTTTCAAAATCGACATTAGGTAATAAAAATTACTGAAATTAGACTACCACAAACTTTTGGAGTGTTACAAGCTATGTTCCCAGCTTCTCAATAAGACGAATCCCCAAAATGATAGGCTTATTGAGTTGGCATTCTGGTCACTCTCACCCATACAAATCAAAGAATTACCATTATGAGTAGGAGTTCACAACTCACTCAAGATTCAGGTCATGTCATTTATTGTCATCCTAGTGAAATGTAAGTCTCTATTATTAACGGTGTTATATAAAGTGACTAATCATTTCGTAGTCCGGTCATATACAAACACTTTGTATAGGATACCCTTGCTCACATATCTCCGTATGAATGATAAGGATCATATCATTTGTAGTACTTTACAACACTTGTAACACCTACAAAGAAGGACGTATATGTACTATCACCAGAATAAGGGACGACGCTTTATCTATCTACTGCAGACCATTTAGGTTATTATTTAAATAGAATCCACCTGTATATCTCTACATATTTGTTTAAATTATATAAAATAACATGACTTTAATTTATTGGATTGAGTGTATGCTAATAAAATACAAATTATTTTATTTATAAGGAGATGTTTATACAATTTGACAAACTACAAAATACAAGATATTTATGAAATCAATCCCAACAATCATAAGTTTGAAATTCTTGAAAAGTTCAAGGAATATAAGGCAAAGGTTAAGAACCAATTACGTAAAAAGATTAAAACACTTCAATCAGATCGAGGTGGTGAGTTCATGGCCTTAAAATTCCAGGACTATTTAATAGAACATGGAATTCAGTCACAACTCATAGCAGCTAGCACACATCAACAAAATGGTGTAGCAAAAAGGAGAAATAGAACCCCGTTGGACATGATTCGTTCTATGATGAGTTATGCTCAGTTGCCAAGTTCTTTTTGTGTCACACAGTAGAGACTTCAGTGTATATAGTGAACATGATTCCCTCAAAAAGTGTTTCAGAAACACCTTACAAGTTATGGAGAGGATGTAAAGGTAGTTATGTTAGTTCAGGATTTCGGGATGCCCAACACATGCATTAGTGCAAAATCCAAACAAACTGAAACACCATTCAAAAGTTTGTCTATTTGTAGGCTATCCTAAAGAGACAAAAGGTTGTTACTTTTATGATCCTTTGGAAGATAAAGTATTTGTGTTGATAAATGCAACATTCCTTGAGGAAGACCACATTTAAAAATCATCAACCTCGCAGTAAGCTAGTATTAACTGAGATTTCTAGAGAAACTACAGATAGATCGACAAGAGTTGTTGATTGAGAAGGTCCTTTAATAAGAGTTGTTGATGAAACTAGTAGTTCACATCCTTCTCAAGAGTTGAGAATGTCTCGACGTAGTGGGAAGGATGTGCAATGGTCTGATTGGTATGGGTTTAACAGAAACTCAGGTCGTCATACCTGATGATGGCTTAGATGATCTATTGACTTTCCAACAAACAATGGAAGATGTGGATAAGGACTACTGGATAAAAGCCTACTTCAATTCGTATGGGAATTCTTGTATTTTATGTTCTCCATTTGAAAATACGAGATATTGGGTCAACTAAAATTTTAATTGTTTGTAATGTATTAATTTTTTGTTCTTTTGTTTAGGTGGTAAACATTCTCTAGTTCGTTTTTTTATGAGTGCATGGTTGATTGAACGAATTTAATGTTTCGGGGGGCCAGGGGGAGGGGGAGAATTTCATCCTTTAATGGTATTTCATTCTCTCTATCAATTTTCCTTTATTTTCATCTTTATCATTGTATTTCCAACCGATCTAATAATATTAATCTAATTTTTACATTTTGAAAAAATAAATGTTTGTTTGTGTTGTGTAGTTGGTTATCACATTAGTCTCACACATTAAATGTCCCTAGTTCGAGAATGGGCTTAGAACATTTCTTTCTTTCTTTTTTTTTTTCTTTACTTCTCATTATTTATTTTTGGAAGATTCAATATAATCATCTTTAAGAAAATTAATGGTCTAACTTTAAGAAAATTAGTAGTTGTCTATAGATGTGATTGTTGATTCACTTTTTGGATTTTGGGACCAATCAAGAACCAAATGAAACCAAGTGATTTAATAAAGAAGTGGTCTAAACCGATGTCCGTTGAAGAGAGGTTTGAAAATTTTCTTTTCATGGTTAGGATGCGTAGCAATAAGTCCACTAAGATTGTATCCAAATTTTGTTAGTTCTTAGGAATTTAATATTTTATTTAGTGTTTTAATAGATAACGGAGTAAAGGAGACCATCAGGATGTTCCAATATATTTTGGAATGGAGAAAATAGCTGCAAAAGGAGCAAAATTACCCTTTCCCCATGGAGAGAGTGTAGTGAAGCCCTACTTTGCATTGTGCGCTGCGCTCAAAGGTAGAATGCCCACTTGCCGTGATCGAGCTGCACTCTCCAACACGCATCTGCACACTACACATCTAGCAGCATGCGCAAGGCAGGCACTACGATAAAAAAAAGCCTAAAGCATAGCTGCACTCTCCAATAGTGCAGTGCAGAGGCACTCGACAACTTTCTATAAATATTCCCTCGATTTTTAGTGCACATGGATGGATTCTTTAATAGAAAATGCAGCCACCAATAATTTTTCTTTTCTTTTTTACCTTTTAGCATAGGCTCTCTATTTTCTTTTGGATTGTAATAATTTAATATGACGGATATGAATATCTTTTATGCTTTTCTTTCTAGGCAAGCAGCTCAACGTAAGGAAGAACAAGATGTAAGAGAAATAAATGAACTTAAAAGTCACATTTTTCAACTAACCTCTCTTGTTCAATATTTGGCTATTAGGCAAACATAGGTTTTGTATGGTCCTATCTAGCTAAACACGAATTTTGATACATGCCTCTTCCTCAAATTCAGGTACTTCGCTAGAAGAATTAGTTAAGGAGCTTTCTAACAATTCATGTGAGATTGTGCAGGAATCCTCCCTTGGTCAGCAAGAATCCTCTAGTTTCCAACAAGATCGCTTCAGTTTTGCAACTAAAGTTAAAAATGAATTTAGTAATTTGAGTAACCACGTTGCTTAGATTACTAAATCAGTAGGGAGACTAGAAGAGTCTTGGGAACATCAATCTTCTAGTAATACGAAATCTTGCAGCGAAGTTGCTTGCATCGACCAAAATGCTGAGCAACTAGTTCCTCAAAGTATAGGTCACGGTAAGACTTTGGACTTCATTATGTGTGAACTTCCTAATTCTTCTTTTCAGTGTGTGCAGGAACCTATTGAGTCTCACATAGGGACTCAAACCCTTATGCTCATTGAGGTAGAGTCTCTTCCTCAACCTACACATCTAGGGCTTGAAGGAAATCGAATCTGAGGATTTCCATGAGCAGCGAAATAGATAATTCCAAATTAAATCATGTATGAACATTACAATTACAGTCGTACATAAAACATACATTTATGCAATCAATACAGAAATTACATCATGAATACTATAAATGAACGAGGAGAAATCTCTATGAACATTTGTAGACTCGTCTCCATGCTCCTTGCTCATGAATGCTCGAACACAACAACCTCGAACGCTCAAACAACACGACCGCTCCACAGCACGAACAATGCATACTTGAACTCCACGATCGCCTCGATCACGAACTCCCCAGCAGCACGGATGGCCTCCACAGAATAACACAGGACTACGATGGTGTCGAGTTGAGTATGACACCACCAAGAAGGCTACCTTGGTATTCTCGGTGTGAGAATCCAGAGGGTGGGCTCTGTGTGGACTTAGTATGAGGCAGACGAAGGAGGAAATACAATCTTGTACACGATTTGGTAAGTGCGAGATGGCTGAGACCTATCGTATAAGTCGATGCCCAATCGTTTAGCAGAAGCTAAGCGATTGTCTAGCAAAAGCTAAGTGATTGTTTAGCTCATAGCTTAGTACCGTGTCTGTCGCCTACAAACACTACATGATCATTTACTAAAACAAGCTGTCACTTAGTAAATCTATATTTACTTAACAAGCTTCCATGAGTTTCTTTTTCCGAGAGAGAAATCTAAAAATTACTTTTGCCAAAACTTTTCAATACTTACTAAAATTTGAAAAAAAAAATTCTTTTTATCTCACGGTTACCATGAACCACCAATAACCTCCCACTCAATTGGTTATTAGAGAAAAAGATTTAATTTTCTAATAATTAATATTATTATAAATATAAATGATAACCAACTTATCATACTATATTTATAACCTATAGTTTCAATATTTCATCTCATGAAACATATAAACCATAGTTCTTTTTCTATTCCATGGTACTTAATGTAAATCTCATTTACATTAATCCTCCACTAGATGTATCTCATACATCATACCGATTATATCAAATATAATCAAATTACCTCTTATAAATTTGAACATTTCAAATCAACACCAAGAACTGATCCTCAACTGAATCCATTGAGCTACCAAGAGAACCATATGGACCTGTAGCTCGAAACTCCAATGGTATGTGAATAACTGACTAAACTCTTTAGTCACGGGATCCACCATCTGTTAACTACCAGGCACTCGACTAAAGACTGACAGTTGAACTCTCCTTACCATAGGTATATTATGTGTCCATCTTAACCAATCAAAAGTGCAACAACCCTTCACAGATCGCTCGTAAGTATAGCTAGGTCAATAACCGTTATGCACTCGTAGTTACATCTAACTCCTTAAGTACCACTAATCCCTTTAATGAACATAAATCGTAGTCCTACTATGACTAAGTCATCTCTTCCAAAGAGAAGCTATCACCACTATGTTCAAGCCCCAAAATAAGCCCTTAAGGGAGCAATCTTTCTACTTATCCCTGCTTTGGGAAAGAAGTGGATTCCATCTTGTGGGTTGAGTTCATAGCTCCCAGATCAGACAAGTCCCCAAAAAGGTAGGCATGTTGAGTTAGCAATCTAGCCACTCTCACCCATACTAATCAAGGACCATCATCAAAGGCAGGAGTTCCGAAAACACTCAGGATTAAGGTCGTGTCACCTATGGTCGATTAGGTGAGATGTAAGTCTCTAGTATCAACGGCGTTACATACAGAGCCTAGTCATCTTGTGGTCCAGGTCTTATAGAAACTCTTTGTATAGGAAACCTCCGCTCGCATGTCTCCACATGAATTGTCAGGATCTACCATCTGTAGTAGTTTACAACACTTGCAAACCTCTACAAAGTGGGTCGTATCCGTAGTATCACCAGGATCAGGTATCCCACCTTAATCCTTATACTACAGACCTATTTAGGTTATCACTTAAGGCATGATTCACTTGTATATCACATATACATGCTTAAGTTCACATAAGATAACCAAGGAGTTTTGTTTATTGGATATCAGTAAATGTCATAATTAAATAACACTTATTTTATTCATCAAACAATGTGTATCTTTACAAAACAACGAGACTCCGAGAGAATTAGGACACCAATCTCAACAGGGCTTACACTAGAAAGTCGTTCAGAGCCTTCCATTGTCTTGCACGCATATCGATACATTTTAGGAATTCTCTCGATCAAATGATGGAGAAGGTATTTACTCCTCACTGTACCAAAAACAAGTCAATAAGGTAGAATATGAGTTTGAGCCTCATATCAAGGAGTCTCAAGTAAAATAGTTAGAGGCTTCCAAGCCTAGAACCGTACTTTCTTCTAGTATTTCCAAGCCTAGAAATAAAATCTGAGTACACAAGAATTTACGTGGTTATCACCCTAGTCTCACACACTAGAGGTCCCCAGTTTGAACCTGGACTCAAACATATATTTCTTTTACTTTTACTTTTCATTATTTATTTTAGTCGATTCACTTTTTCAGTTTTGGGACCAACCAAGAACCAAATTAAACCAATAGATTTAGTAAAGAAGTGATCCAAACGGATGTCCGTTAAAAGAGAGGTTTGAAAATTTTCTTTTCATTGTTAGGATGTGTAGTGATAAGTCCACTGAGATTGTATCCAAATTTTGTTATGGTTCAGACATTTATCGAAAAAAAAATTGGCCTTCTATCGAATGGTGCAATTGTTACTTCTAGATTTTTACAGCATATGACTTCATTCAATCATTGCTTCTTTTATGATGGTAGTAAACATCCAGAGTCTATGCCTTTTCACGTCTGGCTAGAAAATGCAAGTAAAATGAGTACTGATCAAACATTCATTATCTATCTTGATCTAGTTTGATGAGCAGAACCAAGTGTCCATAGGATAGATATTGCGGATTGTTTTAATTTCTCCATTCGTTGCTATTGTTGAATATTCCCTTTTGATTCAAACATCCAAAGTGCTTTTGTTGTTTAACTATTTCATGCCATGCTTGCTTGCTTCTTACTTTTCCCTTTTTAATTGTTTTTAGGAGTTTGAATCTTTGTTTTATTCTATATAAAGTCTACATTTGGGACATGTTTTCCTAGAAAAGTATTTGCATGAATAATGAATGCTTAAATATTTAAAGTACTTACATCAAAATAGTTTTCCTTTTGTTAATACTTGATCAATATTCTATATAAATTTGTTGTTGCATTTAGCTATTGGCCTCACTCTAGGTTAAATTTTTACAGGTTCTTATACGTTGTTCACCCTTTAAATAACATGAAGAGAAGTAATCATGTTTTAATACAAAAAGTGCATATAAGCAAGAAGAGATTAATGAGGTTCAGACAGAATGGGCAAGTTTTGTTTGATGATTTGTGTAAGGCATAACTTATGGTTTTTTTTTTTCTTAATAGAATGTAAATACTAATTTATAAATATAAAATGTTAATTTAGATACTGTTTGTAATTTGTGGAGAGACAAGTGGTTGTTCATTCATATATTATAGAAGTGCTTTATGTATTGTAGCTTTTAGAAGAGTGGGTAGTCCCATATGTTTCTAATTGTAGTTTTATGGAAGTGGGTTTTTATTGCGTTATTTGGTGTTGTTTTCAAGTAATTGTTTTGATAACTTATTCGTATGTTTGTTTAATTATAATTTTTTGTTTTGACGTTTTATGTTTGTGTTTCTTTTGTTAACATTTTCTCTCTTTTTTTTTTTTGGCGTTTTATATTTGCTTTTCTTTTGTTTTATCTTTTCTTTTTGTGTCAAAGAGTTGTGTATGAATCCTGAGTGATGGTTTAAATTTGCCATTTGTAGGATTGATGGTGAGGTGACTACTTCCAAATTACGTGGTCGAGGGCTAATCATGTTGGGTTGTATGTCCTAAAACTCGTTTGTAATGTTAAATATATTCTATTATCAATAAAGATGTTATTGTCGTTTATTCAACAAAGTTGTTGTTGAATATGTAAATTGTACTTGTAAAGACTAAATCTAATAAACTAAAGATCCATGACTATTATATGAATACTTGAAATTTATGTGGCGACATAAAGATGGATCAAGTTGAAATAAATAGTCAAAACGGTCTATAGTATATGAATAAGGTTGGGTTCCTTATTCTTGTAACACTATCAGATGCAGCCAACTCTGTAGTTGTTACAATTTGTTGTAAAGTGCTACAAACGAAGTGATTCTGATTCGATCATTTAGTGACATGAGGAGTAGGGCATTCTATGCAATGAATTTACAAAAGATCGGATTAAGATATAAGTCACTCTTATTTTATAACGTTGTTTACTATTTATGACCGACGGTTTCAAATCGATGACCTAGGTAACTCGACCTTAATCCTAAGCTAGCTATGAACTACTGTTTATTCGAGATTATCCTTAGATTTACATAAATGAGGGTTGGCTCAACAGTGTCAGCTCAATAAGCTTCCCATTTGAAGGGTAAGATCGTGTAAATAGCTAGGGACAAAGGGTACAAGATGAAATTCACACCTATCCAATTTAGGGATAGTAAGATTGTTCCCTTAAGTACTGAATCCAAGTCTTGAACAATAGACCCCACCCTCTCATTGGCCCGAGGGGGAATTGATTTAGTTATTGGATCACAAAACCAATTATTTATTATAGGATCAGTGGGACATAAGGAGAAAGATGTAATTTCGGGGGTAAAACAACATTTGACCTAGCCGATATTACAAACAACCTGTGAAGGATTGACTTACTGATTGCGGTTAAATCAATCAAACATAAATATACCTATAGTCAGGAGAGTGCAACTATTGAGCTATAGTGGTGTGACTCAATAGTTAAAGAATATTGATTAATTTGGTTTAAAGAGTTTAGCCAATGATTTGTAGGTCCATAAGGTCCCTTTACTAGCTCCAAAAACATGACACCTTGGATTAACGAATTGGGTGGCTTTGAAATGTTCAAAATCAAAATCAAAGTTTTAATATGAAGTGTTCAAATTTCCATTTCGGGTTTGAATTTGAAATGTTCAAATTCAATTTAGGGTTTGGATAATTACATTCGATATAATTAATGTTTAATTTTGTTGAAACTAAATGTAATTGGAGAGTTTAAAATATTTAAATGTTGATTTAAATATTAATTACATGAATATGATGCATGTACGATATAGGTGTTGAATTAATTTAATATTTGATATTAAATTATTATTTAATTAATTATATTTGTTTAATTAATTAAAATCAAATTCATTTTCAATTTTTAAATTCCATTTTAGAAACTGTATTTTGTATTTGTTTAATTTTGAATTAAATTAATTTTTTATCATGAAAATTTTCGAATTCTAAATTTGAAAATCCAAATAGTTAGTGATTTTTTCAATTGAAGTGGATTCTCCCTAAACTTAACACCTAGCTCACATCTATGTTGCTTCTTGATGTGTCAAGAGACTAATTGAGTTAGTAGTTGCATGTAATTGTTACTTAAAATCTTCAATTTTTTTACTTTGAATGAGAAGAATGATGAATTTGGGAAATTCTATAGAAAGTCTCCACTATCTCTCAACTTTCTCCTTACTCTCACCTAAGTGATCTCAATTTTGAGATTTCACCTCTCAATCCAAGTTAGATAATAGTAGAGAAGACTTTCTTGGTGGTCTACTGTTGATTTGAAAGTTTGGATTTTGTGGATTTCTTCAAAGATATAAGTTCTTGAAACTCTTTTCTCTAAAAATTGTTTTCTTGCATGCTTTGAAACTCAAATTAAATGTAATTAGAGTGCTTATTGATTCTCATTGCTTCTGTTGTATGCTTGTACATTCCATCAAAACAAACATTTATGGACAGGTGTTGAAGATGCAACTTTAGTGTCAACGATAATCGAGCTACGCTTGAATAGTCATGGGAATTTTGTAACATGATTCAAGAATGAGAACTTAAGTCAAATCGAAAGAATGGTGGTAGAAAAGATACCGAGATGAGTACTGATGACTTCACCTCATATAGACTCTTGTCTACGCACATCGAAGGTGAAGTACAATGTCATCACAGAAATGCTTAACAGAAGTGGCATTGATTGGATTTTGGAGACTATGATACTGTAGTCTAAGAATACAATTTATGGTGAATGAGTGAAGATGTAACAACCCAGCTCCCTGGGACATAAACTAGGTCTTTACTATAGACATGCATGCATATAATTCAAATTGACATCTTTTCATGATTTGGTAAAAATCGATTAAATGAGACCAAATAAATAACTTTATTAAAACTAAATAACTGAAATAAATTTAAAAGGGTGCCCTTAAAACCATAAAACAAAACTAGAAATTTGAAAGCACAAATACCGAAATTTCAAGTTCAAACATCAAGACTAGAAATTTTAAAACATAAACGGACGCGTAAAACTAGTTCCAGTGGCTCGATCACGGATTTCGCTTGTCATTCGGTGGCGTTTTCTTATCCTTACCTGAAAAATAAACATGAGTATAAAATACTCAGTGAGTAACCCCAGTACTGAGGTCAGGCAAAACATTTATGTCCAATAAATGCAATATGAATTGAAACTCTATACTAGTAGGACCAGGAGATTTCTCTTACTTGACTCACTCTTTTACCTTCTCCTTAGACGTGTGTCACTTTCACACACATCAGGTCTGATGTATATCTCTTTCGTATACATTGTATCCTTTGCGAATGTATCACTTTCATACATCCCAAGTATTCTATATGAATGTAGGGATGTGCAGGTCTTTCGTGCACATCGTTATGTATACACCTCTTTCGCATACACATAACTCACTGAGCGTGCACCTCTTTCGTACACCCCAGTCTCCTCTAGGTATGTATCACTTTCATAAATAACAACCTCTGTACATCTCTTTCATGCACTTGCGCCCTAGGACATGCACTGTAATCAAAGACTATGGAAAGAAAAAGAGATCACATCTAAATTCATACTATATATAACATTCACATATTCATGAGTTCCATAAAATATCATAATGAATGTCATGTTAATCAGTCTCAACATACATGTTTAATGTAGTATTAATGAATCATCCCCAGTACATCACTTTCATGCACTAGATCATGTACATAACAAAACAGACACAATTTCGTAATATTTTGCATGGTACACATTTATACTTACATAATAAGTCATATGAAGTTATGCTCATCAACACATATCTCTTTTTTTTTTCCTAGCGCCATGGCATTGTAATAGTAGTGTCATTTATCTCCGAATTTAGGTCCATGCTCGATCGTCCTCTTAATATATCTCATAAAATTCTAAATCATGTCCATACATATAACATGCTTCAAACATATTTCATGCTTATTTAAGTATCAGAACCAACAAAATTATTCTTAATTTAATTGCCTGACACGAAGGCGGTTCCAGTAGTAAGATTACTTACATCCAAATTAATTTCAAATGAATCCAAGCAAGTTTATCTACTTCTTTCCAAGCAAGACCTTGAAGCAACACCAAAAATAATAAATCTAGTATTTAAATTAATCTTTTGGGTCTAACTCCAAATAACCATTTTTCTCAAAGGTCTTCAATTTAACTTTATGAAATTGTTGCTTGGTCAAAAGCTTAAATCTATGGCCCAAACATAATGTATTTATGGCCCAAACGTAATGTATCTTCATAACATATGCTATGTAGATTTAAAATTCCACCATAGGAAGCATGTTACATGTATTGAAAATATATTATAAAGAATAATATATAGTATGTATGTTTAGGGTTTCTAAAGTTTAATATTAGTATTATATTCAAGTTTGAATGCTTTTGATATATGTTATGGATGCAAAGAATGTCTATTATTTCATAAGCTGTTATAAAATTGGATTAGACATTAAAATCCATAACAATGATATGTTGCATACTCACGTAGGTTAACCACTCATTTTAATAGTTAAAATAGATCATTATCTTATAAAACATGGGTTACAAACTCAACTAGTATATAATCCTATCTAAGGCTGGGGGTTAAGTTGATGCTCTACAGAACACCTCCTACCTGGGGATATGATCGAATACACTTTAGCAATTTTAATCGGTTTTATGAGCACCATGAGCGATGTGAGGTGTAAAATTGGTTTATCAACAGACATCATAGGTTAAAATCCAATTATAAATATTGTACTTGGATAAGCCACATGGACGTAGGTTGTTTAATTAGCCAGAATAAACCTAAGTTAAAGTATACCTAAACAAGTAGAACACTTCCGTGAGATATAAATAACATATATGATATGTTGTTAGAATACATCAGTGGGAGATTAATAACATATACGATATGTTGTTTTTAACTCTCACTTCCCTAAGAGTTCACACCATGAGATTCATACTTGTGTCACCCTGGGAGTGACCTCCATTAGGAAAGTATTTGCATGGGTCAACATCAAGGTGAATGGGGGAAGTAGTTCATAGTATGATTAAATATATACGATATATTGATCTTAGTTCTCTTGTCTCTAAGAATTCACACCGTGAGATCCATGCTCGGCTTCGTGTCAATTTTACCTCGACTGCTCCACTCGGAAAGTGTTTGCATGGGTTAATAGCAAGGTGAATGGGGAAAGTAGTTCATGTGGGTGAAGGATATGTGTCAATGTGTTCTACAGTCTCTTTTGTTAATTTGGATCGTGAGATTTCTATGTTGCGCATGCTTTCATTTTTAGGTGGCATTAGTTAGTCGTTAGCCACGATTATCCTCTTGGAGGATTGTAACATAGGATTTTGAATAACTCAAATTCTAGAAATAGATAGGATTTGTTAGGTCTATTCCAAACCCTGACTTTCCAATTCGGTAGCATCATTAGGCCAACCTCTGAAGTCTTAAAATGGAGGGTTACACTTACAGAATTACTAAGTGTTAGTAAGTCCTTGACCAAAAATGGTAACTAATTGGCTATCGGAATAAGAGTTATTCTGGAGATAGAATTTAGTGAAGAATGTCTTGCTTTAGTGAATGAGTATTTGACTACACCACGGTAGCAGTTAATCTGACCGACTGTAGTATCGTTGCAAATAAATAATGAATTTTTTGGTACAATATTACTTTTGTTAAAATTGAATTGGGTTTAAAAGCAGTTTACTAATTAGAATTTGTTTAAATTTTTAGCATGTCGAATCCTTCAAAATTTCATGCTTCCACTTTAGTTAACAGTCTTAATAATCAACATGGAAATCGAATATACAAGCGAAAAATAATTTGAAATTTGTTTTAACAGAGGAATGTCCTCGATCTCCCAGTTCTTCTGTAGACCAAAAGAGTTGGTATGCATATGACAGATTGATTAAGGCTAATGAAAAAGCCCGAAACATTATTCTAGCAAATATATTTGATATATTAGCTAAGAAATTTGAGAACATGACTTCTAATAAAGAAATCATGAGTGTCATAAATGAAGTAACACAGAAAGCACAACGTAGTAAATATGATTTGCTTGTAAATGAGAAATGTTTAGTGGAAAATGATAAAATAATCTAGATAACTGATTCAAATGCAACTAATCATATCTGTGCTTTCGCTTAGGAAACTAGTTCCTGAAAATAGCTTATAGAAGACAAAGCAACCTTTATCGTAGGGATCAGGGAGGTTGTTTTAGCTAAAGTAGTGGGAGATATGAAGTTATTTATTGGAGATAGCTACATTTTACTTGAAAATGTTTATTATATTCCTTCTATAAAAGGGAATTTAATTTTTATCTCGTGTTTGCTACAACATAATTATAAAGTTTCTTTTTAAATAATGAAATATTCATTATTTCGAAAGGTATTAAGATATGTTCTGCAAATTTAGAAAATAACTTATACATATTAAAACAAACTGAGCTAACAGTCATTTTGAATATAAAGATGTTTAAAATAGCTGAAACTCATAATGAGAAAAGAAATTTTCTCTAGATTTCTATCTTTGACACCTAAGATTAGGTCACATTAATCTCAATAGGATTGGAAAATTGGTTAAGAGTGGACTCCTTACTGCCATGTGAATCTTGTCTTGAAGGTAAGATGATCAAAAGATCTTTTACTGGAAAAGCTCTTAGAGGCAAAGAACCTTTAGAGCTAGTACATTCAGACCTCTATAGTCTAATGAATGTTAAAGTGAGAGGAGGGTATGCATATTTCAACAGCATCATTGATGATTATTCAAGATATGGCTACATTTACCTAATGAATCATAAGTCTGAAACATTTGAAATATTCAAGGAATATAAGGTAGAGGTTGAGAAAAATTAGGTAAAAGGATTAAAAAACTTTGATCAGCTTGAGGTGGTGAGTTCATGGATATGAAATTCTAAGACTATTTGATAAAATATGGAATTCAATCCCAACTCATAGCACCTGGCACACCTCAACAAAATAATGTTACAAAAAGGAGAAATGGAACCATGTTAGACATGGTTCGTTCTAGGATGAGTTATGCTCAGTTGCGGTGTTCTTTTTGGGTCATGTAGTAGAGATTCTGGTATATATATTGAACATGGTTCCCTAAAATAATATTTTAGAAACATCGTACGAGTTGTGGAGGGGACGTAAAGGTAGTTTACGTCATTTCAGGATTTTGGGATGCCCAACACACGTGTTGGTGCAAAATCTAAAGAAGTTGGAATGCCGATCAAAAGTATGCCTATTTGTAGGCTCTCCAAAAAAGACAAAAGGTTTTTACTTTTATGATCTTGAGGAAGATAAAGGTGTCGATAAATGCAACATTCCTTGAGGAAGACCACATTAAAAATCATCAATCTCGCAGTAAGCTAGAATTAAGTAAGATGTCCAGAGAAACTACAGATAGATCAACAAGAGTAGTTGATCGAGCAAATCCTTTAACCAGAGTTGTTGATAAAATTAGTACTTCACATCCTTCTCAAGAGTTGGGAATCCCTCGACGTAGTGGGAGGGTGTGCAACAGCCTGACTGGTACATGGGTTTAACCGAAACTCAGGTCATCATACCTGATGATGGCTTTCAAACAAGCAATGACAAATATGGATACGGACTAGTGGTAAAAGTCATGGACCTCGGAATGGAGTCAATGTACTTTAATTCGTATGAGAATTTTTGTATTTTATGTTCTCCATTTGAAAATTGGAGATATTTGGTCAACAAATGTATTTTATGTTCTCCATTTGTAATATTGATGGGGAGAATTTCATCTTTTAATTGTATTTTATTTTCTCAATCCATTTTCTTTTATTTTTTTTTTCTTATACCATTGTATTTCCAATACTTCTAATAATATCAATCCATTTTTTTTCCTTTATTAAACAAAAAGTGTAAACTTAAAACATTATGCTTTAAATTGTATTTTTGTTAGAAGTTGTTTGGGTGGTGTAGTTGGTTATCATACTATTCTCACACACTAAAAGGTCCTTAATTCAAACATGAGCTTAAACATTTCTTTCTTTTTATTTTACTTCTCATTATTTATTTTTGGAAGATTCAATATAATCTACTTTAAGAAAATTAAAGGTCTAAATGTCACACCCCTTCCCGAGGTCATAACTCTAACCTGGAAGGAACTTCTACAATCTAGGATTTATTTTCTTTTTCTATTACAAATCATAACTGGGCCTATTTCAATTATAAGTTTTTTATACAATACATTACCGTCTATCAGTTATTAGATTACACTACTACCATGCCTAATATAGGTGTCGAGTCGGGATGATTTTCGCAATCACTCCGTCGACTGGTTCTATGCAAAATCCATCACCTTCATTCTGATATCTGGGGGGGGGGGGGGGGGGGGGGGGGGAATTTTGAGAAACATTTGAAAAACATGAGCAAGAGTGCTCAGTGAGTGTAAGTTCGAACTAAAATATTATTCTCTTTCAAAACAATTTCTAGAAAGCAATATCACAACACATACGGCCATCGAATATATTCATTCAATCTAATAGATGAGATGAAGTTGGCACAATCACATAATCCTCCAATTACGTAGCAAATCACCATGAACTGGTTTGAGGAAACAATTTTTAGTACCCCAAACAACCCGTCGAGTGTGCACATGTTGATAATTCCAGCTAGATATACTCGGACACATGGATAACTCAAGTCAGATATACTGACAATTCTAGTCAAACATCCCCAAAGTATACTAACAACATCACATGTACAATTTCTAGTTTGAAGTCAAACCAATAGGAACAAAATTTCAAACCAAGACTCACAGAGAAAATAGTCATCCAAACAAAAGAATAATAATTATAATCCAGGAAAACATATTTTCAGATCATGTCGAGTTTAACAATTTGGTATAAATATATAATACATCCAAACATTAAAAAGTATAAACCACTCACCGTTAATTTGCTTTCCTTTCAAACTCCCCGTCCACTGATTTTTTTTATAAATCTTGAAATTTAGTTAATACTCTTCTGATCATTCTCGACATAGTCACAAACCAATCAATTGTGCTTACACTTTTCCAAAATCCTAATTTGATTTATTGTAGAGTTTACTTTTCAATTTGATCATTTAGTTACTTCAAAATTTATTTCAGGATCACCAACATTGATTTTCAATGGAAATTAATTCCCATCATTTCAAATTTACCCATAGTTTAATTCTCTTGATTATTAAAAAAATTATTTTCCAAATTACTCCAATTGATGTTCAAAGTATCTTAATTAGAACTAAAATTAAGCTTAAATGGATTTAATTTTTCCAAATCCTAATAGCATTCAATCTTAGGGTTTTATTTTACACCTTCATACTCAAATTATCTTAAAATCAACTTAAGATTCCAAACTAATTGAATCCCAAGATTAAAATATTTTATTGTTGTTCATTAAAACTTAAGTTAAGTTTGGGAACACCTTAGTTAATATTAATTCAGTGCAATTTTGCATAATTTTCCTATTAAGTCTAATTAGGGTTTACTTTAAATTAACCCGTTAATCAACTTCAAAATTGACTTAAGATCTCAATTTCTTCTAATTGGATACTAGAAGTATCATATTAATACCAATTGGACTCCTAATTATGTTTACAAACACATTAATTAACTTAATTTTAATTTTCCAACCGAGCACTTCCTCACTCGCGCCTGGCCCTTACACGAAGCACGATGGCCTTTACTCAATTCATGATGGTCTTTACTCAATGCACGATAGACTTTACTCGATGCATGATAGCCTACTCGATGACATTTTGGTAATTACTCGATGATACTCGATGGTAGACTCGATGCCTGATCCCTTCCTCGCCCATGTATAATTGATGCACGATTCTTTCCTCGATTATGCATAATTGATGTACGATCCTTTCCTCGATCATGCATGGCTTTTACTCGATGCTTACCTAATGCTTATTCGATGATTACCTAGTGTTTAGTTGATGCTTGGCCACCTTTTTCACGGCTAGCACTTAGCCAAAAATTTTTCTTGCTCGGCTAACTTATAAACACCCGAGAGTCAAGTTTCCAATACTTAAGTATTTTCCTTCTTCGTCTCCTTATCCTTTACCCATTTCCCTACCATTTCACATCATCTTAAATATTAAATCCTTCATTTTACTAATCTCAACAATAAACATATTTAAGTAGGGAAAGTAGGATTTGGGTTTCACACTAACTTTAAGAAAATTAGTAGTTGTCTGTAGAGGTGGTAGTAGGTTAACTTTTTTGGTTTTAGGACCAACCAAGAACGAAATTAAACCAATTGATTTAATTAAGAAGTGACCATAAAGAGATGCTTTAAAATTTTCTTTTTATGGTTAGGATGCAAAGCGATATGTAACACCCCGAATTTTTATTATTTATGTACTTTCAGTAATTTGTATTAATTGAGGGCATTTTTGGAATTTTGGACTTAAAGAAAGAAATGGGACGTAGAAGTCAAGTCTATTTGAAAGTGTAATTGCGGGAATTTAATTATTAACATTTAAATTATTTAATTTTGAAATTAATGGATTGACGTTGAAATTATGTCACACAAATTTAATTTGAAATTAATGCAAGAATTAATTTCATTTTGGAAGGGGGTTATGTCATACAAATTTAATTTGAAATTAATGTCATGAATTAATTTCATTGTGGAAAGGGGTGAGTTCAATTCTTTGTGAATTAAAAATTTTACAGGAGAAAATGATTAAAAGTTGGAAGAATGGTCTGATTGAAGGAAGAATTTGGAGATTGGAATATTGAGGGTGGTTGTTGCTCAGGCTTCGTTGGAGAATTGAATTCAAAGATTTATTATTGAAGATTGCTGCTTGGATCGATATCTAAATCTAGTATCGAAGTAAGAAATTTTACTACTGGAACTGTCCACGGGCCAGGCACTGGATGTATGCTAGCATGATGGATGAATGTTATGGTAGAATGACAGCATGATGAACTGATAGTTTAATATAACCGATGTATGTTCTTGCTTGAGGATCTAAAAGATGTATTTGTGCACATAGACACTTGAATGCTAGCATGGGATGATATCTGATTTCATGAGGTTGTATGTGATATGTGGATATTGAGGCATGTGTGTATGTTGTAGAGCCATGATGTTGAGGCATATATGTATGTCATATAACTATATTGTGATAATTATGGTGTTGAGCCTATGATAGTGATTTTATTGATTAGTTAGAATGTCCATTAAGTTTTTGTTTCCTTTGGGATTCACCAGTTTTTGTTTCCTTTGGGATTCACCAGTTTGTGTTTCCTTTTGGATTCACCAGTTTGTGTTTCCTTCGGGATTCACCAGATATTGTGTCTCCTTCGGGATTCACCAGTTTGTGTTTCCTTCGAGATTCACCAGTTTGTGTTTCCTTCGGGATTCACCAGAGGTAGTGGGTATATTTAGCTACAGTAGGATATAACTCAGTTTTTAATGTATGTATGTGTCCCATGAGGACTAGGACAATTTATATATTCCACCAGAGGTAGGCATCTAGAGGACATAGATGCCTAACCTGGCCTCAGTAGTGGGGTTACTTATTGAGTATTTTATACTCATTTTTTCTCATGTTGTTATTTCAGGTAAAGGTAGAGATGCACCAGTTACGGACAAGAGGAATTCGTGATCGAGCCACTGGGATTAGTTTTATGCTTCCGCTCATTAGATTTAGATTTCTTTTCATGTTTTTCTTAACTTTCAATTTTGATGTTTAAAACTTACTATTAAGAATCATTTTTAGACTTATTTATTATCATTTATGATTTATGGGTACCCTACTGTTGTTTTTAATGTTTGAATTTAATGAAAGTCTTTTGAACTTTCCTTATTTAATTAGCATTTATTTCACCATAATAGAGTGTCATTTTAAGTTCCATGCATGCTTGTATTTAGTAACGGCCTAACTTAAGTCCTAGGGGTTCAAGTCATTACAGTTGGTATCAGATATAAGAATCGCGGGAAACATTTTGAGAAATTGTCGACTGTCAATCGATCTTATATGTACACTGTCTAGCTTCTTACTCAAATTCTATGGATTAGTCTACATTTTTCACTAATTTGACAAACTTTCCTAAGCCCCTGAGCTCATCAATGAAAATATTCCATCAAGAACAGCGCGATGTTCCGAAGTCTCGTCTGAGCACACAGAAATGCCGCAGACGGTCATCGATATCGTGCTCCCTCCCCGTGACCACTAACCCTCCCGTCCAGAGCGAAGAGAAGGAGAAAAAGCGCCGTCGAAGCAGCATGAGCAGGCTTCTATTGCTACGCAACAATAGAGCAGGATAGCATTTTGCGCTGGAACAATCTGTTCTTCCTTCATACCTGGATTCAGTGCCAAAGAATTTCCTATCGCTACCATATAATATTCATCTCGGCTCTCGAAGCGATCTTGAATGAGAAACTCCATTATGTTTTTCTTCCTTGTTCTTTTGCGTACCGAAAGAATAAGAATATACGAGATTTTGATGCTAAAGATGTTGGATGGCATATTTTGGGTTCTATAGACTGACTTACTATGTAAGTCAAGATTGTTCCTGTGGCCTATGAACGGATTCCTTGTCATCGCCAGGTATGTCTTATCAATTGTAAGTTTTATGATAGTTCTGCATTAAAATATTTGTTTAGCTTAAATGCACCAGTTATGTTATAATTCTAGGTCAGTGACTCGTTAGAAGTTATTATAAGTTGCTTATTCAGGTATGACACTACAAAAGGAGAAAAAAAAAATTATGAGGTCACTTGGCACTAGTTTATCTCATGGAAATTCTATTAGAAACAAACAAATATATACCTCAGTTCAAAGATCTTAAAGGTTGATGAAACTATATAGAGTTATGAAAATTCAGGAATAAAGGTATTTAAATGTTCAAGCCAAGGATTAAAATTGTCTAGATTAGAATACATTAAGGATTAGTGTTACGTTTTTTTGTTGAGTAGTGCATTGGTGTTAGTACAAATAAATTCCTTCATAGGCTATATACTCAAGTTTAAGGTTAAAGGTTGTTTTATGGATAAGAAGGAAAAAGAGAAGAGAATATGGATTTATTAAAGTTTCTGCGATATTAAAACCAAACATTTTTAGAGGAATTTTGGAAATGATTAATAAGTCATAATCACTTTGGTAATACTATGACTTGATGGACCAGGTAAAGTATATGTAGTGATATGAAGGATTCTTGTAGAATATCAGCTAAGTTGATGTTATTAAAGGAAGCAAAAATAGTTGGACATGAGTTTAGACTTAAAAGGGATAAAGCAATTTTTTTTTTTTTTTTTGTTTAGGTTGAAGGATAATTTTAGAGTACCTAGATTAATTAAATCCATAGCCTTGTTGTGATAAGAAGATCAAAGGTTGACAAATTTGAACAAATGAAAGTCTTTTGGAGTTTAAAGCATGAAAATTGACAAAGGAGAATTCTACAAGATAAAAATTCTTAGTGAGAGAGATAAGACTTATGGAAGAGTTAAATAAATATACTTTAGTAAAAATATTATGTTCCACTTGGAAAGTGGAAAAAAAAAGTATCCAAGAAAGTTTACTCGTTTGGAAATAGAAAGGAATTTAATGTGTTCAAAACTCCCAGTTAAGTATGGTTTTGAGGTATGATATGAGGGGTTACAAGGAATTTGTTTTGGTTTAAAAGATAAATATCTCATTATCATGTGGAACTTTAGGAAAATATGAGTTGGATGGAAAGATAGCTAACATAGGTGATCGGTATGGAACTTTTTTTAACACAAGAATCTTTACAAAAATAAAAGTTTGAGAAGGGATGAACTAAAATGGAGTTACTAGTAACAGTAGTTGTTGAATAACTATTGACATGTTATGTTGAGGTTTCATTAGTTAAGAGGTAAACCATTGAGGGCATTAGTAAGATTTAAAGGATTTTGACGTATTGTGCAAGTTCGAAACATGAACTAGCAAGACCATCAATTTTATTGAAAAAGGAACTTAATCCAGCTCGAGGTAGGAAAAAGTGGTATATGCACAAAAGTAAGTAAGTTGGATCTTCCAATATCACCATTGGGATAAGGGATAGACATGTAATAAAGTTGAGTTGATAACAAGATGTTGCAATAGGTGGGTTTGGAGCAGTACGTGATAGTATGTTTTCCCTTGCATGGGCAATGAGTTAACTAGCTCTAGGGAGTATGAGTAATTCAAGATATGACTTATGAATCAAGAAGGTTTTATCGTAAAAACTAACTTCATAGATCAATTATGGTTATTACAAGGTTATGAAAATATGTTATCAATTGACCGATGCTTTAGCATCTAGGGACTTCAAAACCTCATTTTCAAAGGAAATTTTAGACTCATCCGCAACAGGGTCTAAGTAATGATATGTGATTGTTTTAAGGCTAAAGAATAATATGAGGATTGGCTTAAGTAGTTTTCTAGCCCATGACAGTATAGAGCCTCATGATGAGTTTCTCATGAATGTGAGACTTAATTAGACAGAGTTATTCTCCAACATGTAGACCCTAAGAGAGACTAAGAATCTTACCCAAAAGAGGTGTGACAGTAACCGCAACGACGGTAGGAGCTGGGCGACATTGGACGAAAAAGCGTCGCCAGACGAAGAAGCAACGCTGGACGACAAGGCGGATTAGCAACGACGTCGAACCCACGATCTTCGATCTGGCACCCGCGGACGGCTGAGAGTCGACGACGACCGTTACGGCGTGAGCAAAGGCATGCGAAAGGCCGGTGACGAGGCGAGGCGTGGACACGCAACTGAGAAGGGAGAGGCCGCGTGGTTTGGGTTGCCGAGAGAGAAAGGGATGCGAGCGGCTGGGATTCGTGGCTGGCGGCGGACGTTCAGCGTCCGATATGGGCGGTTGTGATTTGTGACTGGCAGCAGACGTGAGGGACAACTCGGGATGAAGAAGGGGGGGGGGGGGTGCCCTTTTTATTTTTAAAGAAAAAAATAATAATAATAATAATAAAGGAAAATAGTATATTTTTAATTAAATCATTTCCTTAACCCACTTTATACTATTTAATCCCTTTCCTTTTTTCAAAAATAATTAATTCCTGCCATAACTTTTTTTAAATTGCATTTGAAAATTGAAAATTTTGTGAATAAATTCCATGACAACACTTAAGTCCTCGCATTCATACTTTAAATTCGGAATTCCAAATATGCCCTTCAACTAAGGACAAATCCTGAAAAGGGGAAAAGTTTTACATTAATAATAAATAAATAAAAAGGTGTGGGGTGTTACATCATACTTATTGCATTCCGAGCTTAAGTCGAATGCTTTTTCTTAATGTAGGGATATGCTAAATGTATAGATGAATTCATGAACGTAGTAGTGTTATTATTGGGAAAAATCTCCCACTTCTGTTGCAGGAAAAAGCATAAAAATAATAGAGAAATAAAAGAAAAACAATAAAAACTGAGAATACAAGAATTTATGTGGAAAACTCCTAATTTGAAGAAAAGACGGACCAGAAAAATCCACTATGTGAAAGATTACTACAATTCTCTCAACCAGACATAATTACAGTAGAATGCTCTCAAAGCTTTGGACTATTTGCACCCCTTTTCTCACTCCCAAACTAGAGAATACAAAAGAAATTTAATTAAAGTTAGCACACTAAACTTAAAGTGTTTCTAACTAGGACGACTTCAAACTAGATACATAGGCTCCTTTTATAGTGTTAGGAGCTCATAACTTTCTTCAACTTTTCCAATGTGGGACAAGCTGCACTTCTAATATTTTTTCCAAAAACTCAACACCGTAATAAGATTTTTGGAGAATCTACAGCTTCTACTACATCCATTATCTTCACTGACATTAATAATTCTGAAGTTAGAGAACTATCACCTACTCCATGAAAAGTAGATACTTGGAATACCAGCTCCCAAGATTTTCCTTTTTCGTCACATGCCGTTAAACCTTGCTGGTACAACTTCCACCAACTTAGCTCACCAGGAAGTCCTTCAGCCATTAACGACTTCCACTATACACCTTGCATAACCACAAAATCAATCCACGTGAAAAAACTTATGGAACTGCTAATATTGCATCGTCTATCATGGTAGTACATCTATATAGCAAAGGATAAATAATGCATTTACAGATATATAGCAGAGGATAAATAATGCATTACTTCGATGGAAGATATTGTCATCTTCCATGACGATAAAGACAACATTAGTATCCAACTCAGTCTTTTTGACGAACAGGCTCTGTTACAACAATCCTTTTTCATGTGAACAAACTGTCCACATTTCTAACAAACCTTTTTATGCACTACCTCTTTCTTTTTCTTCCACTTCCTAACTACCAGTGTTGAATCCTCTAGTGAAGTATGCCACTCACTCTTAAGTTTTCTTTTCTTTGACAAAATTTACTAATAGCCTCAACAAAATCTAAAGTTTATTTATTATACAGAAAGATTGGCTTGATGTGTTCATAAGAAGAAGTGATAAGATGAGTTTGATTTCCTTATATTTATCTTTTATCATCGCTCCTATCACCTCTAGATCATAAATGATGCCACTGAGATTATCCAAATGATGTTAGATTTTCGTACATTCCACCATTTGCAATGTGTAAAATTGCTTTGTCATGTACAACCGGTTTGAGATGCTTATTGCCTAATACATTGCATCAAGCTTCTTTAAAAGCTCATTGGCTATCGAAATTCCATGCAAATTCGCAACAATATTTTAAGCAAAATTTAGCTTGAATGCACTAGCAATCCTCAAATCCGTTTCCTCCCAATCTTCATTGCTCATGTAGGACTTTTTAGAACCCTTAATGTAATCGTCGTTGGACTCTTTTGGAACACCATCACTGCTTAATTCTTAAAAAGTACCATTGTTTGGTCTTCCTTTCAAGGCCTTGTGTAACCCAATTTGTAGCAGCACACCATTGACCTGCACTTGCCACAAACTGAAGTTGATCATTCCATCAAAGTTCTCTACATCAAACCTTACTAAACTCATAAAGGTTGACATATTTGCTTCTCATCCTAGCAAACAACAAATAGTGAACAACCTACACTATTCACAATACTGTAGTCTATTTCAAGAATTCTTTTCTGATGTGGAGGGTCAAACAATGCTGCAACCATATTACATACTAAGGAATTCAAGAAACTACAAACCTAACACTATGATCATTTGTTCAGAAAAACCTTCCACTTCTTTCACAGGAAAAAGCAAAAAAAAAAAAAAAAAAAAAAAAAAAAAAAAAAAAAGAAAATTGACAGAGAAATTAAAATAAAGAAAAAAACTGAGTACACGAGCATTTACGTGGTAAACTCCTAACTCAAAGAAAAATGACAAACCAGAAAAATCAACAATGTGAAATATTGGTACAATCACAAAACACAATTCTCTCTCTTGATCCTAATTACAATAGCAGTCTCTCAAAGCTTTTGACTACTCACACTTCTTTTCCCATTCTCGAACTAGAAAATACAAAAGAAATTTAATTAGAGTTAGTACACTAGGCTTAAAGTTTTTCTAACTATGACGACTTAAACAAAAATCCCTTAGCTTCCAACAAGATAGCTTCAGTTTTGAAACTAAAATTAAAAATGAATTTAGTAACTTGAGTAACCTCGTTGCTCAGATTACTGAATCAGTTGGGAGACTAGAAGGATCGTAGGAACATCAATCTTCTAGTAATACTGAGACTTGCAGTGAAGTTGCTTGCATTGACCACAATGTTGAGCAGTTAGTTTCTCGAAGTATAGGTCACAGTAAGACTTTGGACTTTATTATGCTGAACTTGCACATCTAGGGCTTACACTAGAAATTCGTTCAGAGCCTTCCATTGTCTGTTGCACCGAGATCGACACGTTTGAGTAATTCTCTCGATCGAATGACGAAGAAGGTATTTATTCTCCGTCGTACCAAAAACAAGTTGGTAAGGTAGAATATGAGTTTGAGCCTCATATCAAGGAATCTCAAGTAAAATAGTTAGAGACTTCCAAGCCTAGAACCGTACTTTCTCCTAGTATTTCCAAGCCTAAAAATGGAAACTGAGTACACAAGAATTTATGTGGTAAACTCCTAACTCGGAGACAAACTGTGGATAAGAAAAATCAACTATGTGAAAGATTGCTACAATCACATAAAACAATTCTCTCCTAACTAGGACAACTTAAACTAGGGGTATAGACTCCTTTTTAGTATTAGGAGTTCATCGCTTTCTTCAATTGTCAATGTGGAACAAATTGCACTTCTAAAATTTTGTAAAAACTCAACAATTATTTTGTTATAACGACACCATACTTATTTTGTGTAGTTGAGCAAATGTGCTTCATTTTTTTTCCATGTAGGAATATGCTGAGCTTATTTAATGTTGTTTTTGCTTTTCTATGACTATGAGTCTTTAGTTTGTGACAGCGGTTGAAAGTAAGCTTTTGTTTATTTCTTTATTTGAAGGTTTCGTATGGGAATTCTTCTATTTTATTTTTGAAAATTGGAGATATTGGGTCAACTAAAATTTTAATGGTTTGTAATGTAGTAACTTTTTTTTTTTTTTTGTTTATTTGGTAAACTTTTTCTAGTTTATTTTTTTTTTATGACTATATGGTTGATTAAACGTATTTAATGTTTTGGGGGACCAGAGGGAGGGTGAGAATTTAATCTTTAAATGGTATTTTATTCTCTCAATCCATGTTCTTTTATTTTCATATTTATCATTGTATTTCCAACCCTTCTAATAATAGCAATCCAATTTTTTCCTTTATGAAACAAAAATTGTAAACTTAAAACATTATGTTTTTGTCAAAATTGAAACTCAAAATATTTTAATTTTGTCCAAAGTTGTTTGGGTGGTGTAGTTGGTTATCACGCTAGTCTCACACACTAGAGGTCCCCAGTTTGAACCTGGGCTCAAACATAACTTTCTTTTTCTTTTACTTCTCATTATTTATTTTAGTCGATTTATTTTTTCAGTTTTGGGACCCACCAAGAATCAAACTAAACCAATAGATTTAATAAAGAAGTGATGCAAATCGATGTCCGTCAAAGAGATGTTTGAAAATTTTCTTTCCATGGTTAGGATGGGTAGCTATTAATCCACTAAGATTGTATCCAAATTTTGTTATGGTTCAGACATTTATCGAAAAAAATTGGCGTTCTCTTGAATGATGCAACACTTCTAGATTTTTACAAAATGTGACTTCATTCAATCATTACTTGTATTATAATGGTGTAAACATCCAGAGTCTATGCCTTTTCACGCCTTGCTAGAAAATGCAAGTAAAATGAGTACTGATCAAACATTAATTTTCTATCCTGATCTAGTTTGATGAGCAGAACCAAGTGTCAGTAGGATAGATATTGCTGACTGTTTTAATTTCTCCATTCGTTGCTATTGTTGAATATTCCCTTTTGATTCAGACATCCTTAGTGCATTTGTTGTTTAACTATTTCATGCTAATGCTTGCTTCTTCTTCTTCTTCCTTTTTTTAATTGTTTTTACGAGTTTGAATCTTTGTTTTATTCTGTATAACGTCTACATTTGGACATGTTTTCCTAGAAAAGTACTTGCATGAATAATGAAATGCTTAAATATTTAAAAGTACTTGCATCAAAATAGTTTTCCACTTTGGTTAATACTTTATCAATATTTTATATAAATGTGTTGTTGCATTTAGCTATTAGCCTCACTTTAGGTGTTAAATTTTTACAGGTTCTTATACATGTTGGTCTGAAATAAACATGGTTTAATACAAAAAGTGCATATAAGCAAGAAGAGATTAATAAGGTTAGAACAGAATGAACAAGTTTTGTTTGACGACTTTTGTAAGAATTAACTTGTGGTTTTTTTTTTCTTTTTTTGTCTTTAATAGAATGTAATAGTAGTTTATATATATAAAATGTTAATTGATACTGTTTGTAATATGTGTAGAGACAAGTGGTTGTTCATTCATATTTTATAGAAGTGCTTTATGTATTGTAGCTTTTAGAGGAGTGGGTAGGGAAATATGTGAGATATAGAAGTGTTGGATATGATGTTTTTAATCGTAGTTTTATGGAAGTGAGATTTATTGCATTATTTTAGGTAACTTTGTGTCTAGTGTATGGTAGTGTATTAAATTATTGTCCATTGCCATATTTTAGGCTAGGATTTTGCATTTACAGGTGGATAATAAATATTGTTGGTTTATCAAGTTGACACTCGTGACCACAAATAATTATCAGTTTACCTATTTTTAATAAAATGCGATGATGGAAATTTTTTGAATAAAGTGGAATATTTAATGATTAATTTTTAATTTTCAGACCGACATTAAAATGAATTGGATATTTTTAAACAGTAGGCATTAAAATACATGCATCTTTTTTTTTTTTTTTAAAGTGAATGGATCACCTTTCATATCGGACAGTTAATGACAAGAAGCAAATTAGCCAATATCTTTAATGTCGAACAAAGTCATTTAATGTTGGTTAGAAGATCGGCATCGATGATGGTGTTATTAAAGGTATTCAATGTTGGTCATCTATAATGTTAGTTGAAAAGTGACGTTAAAGTCATCAATAATTTCGGTCGAAAGTCAACATTAAAGAACACCGATATTGAACACCTTTATTAACATCATCATTGCTGTTAGTCACCTAAATGAGATCGTATACCTATAATATCTATTTTCAATTTATAGTATAGCCTAGTTTTGCACTAGTTTACTTTAATGTATCATTTTTTGGATCATGTTTCACCTTTCTATTTGTTCTTTAATATGTAGGTAATTATTATTTGGTTGATTTCAGTTACACCAACAACGAAGGATTTTGCATGTATCAACTAAAAATGAGAAGATGTGTTCGGCAATACTCCACCGTCCTTTTCATAATATCATAACACAATGAAGGATATTTCGCTTGTTGCATGTTACACGGTTTTATATGAAGTGAAATAACAATTGCACTATGAAAGATGTAGTTTCAAAACAACGTTCTCATACCTTGAAAGACAATGAAAATGAAAATAGATAGCCAAAACGGATAAAGATGGATCCTTATCCATTATATGAATACTTGAAATTTATGGTAATTATATGAATACTTGAAATTTATGTGGCGACATAAAGATGGATCAAGTTCGAGTAGATAGCCAAAACGGTCTATAGTATATGAATAAGGTTGGGTGTCTTATTCCGGTAACACTATCAGATGCGGCCCACTCTATAGTTGTTACAATTTGTTGTAGTGTGCTACAAATGAAGTGATCCTGATTTGATCATTTAGTGACATGAGGAGCAGGGGCATCCTATACAATGAGTTTTCAGAAGATCAGACCAAGAATGTCGTTTACTGTTGAAGTCTAACTGTTTCAAAATGATGACCTAGGTAACTCGATCTTAATCCTGAACTAACTATGAACTCTTGTTTATGTGGGATTATCCTTAGATTTTCATAAGTGAATGTTGGATCAATAGCACTGGCTCAATAAGCCTCCCATTTAAGGGGTAAGACCGGGTAGATAACTGGGGACATAGAGTACAAGAAAAAATTTACACCTACCCGATTTACACTTATACTTACAATTTCACAATTTCATAATAATTTCATAATAATTCGCATGGTACACATTTATACTTACATAATAAGTCACATGAAGTTATGCTTATCAACATATATCTTATTTTTCCTAGCGCCAAGGCATTCTAATAGTGGTGTCACTTATCTCAAAATTTAGGTCCATGCTCATTCATCCTCTTAATATATTTCATAAAATTCTAGATCATGTTCATACATATAACATATTTCAAACATATTTCATGCTTATCTAAATACCAGGACCAACAAGGTTATCCTTAATTTCATTGTCTGACACGAAGGCGGTTCTAATAGTAAGGTTACCTCAAAATTAAATCCACATAAACCGAAGCAAGTTTATCTTCTTCTTGCCAAGCAAGACCTCTAAGCAACATTTAAAATAATAAATCTAGTATTTAAATTAATCTTTTGGGTCTAACTCCAAATAACTAATTTACTCAAAGGTCTCCAATTTAACTTTACCGAAATTGTGGCTTGGTCCAAAATTAATTCTAAAAGCCTAATTCTATTAGCAAACCTGTGAAGGAAATCAGAACTTGAGATTTCCATGAGCAGCGGAACAAGACTACTCCAAATCATAATCATGAATGAACATATATTTACAGTCGATTTGAAAACAAATGGCTATACAATTACAATGCAAAAATTATAGCATGACCAGCAAATGTACACAGGGAAAAAATGTAAGAACAAATGAAGCAGTGTCTACACGCTTCGATGCACACGGCCGCTCGAACAACAGCAACCTCGAATACTCGATCTACACAACCGTAACACCGCACGAACACTTTGCGCTCGTTCTCAACAACTTCACCGGTCACGACCTCCTCCGCAACATGAATGGCCTCCACAGAACCACGAACATCCTCCAGAAAACCTCGACGGTGTTGAGTTGAATCTGACACCACCAATAAGGCAACCTTGGTATTCATGGTATGAAAATCCATAGGGTGGGCTCTATTCGGACTTGGTATGAGGCAGATGAAAAGAGGAAACAACAATCGCATACACGACTGGGTAAGTGGGAGATGGCTGAGACCTATCATATAGGTCGATGCCCAATCGTTTAGATAAAGCTATGCGATCGTCCAACAAAAGCTATGTGATCGTTTAGCTCGGTCTGTCGCCTACAGACACTACACAATCGTTTACCTTGAGCCACTGGTCGTCTAACAAAACTATGTGATCGTTTAGTAAATATTACACGATCGTTTAGCGCACCCAACTTTCGTTTAGTAAATCCGAATTTACTTGATGACTTTGTGATAACCAACTTATCATACTATATTTATAACCTATAGTTTTAATAATTCATCTCATGCAACATATAAACCATAGTTCTTTTTTTATTCCATGGTACTTCATGTAAAACTCATTTACATCAATCCTCCACTAGATGTATCTTATACATCATACTGATTATATCATATATAATCAAAATACCTCTTATTAATTAAACATTTCAAATCAACACCAAGAACTGATCCTCAATAGAATCCAAGCTACCAAGAGGACCTCATGGACTTGTAGCACCGAAGCTCCAATGGTACGTGAAACTCTTTAGTCACGGGATCCACCATCCGTTAACTGTCGGCACTCCACTAAAGATCGATAGTTGAACTCTCCTTACTACAGATATATTATGTGTCTATCTTAACCAATCAGCAGTGCGATAACCCTTCACAGATCGCTCGTAAGTACAGCTGGCCAATAACCGTTATGCCTCTGTAGTTACATCTGTCTCCTTAAGTACCATTGATCCCTCTAATGAACATAAGTCATAGTCCTACTATGACTCAGTCTTCTCTTCTAAAGGGAGCAATCTCTCTACTTATCCCTACTTTGGGAAAGAATTGAATTTCATCTTGTGGATTGAGTTCCCAGCTCCAAGATTAGACAAGTCCCCAAAAAGGTAGGCATGTTGATTTGGCAATCTGGCCACTCTCACCCATACTAATCAAAGGACCACCCTCAAAGGCAGGAGTTCCCAAAACACTGAGGATTGAGGTCGTGTCACCTATGGTCGTTTAGGTGAGATGCAAGTCTCTAGTATCAACGGTGTTATATACAGACTCTAGTCATCTCGTGGTCTAAATCTTATACAGACCCTATGTATAGGACACCCGCGCTCCACATCTTCACATGGTTAGGATCAACCATCTGTAGTAGTTTACAACACTTGCAAACCTCTACAAAGCAGGTCATGTCCGTAGTGTCACCAGGATCAGGTATCCCACCTTAATCCTTATACTACAGACCTATTTAGAATATCACTTAAGGCATGATCCACTTGTATATTACATACACATGCTTAAGTTCACATAAGATAACCAAGGAGCTTTGTTTATTGGATATGAGTAAATGCCAGAAGTAAATAACAATTATTTTATTCATTGAACAATATGTATCTTTACAAAACAACGAGACTCTGGGAGAATTAGGACATCAATGGCAACAATCTCCCACTTGTCCTAATGACTCGGGAGACTAATGTACAATACAATATAAAAATGTACAATATACAATAAACTAGGGCATACCCTAGTATCATCTCCCATTTGCCCTAGACAAGATGTCGCATGTCCGCAGACCCAGACCTTCCAGGTGACCCTTGAACACTTTAGCCGTGAGGGCCTTTGTAAAGGGATCAATAACGTTGTATCCCGTAAGGATCAGATCCTTAGCTCCATATACAAGCATGTAATCCCTCGTTCTTCGAAGATACTTGAGGAACGTCTTAACAATTGTCTAGTGATCAAAACCTCCATTGCTTTCTTAAAAGATAACGGATCCTTGGCCCTGTCATTTGTAATGAAATTTTGGGTTTCAGTCAAACCCATGTAGCGATCCGGTAGGTTCATAACTCTCCCACTACGTCGAGGTAGTCTCAACTCTTGAGCTGGTTGACTAGACGTCCCAACCTCAACAACTTCTCAATCCTATTGTGGTTGATGTGACCTAACCTAAGATGCCAAAGATGGGTGTTTTCCTTTGGAGAAACCTTTGTTCTTTTAGCTGTTATTGTCATACTAAATATTTAAGTGTTAAACAAGGTTTTTAGGACTAACGGCCTCAGTACATATAAGTTATTTTCCATTGAACCATAACCAATCTCCATTCCATTCTTGAAAATAAATACTTTATTCTAAAAAAAAGAGACGGTATACCTTGTTCAATGAGAAAAGAAACCGAGATTAAGTTCCTCTTATATGAGGAACTACAAAACATTATCCAATAATAGATAACGTTTCTTGTCAACAAATAACTTCAGTCTGCCTACAACAATAGCTGAAACAACCTCACCAGTACCAACTCGAAGAGTCATCTCTCCCTATGCCAACGTTTGCTAGGAACTAAATCCTTGGTAACAGGAACTGACATAATTTGTAGCACCTGAATCAAGGAACTAGGTAGAATCATTACTCTCTACCAGATATGTCTCCAAGACCAATAAATCATATTTACTGTCTTGTCTCCTTTTATGGAGAGTAACGGGATGGAGTTCGTTTGCCACGAAATTTGTTTCACACGAATCTTTCCACTGTAAATAATCAGTCATTTTTAAAAGCTTTAAATTGAAATACTAACGAGTTGTTGAATAGAAAAACACATTGACCTACGTTAGGTTTTAAGCAAATACCCGTTGGAAAACAAAACAACATCCAACAAGGTTTTAGAAAAACTAACATGAACCCCGTATGACATCTAGTTTCGCAATGACACTTCAAAGGTTTAGGACAAAAGCCGCTGAAGGGAGGTCAATTATCCCTCATCTGAATCGAGAAGTTCTCAACCAGTCATTAATACCAGAACAACTCTTGTTCCTATAACAACAAGCCATCATTGATTTGAGAAAGAGATCATTAACTTACTTAACAATCTCCCTAAGTGTGACCCACCATTTTAAGCCTTAGAGGTCCGTCCCAAAAGGCCAATCCGAAGGGACAAAATCTGATTGGGGAAAAACCTAAAGCGGCCCTATCCATTTCTGGAGTTCACCTTGATATTGACCAACTGCAGAAAACCCAATCGAAGGGGGACGCTCTGAAGACGACACGAGGGCGTACAGAATGATCTCACGGTGTGAACCAATGACAGAGACCATAGGATATGTTGACACAAACCCTTCACCTACTTAATATAAATACTCTCTTCGTCCACCTTGATATTCACTCATGCAAACACCATCCGAAGGGGGATGCATCCTGGGCATCTCGAGGCCAAGCATAAATCTCACGATGTGAACATACATGGAGAAACATGAGTGGAATCATAGACATATCTGATACGCCTCCTCCTCCCACTGAGTATTTTATAACCTAAGGTTTAGCTTACTTTGAAAAAACACGGCTAAGGATTTTAACTAAGTGACTTTTAGGTTTTCCCAAGAGTAACATTTACCTTAGATAGTTGAACAACTTTTGATCATCATCCATTAAACGCTTTAACGGAGTCTTTGACCAAAACGTCGCATGCTTGTTGAAAATCTATCTAATTCACCTTTCCAGGTAGGTTCCCAGGTAGGGGTGTTACATTTCCGTCAACTTAAGAACTCCAGCCTAGCCAGAACCCGCCTTAGACAAAAGGTCCCTTATAGATAGGTTTACAACAAATTTAATCTTTTATTCCAACCAATTTAATCCTATTAAACCGATTTTAAAAGTTTAATCTATGTTACTAAACTATTTAGAACCACTTGAACTTAGGTCTATCTCAATCCAATTTTTAAAACCCTTTTTAAAAAACTTGAGTTCACCCTATGTCTGCATGCCACTCTGAATTATTGATTTTAGGTCTAATTTCCTTTATAACACTTATAAATTGAAACAACCACAATGCTAAGCTAACACATGCAAGGAACTTATAACCATTATAAACAACCTCAGTGTCATGCTCAATGCATTATCCATTCATTGCTACTTCTTTTAAATAACACTTATACGAAACTGCAATGAAATAAGAAAAACATGCTTCTATTAACCCTTAGACTATAACACTTATAATAAAAGGATGATGCATGATAATGCTCACTGCATGCAAAATATAACTCTTATATTTCATGATGCATGCGCATGCTTTCAAGTAATTTCTTCATGCAATATTATAACATTTATAATACATGATGCATGAATAATTGCACAACCTAAGGTGGGTTTTTAACTATATGACAAACACTTTGGCATATAAGTACCATACATCACATGTATAAGCAATAAAAGTTGATGAGCCGAGTAAAATTTCCTTAAAACACAAAAAGGAAAGCTAACTATTACAAAGACAAGGAGTCTCCAGTTCAAATAGGCGAACCGGGTCTTGAACCGCTCAGCAAAGCATCGCTTCTTCAACCATCGTGTACTAAGCACCCCGCGATCGTCTACACGATAAAACAAACACTTCGTTCTATCGCTTGCCAGTGCTCTAGAGTTAAACGACCGTTTAGCATATACTATACGATCGTCGATAAAAATCCAAACGATCGTTTAGTTATTACTACATGATCGTGTACCGTAAATAATCGATGAAGCTTAATGTACACGATCGCGTAACGTGCTCAGCACAACGCCTGCCTTCCGTGATCGTCTAAGTGACTACAATGTCGCGAAGCATCATTGCCTAAGCGATTGCTTAGCTAGTGTCTCCGTATCGCATATGCACGATCGCATAGGTAGTAACTTAGCTGGCTAACTACGCGATCGTCTAGTGCGCGTCTTCTACTAAACGACGAGCATCGCATGCTCCCACTATGATCGCCTACCTCTAGCGCCTACGTGATCGCATAACCAACGCTATGCGATATGGTAAACAATTTATCTCATCGCTTAACATTTGCTCACAGATCGCTCGTAAGTATAACTGGGCCAATAACCGTTATGCCCCTGTAGTTACATCTGTCTCCTTAAGTACCACTGATCCCTCTAATAAACATAAGTCATAGTCCTACTATGACTGAGTCTTCTCTTCCAAAGAGAAGTTGTGGCCACTATGTTCAAGCCTCGAAATCATCTCTTAAGGGAGCAATCTCTCTATTTATCCCTACCTCGAGAAAGGAGTGAATTCCATCTTGTGGATTGAGTTCCCAGGTCCCAGATTAGATAAGTGCCCAAAAAGGTAGGCATGTTGAGATGGCAATTTGACCACTCTCACCCATACTAATCAAAGGACTCCCCTCAAAGGCAGGAGTTTCCAAAAAACTTAGGATTTAGGTCGTGTCACTTATGGTCATTTAGTTGAGATGCAAGTCTGTAGTATCAATGGTATTATATGCAGAGTCTAGTCATCTCGTGGCTTAGGTCTTATAAAACTCTTTGTATAGGACACCCCCGTTCCACGTCTCCACATGAATGGTTAAGATCAACCATTTGTAGTAGTTTACAACACCTTGTAAACCTCTACAATGCTGGCCGTATCCGTAGTGTCACCAGGATCAGGTATCCCACCTTACTCCTTATACTAAAGACCTATTTAGGTTATCACTTAAGGCAAGATCCACTTGTATATCACATATACATGCTTAAGTTCACATAAGATAACCAAGTAGCTTTGTTTATTGGATATGAGTAAATGCCAGAATTAAATAATAATTATTTTATTCATTAAACAATATGTATCTTTACAAAACAACTAGACTCTAGGAGAATTAGGACACCAATCCCAATAACCTGAATATATGTAAATTCCAAAATTAATAACTTAATTTTCAATAATTACTCTTAATCCAAAAGAAGACCAGATCAGGTACTCACCCGAAACTGCAACAAAGTCAATCCTTCGTAATGTCGGACAGCACATTTCGTCCTTAAAATTCCTCCAAAGCTCAAATTTATGGCCCAAACATAATGTATCTGCATATTGTATGCCATGTATATTTAAAATCTCTCCATAGGAAGCATGTTACATGCATTGAAAATATATTATAAAGAGTTATAATATATAGTATGCATGTGTACGGCTTCTAGAGTTTAATATAAGTGTTATATTAAAGTTTGAATGCCTTTTATGTATGTTATGAATGCAAAGCATGTCTATTATATTATAAGTTGTTATAAAATTAGATTGGACATTAAAATTCATAATAAAAGTAAGTTGCATGCTCACGTAGATATACAATTTGTTGTTTTTAGCTCTCACAACCCTAAGAGTTCACCACATGAGATTCATGCTTGGCTTCGTGTCACCCTGGGAGTAACCTCCATTCGGAAAGTGTTTGCATGGGTCAACATCGAAGTGAATAGGGGAAGTAGTTCATTGTAAGATTAAATATATACAATATATTGATCTTAACTCTCACGTCCTTATGAGTTCACACCGTGAAATCCATGCTCGAATTCTTGTTGATTTTACCTTAACTGCTCCATTCGGAAAGTATCTGCATGTGTTAATAGCAAGGTGAATGGGGGAAGTAGTTCATAGTAAACGGCTGAAGAATATGTGTCAACGTGTCTTGCGGTCTCTTCTGCTAGTTTGGACCATGAGATTCCTATCTTGCGCCTGCTATAGTTTCTAGGTGGTATTAGCTATTTGTTAACCATGGCCATCCCCTTGGTGGGTTGTAACATAAAATTTGAAACAACTCAAACTCTAGAAATGGATAGGATTTCTTTGGTCCGTTCCCATTCTCAACTTTCCAATTCGGTAGCATCATTGGGGTCGACCTTTGAAGTCTGAAAATGGAGGGTTACAGTTGCAGAATTGCTAAGTGTTAGTAAGTTCTTGACTGAAAACCGTAACTAAATGAATATAGGAATAAGAGTTATTCTGGAGATAGTATTTAGTCAATAATGTCTTGCTTTATTTGACTGCACCTCAGTAGCACATATTCTGGCTGAATATAGTATCATTGCAAATAAATAATGAATTTATGGGTACATTATTACTTTTGCTAAAGTTGAATTGGGTTTAAAAGCAGTTTACTAATTAATTTTTTTTTTTTAAATTCAACATGTCAAATTCTTCAAAATTGCACGTTTCCAGTTTAGTTAACGATCTTAATAAATAAACATGGAAATCGGATATACTAGCGAACGATGATTTGAAATTTTTTTTAACAGAGGAATGTGCTCAAACTCCAAGTTCTTCTGCAAACCAAAAGAGTTGGTAAGTATATGACAGATGGATTAAGACTAATGAAAAAGCCTGAAACATTATTCTAGCAAATATACCTAATATATTAGCTAAGAAATTTGAGAACATGACTTCTTCTAAAGAAATCATGAGTGTCATAGATGAAGAAACACAAAAAGCACAACATAGTAAATATGATTTGCTTATAATTAAGACATGTTTAGTGGAAAATGATAAAAGAACCTGATAATTGATTCAGGTGCCACTAATCATATCTGTGCTTTCTCTTAAGAAACTAGTTCCTAGAGAAGACTTACAGAAGGAAAAGCAACCTTTAAGGTAGGGCCCGGGGAGGTTGTTTCAACTAAAACAGTGGGAGATATGAAGTTATTTGTTAGAAATAGTACATTTTACTTGAAAATGTTTATTATATTCCTTGTATGAAAAGGAATTGAATTTGTATCTCATGTTTGCCAGAACACAATTATAAAGTTTCTTTTGAAAATAATGAAATGTTCATTATTTCGAAAGGAATTAAGAATTGTTCTACGAATTTAGAAAATAACTTATACGTGTTAAAAAAATACCTAAGGTAAAAGCCCTTTTGAATATAGAGATGTTTAAAACAGCTGAAACTCATAAAAGAAAAGAAAAATTTATCAAAATTTCTATCTTTGGTGCCTAAGACTAGGTTACATTATAGGATTGGGAGATTGGTTAAGAATGGACTTCTAAACAAGTTAGAAGATAGCTCCTTACCGCCATGTGAATCTTGTCTCGAGGGTAAGATGACCAAAAGATCTTTTACATGAAAAAGTCTTAGAGCTAAAGAACCCTTAGAGCTAGTACATTCAGACCTTTGTGGTCTGATGAATGTCAAAGTGACATCGATGATTATTCAAGATATGGTTACATTGACCTAATGCATCATGGAAGGAAATGTGGGGATCGGTCCTAATTTTTCTTATTTCCCAAAATTCTCAAAATCACGGAACATTCAAGAAGAAGATTATGTATTCAAAATATAATTTCATAACATGCTAAGAAAGGGAAAAAGGATAAGTCACGAACCGATCTCCAAAACGCAAATCCCAATTGGGACACCCCAAAATGGATTCTTCTGTATTCTCCTTAGTGTTTGAGAATTTATAGGAGGTGTGGGCTTTGCCTTAGATTTGATGGAGGGAAAGAGAGGATTGAAAGATGGAAGAGAAGAATCCTTCTCTGTATTGTTTTTGCAGAGATTTTGATTTTTTTAGAGAACCAATTTCAAATCCACTTTATATGGAAGAAGACAACCTAACCATCTGCACTTAAAAGACGAGAGAAAATAGGGTGAGAGAGTTAACTCTGGTAAGCCATGTTTACCGTCACCCATAAACCTTTGCGACACAAATAATATTTATAAATCATCGAACAAACTACTTATACTAACTGGTAGTCAAACGGCAAGTCCGGGATCGAACCTCAGTGACACGCGGAAGATTAATTCATCGAAGCGTGTTTTCACTTAAAGAGATAATGGGCGGGGGGGGACGGGGGGTTAGTGTGGATTTTTAATTGAAAGTGCATAAAATAAAGTGAAAGAAAAGTAGAGATAGAAATACAATTAGTCGAGATGTCTTAGCGTAGAGAAATGGATTCACCCAATGTATTTTAGAGCATTGAACCGAATCATGACCTGAACTTCTTGTTATGCTTAGCCCAATTGATTGGACTTCGAACCAATGGTCCTAATGATTTAATTAATCGACATGCACAGAAAATGAATCCACTTCATTAAGATTGATAAATCCCATTATGTTCTAGGGATTATGCTAAGATGAGTGTTTAACTTCCAGCGTCTAATTAAATATTCACTATGGTTTTTCTCTAGTTTGATAGGAGCAATACTATTCTTTTTAGGCGACAAATCTCATGTCTAATGATTTGCAAGCCTAGCTAACATATTGTTTCCATTGAGATTAACTTATAATTTAATGTCACATATTACAAGTTATCTCCAAGCATTAGAATTATGCAACAAAATCATTGGGCGTCAATCAGCAATTAAAATCATGAAATTCATAAATGGATTAGCTTTAGAGTAGCGTCATAAGTTAGGAATCAGTAATTATACGAGATATAATTAGACGTTTAATTTTATGGATTAAATGGAATAGGAGAATTAATATTTAAATATGATTTAAATATTTGAAGGTTTATTTCTATAAAATTAATTTAATATTTGATATTAAATTAATTAGAATTATTTAAATTGTTTAAATAATTATTTCTTAATAATATTAGAAAAATTATTTTATGAAATCAATTTTGTAAAATTAATAATATTTTTCATTTTTGAAATCAAATTGATTTTTAAAATCATATTTGGAAAGTTATAAAAACACAAATGGAATTTTTGTTTTTTCCATTATATCTTCAACTTGATCCCACAAAACCCACCAACTTTGACTTCAATAACTCCAAGCATGAGTTGCATCTCGTGCAACCATCTTCTTTGTATGATAGTCTGCAATATATTGAGAAGATTAGAGTGGAATTGGGGCATGCATCTATAGAACATAATTTGGCTGAAAATTCGTATTGAAGAAGGTGTTCTTCAAGTGGGTTGAAGCAATGAGCTTCTCTCTAAGTTCCTTTCGTTCAAGATTATTTTGAATCCCACAACTCAATCTAAGCTCCAAGAGAATAGTGGGGAAGTACTTGAGGTAGTCTACAGCAAGATTTGGAGAAGTTTGCAACTGAGAATTAAGAGTTGAAGAAGTTGTACAAAGGTATGGCTTGAAACCCACTTGTTTTAGTATGAGCACGCTTTAGTTACTGCCAAAATTAATGAATTAAAGTGCTTATTGATCCTTGTTGCTTCCGCTGTTGCTGATACATTCCAACAAATCTTACCTTCCCATGGAGGATGAGAAGCTACAATCCGGCATTACTCGATTAACTACTAAAGAAACACCCAAAGAACAAGTGGAAGAGAGAAGAGAAGGAAAAATTGACTGGAGGCCAACGATGGGCGTCTAATTCTGACCTAAAGAAAAAAAAACATATATATAGTTCAGCGTCGTAGCGTTGCAATGCTGCACAGTTGAATGAAGCATACATAATGGACAAATGAAGCATACATAATACAAGACAATTGCAAAGAATGAAGTTTCCCTAGTTGTGTTAGCTAAATACTTCTCAACCCATTCAACTGATTTAGCTACTTATGCGTGAATAACAGAGAGTGAACAGATATTGGAAGGAAATTCCATTTTTATAAATGAGTTTGGGTACAAAATAACAATGGGAGTTAAAGGTAGAGAGCCTGGTAGCAATTCCTTGCTGACCGAGGCTTTTACACTGAAATCTTTATTTTGTTCTAAAGATGTTCCCGCTTTGACAGACGTTGGCCCTCTCTCTGTCCTTGAAGCATCCGGTGCTCTCCTAAGCTTATCGAAACGATCTGCCAGCATAACTTCATTCCTCGCGCCCACCTTAAAATGAAAGAAAACTATGAACAAAAGCATGCGAACTGAAGTATGAAATCTCTAACTGTTGAACCCCTTCTCTGAAGAATGCCCTTGGTATTTATAGACATCGAAGGTGAACGACGGCTTCTCTCTTATGATTGTAGAGATGGGACGACTTTAATTCCTGACTGATGCACCGAATATTTGTCACCGAAAAGTTGAATGTACTTTGTGACCGTTATTGACTGTCAACTTAATTTGGATTCGACTGTCATAAGCTTTTTGTCCCATCGCGATTAATTTGCCTTTCACCCAGATGCGCCCGCCATGTTGCGCTGACAAAGTTGCAGCGATCCTTCTCAGGCGAATGTTTGCGAACACAATCATCACAAAGCCTTGCGATGAATTTGTGCTCGACCAAAGATTTCCTATGATTGCAATTCTTGCATTTCGTGAACGCATATTCTACACAAAAATATAAAAATCAATTGTTCTAATGCATTGAACGCATGCGACCACATATTATGAAATTGTTGCTTCGTAAATTATCATATTTCATCAACGCAATCCTACATTGTTTAAGAACTTAGCGCTATGATACCGTGCATTTCTACCCGTTATAACACCCCCGAATTTAAACAATGCTTGTCCTCAAGCTAAGCTAAAGATTCTTTTAGCAAGTCAACCACAATGTTCTTTTCCAAGATTTCTTAAGAATACTCCATTCAAATCCTATATACCAGAATTTCTTTAAGTCTTATTCAAGTCTCTTCTTAAAATATTTCTAAGACCTAGGGACTACAAGTTTACCTTTCAAAAAGACTTTACTAAATTCCAGAACATTGCATGATCTAAGTGCCTTGCCTTCGTTTCGGCTTGCCCCACGGGTGTCATGCAGACATCTAACTACAAGCAATGTACTTTTTCTCAGACTAAACTCATACCTATTTGGCAGTGGAGTTACGGTCATTTATTTATGCGTTGATCCTAGTGACTTACTTTTGTTTTGGCTTGCCCCCACGTATGTCATTCGGACATCCAACTACGGGTAAGTACCTTTCACAACTTAACTCTTATCAACATGGGTTTCCCATTGCGTTGACAGTGGAGTTGTTATTCTCAATTTTTTTTTCAAAATAGCAAGGTTGAAAATAAATACTTCCCCCCCAAATTTAAAATTCGGCAATGTCCTCATTGCCAAAAGATTAAAATAAGTCATGCGATGTTCTAGAATGCGTTGCAAAGAGAGTTTGAAAGAAAGCTAGCAAACCCTTAACTTCGAGAAATATTTTATGAGGTGACTATCTTAAAATTAAGTTGACTCTAGTATATATGAAAGACATAGAAGCATATTTTTCATCATTGAAATCATACTTGGCAAAGAGACAATATGCGGAAACCTACTATCTATGTCAAATGATTGCGGTGATCAAAGAGGATTCAGTGATAAAACATTGAAAACTAAAACGCAATGTGATAGCACAAAATTTGAAATAAAGATAAGGAAGAATATACCCCCAAATATTGCGCTATCGCCCGCATTATGTATTGACGCATCCATCTTTGCAGTGATCTATCTTATGTGGATTGCGGTGATGGAGTAAGATAAGTTCTTCTTCATGTAACATCTCCACAATTCTGCGCCTTAATCGTTGTAAACAAACAAAGAGAGGGTTAAATGATTTAAAAAAAAACAACAAGTTTTTTTTTTTTTTCATGAAAGTAAAAATGAATAAGATGCAGATAGCTAAATAATAGTAAAAGTAACGAAGGAATAAAGGAATAAGAGTTCAAGAATCAAGTAAGGGGTGGTTCGGGTTTTTCAACTTCACGGAGGCTTTTTCTGGCTAGAAATCACCTCCACAATATGCTTTAACTCGCTGTCCATTAACTTTAAATGTTCGGCTGCCATCTTCAATGATCAGCTCCACCGCACCATGTGGAAATATTTCTTTAATGATGAAGGGACCGGACCAGCGTGATTTTAATTTTCCGGGAAGAGGCACAGTATTGAATTGAAGAGTAAGACCTTTTTCCTGATTTGGAGGTTCTTACCACATATGCATTTGTCATGCCAGCACTTGGTGCGCTCTTTATAAATCTTCGAATCTTCATATGCATTGTTCCTCCATTTTTCTAGCTTGACCAGTTGCATTTTTCGCACTTCTCCTGCTTTCTTCAAATCAAAATTCAGTTTCTTTAACACCCACGGTGCCTTATATTCTAGCTCCAAAGGCAAATGACACGCTTTGCCAAATACCAAAGAATATGGGGACATACCTATTGGTGTTTTAAATGCAGTCTGGTATGCCCATAACACATCATCAAGCTTTGTTGCCCAATCTGTTCGTGAAGGCCTTACTACCTTATCAAGTAGCTCCTTGATATTGCGATTGACAAAATGGGATCCTTCATCACTTATGATGGCACGGGGAGTGCCAAAATGAGTGAAAATATTTTTCTTCAGGAACTGGGAGACTACCGCCGCGTCACTTGCGGCGCATGCTATTGCCTTTACCCACTTGGAGACATAATCGATGGCTAATAGAATGTAATGTTTCCCATTCGAAGGAGGGAATGTCCTATGAAATCAATCCCCCACACGTCGAACAATTTAAGCTCCAAGATAGTGTTCATTGGCATTGCATTTTTCTATGAAATGTTACTTGTGCGTTGGCACCAATCACATTTCATTGCATAGTCAGCCGCATCCTTGAATAATGTAGGCCAAAAGAATCCACTTTGCAAAAACTTTGGCTGCGGTGCACTGCCCACCATATGGTGAGTCGTGGCATTGTGACTATATCCGTTGTTGAGCAGCATTTGGTATGTATAGCCGAAAAACTTTGTTTACACCTATTTTAAACAGATTTGGCTCATCTCAATAGTAGTGTCTGCATTCATTCTTGAGCTTCTTCTATTAGTGGTAGGTGTAATCTTCAGGAAATTGCTCATAAACCAAATAATTGACTATGTCTGCATAGCAGGGCAATTCTTCTATGTGGAACAGCTGCTCATCCGGGAATACGACACTCACCTCAGACTCATTGCGGTCTACCTCAGGATTTTCCAGTCTAGACAAGTGATCCGCAACTTGATTCTTTGTCCTCTTCTGGTCAATTATTTCTATATCAAATTCTTGAAGGAGAAGAACCCATCTGATCAACCTTGGCTTTGTGTCCTTCTTTTCATTAAATATTTGATCGCCGAATGATCAGTGTGGACGAGTACCTTTATTCCCAACAGATATACCTGAAATTTTTCCAACGCAAAAATTACTGCCAGGTGTTCTTTCTCTATGATGGTATAATTTTTCTGAGTAGGGTTTAATGTCTTACTCGTATATTTGATGGGACGCAAGATTGTTTTTTCTTTTGCGCTAAAGTTTTCCCATCGCATACCCACTTGCGTCGCACATTATTTCAAATGGCAGTGTCCAATCCGGCGCAATCAATACGGGTGCAGTTATTAGCACATTTTTTTAAAACTCTGAATTCGTTGAGGTAGTTGTTATCGAACTCAAATTTCCTGTCAGCCTGTAACAACGCACTCAGTGGTTGTGCTATCTTGGAAAAGTCTTTGATAAATCGTCTGTAGAATCCAGCGTGCCCCAAGAAGCTTCGTACAGCCTTCACGCTGGTTGGAGGTGAAAGTTTTTCAATTGCTTCGATTTTTGCTTTGTCCACCTCCAACCCATCCCAGGAGACCTTATGTCCAAACACTATGCCCTCCTTTACCATGAAATGACATTTTTCCCAATTGAGCACCAGGTTCGTCTCCTCACATCTCTTCAGAATCTTCTCTAAGTTGGCTAGGCAGACTTCATAATTGTTCCCATAAACGGAGAAGTCATCCATAAATATTTCCACAAAATCCTCGAGATAATCTAAAAAGATCGCCATCATTCACCTTTGGAACGTGCTTGGCGCATTGCAGAGGCCAAACGGCATGCGGCGAAAAGCAAATGTCCCATATGGGCAGGTGAATGTGGTCTTGTCTTGATCTTCAGGAGCTATCAGGATTTGATTGTATCCGGAATAACCATCTAGGAAGCAGTAAAAATCATTTCCAGCTAGACGATCTAGCATTTGGTCGATGAATTGCAGAGGGAAATGATCTTTCTTTGTGGCCACATTCAGCTTGTGGTAGTCCATGCATATGCACCATCCAGTGATGGTCCTTTGCAGTATTAATTCGTTGTTCTCATTCGGGACTACCGTCATTCCGCCCTTCTTCGGCACACATTGCATGGGGCTGACCTACGTGCTATCTGCTATTGGAGAGATAATGCCCGCATCTAGCCATTTAATAATCTCCTTCTTGACGACCTCCTTCATTGCAGGGTTAAGTCTGTGTTGATGTTCAATTATTGTTTGTGGTCATCTTCAAGACGAATGCGGTGCATGCAGTACGCAGGGCTGATTCCTCTGATGTCAGCGAGCGTCCAGCCAATTGTTCGCACATGTTTCCTAAGAATGCTCATCAACGCATTTTCCTGATCTTCGTTAAGCGCAGAGGAAATGATAACTGCCAGCTTCTCATTCTGCCCCAAAAACGCGTACTTTAAATGGGTTGTTAGGGTCTTTAATTCAAGTGTTAATGGCTCCACTAGGGAAGGTTGCATTGTTTTTCGTTCTTCTTTTTCTGTTGGCTCCACTTCTTGCTTTGCGATCATTTCTTCTTCATTGCTTGTTTTTGTTGTGATCGCATTACATGAAGCAACGGATGCCCTGACATCCTCTTCTTCATTCTCTTCATCAATATTTTCTTCTTCAATTGAATTCTGGTCATCATCAGAGTCATGTAGGTCTTCTTCATCCGAAAACTTCATGGCATGAATTATATTAAACTTGAGCTTTTGTCTGTTGATACTCAAAGTGATTTCCCCTTTATGCATATCAATTTGAGCATGACCCGTTGATAAAAAAGGTCACCCCAGAATGATGGGCACATCTTTGTCGGCCTTATAGTCTAAAATGATGAAGTCAACTGGCAGGACAAATTTGTCAATTGTTATCAGCACATCTTTCACCTTTCCTTCTAGATGAACCAGAGATCTGTCGGCCAACAAGAGAGTCACTGTTGTGAGCACAAGTTGCCCCAAATTTAGGTGTGTAAAGATTGAAAGAGGCATCAAATTTATGCTAGCTCCCAAGTCACATAGGGATACCCAATGTATAGTCCTCCTATGGAGCATGGAATGGTAAAGCTCGTAGGATTGCTCATCTTCAGTGGAATTATTGACTTGGAACTTTGCATTAATGCCACCGTGGCAAATTTACCAGCTCCCTTCTTCTTAGTTACCATATCCTTCAGAAACTTGGCGTAGGCAAGTATTTCCTCAATCACTTCACTAAAAGGAATATTAACATGTAATTGCTTTAACATAGATAAGAAGTGTCGGTACTGTACCTCTTCGTTCTTTTTCTTTCTTACTCTCTGTGGGAAAGGGGGTAACTGAACTTTTACGGTTCCCATTTCAGTTGGCTTCAAGGTCGACGCAACCTCTGGTTCTACTGCTTCTTTTTCTCTTTCTTCTTCTTGCGTCACTGCAATCTCAGGTTCATCCGCAATGGAAGTTGTTCTACTAAGCTCCTTCTTTTCTCCATCCACAGTCTTCCAACTGTGCAATATCACAACGTGACATCGCTCTTTACCTGATCCCCCCGGGTTGCGTGGAAGTTCAGTTGAACTTGGCATAGCCCCTTGCGGTCTACTTTTCAGCTCACTCGCAATCTAGTCCATCTGTAATTCGAGATTGTTGATGGACGTAGCCTGACTTTGAAGCACAGTTTCGTTTTTCTCTATGTATTGCTTTAATAGGCTCTCCAAAGAAGAGGATTGCGGTGGTTGTGAGTTACTTACTTGATTATTCATTTGACCGTTGTTGCATGGGAAGAATCCCGGTGGCCATTCTTTTTGCACCACATGTTGGAAATTTTGTTATTGATTCTTCCAAGCAAAATTGGGGTGGTTTCTCCACCCGGGGTTCTAGGTATTTGAAAAAGGGTTATTCTTTACAAAGTATACAGATTGTGGATTTTGCGAGCAATCTTCCATCGCATGCCCATCTCGCAAGTTGCATACCTTACGGTGTTTTGACTGATTGCATTGATTTGTCCATTTTGCGGTGTTGGGCTGCTGATTGCAATTCCTTGGATTAAATTCATTATTGCGGTCATCTGGTTTTGTAATGAAGCAATAGCATCATTATTTGCATTAGTGTCTTTAAGTCTCAATCTTTGGTCACTCTCTCTCCAATCTTCATGGTTCTTAGAGATACGATCCAAGATATTCTTTGCCTCGTCATATGTTTTATCAAGCAAACCACCAGCGGATGTCGCATTGGCAGTGGTATGCGAGGCGGGATTCAAACCATTATAGAAAATATCCATTTGAAGGCAATATGGTAACCCATTATTTGGACAATCCCGAACAAACCTCTTAAACTTCGCCCAAGCATCGCTGAGCGATTCGTCCATGTCTTATTCAAAATTTGTGATAAGTTTCCTTCCTCTGGCATTCCCGGTAGGTGGAAAATACTTCTTCATAAATTTCTCCACTACCTGTTTCCAAGAAGTGATCTCTCCCGGCTCGAGAGAATATGCCCATTTCCTAGCCTGATCACAGAGAGAAAATGGGAACAACGTTAGTCGGACTTCTTCGGTAGAGATGTTCGGGAACACAAAAGTATTGTAGATTTCAATAAAACTCTGGAGGTGGGCATGCGGGTCCTCGCCACGTCTTCCTCCGAATTGACCTACAGTCTGATCATCTGCAGCATCACCGATTTCATTTCGAATCTACTTCCATCGAGGGCAAGCCTCATGATTCCAAGAGAAAAATCATAATGGTTTGGCGATGCATAGTTCTAATGGGCCTATTGCGATCGTTTGCCAACAGAATTGGATTCGCCATGACATTGTTATCATTTGGTGCTTTATTTCTAGGCTGCTCCGCCATCTCTTCCTTATCTGACTATGGTTGCTGTTGGCGGTCTCTCAATCTCCTTCTAAATATTCACTCAATCTCCGGGTTGTAGTTCGCCAGAGACTAAGAGTCTGCAAAGAAATAAAAAAAAATACCGTTAGCACTCTATTTTGCAAAAGTCCCCGACAACGGCACCAAAAATTTGATGCTTGGTCTTATAAAGTGGAAATGTAGATGCTATGCATTGATGGAATTGCATTGTGCACTCAAGTTTCCCCAATGGAATCTAAGCGTAAATTTCTCTGAGTTTCCTAGTAAGTCTAGGGTCGAACACAGGGACTTGTGAAAACAGATTGCGTTGGTAATTTTTATGAAGAACTTTGCGGTAACCGGATAAATAAATAAATTGTTGGGTTTGTTGTTTGCATTGATGAAAAAGAAATAAATAAATGTGGCGGATTTGAGAAAAGACAGTTATGTGATAGATGCAATGAGTATGCGATGAACGGGTGAAGAAGAACTTTAGCTAGCGTTACTTGGGAATGCGTCAAGACTATGTGATCATGTTACAACCATGCACAACAAGTCATTTTCCAATGCAAATGCGATGCTCCTAAGGCTAAGACGCATGTGTTGAAAGCAAAATGTAAATAGAGCTTATCCCTAAGTCTCTACTCTTGTCCTATGCGATGATGCAAAATGCATAAAAGCAAGGTGACCGCATACAATCATATCCTATCTCTAAGATGCATGCGATGCGTTGATAAAAAATAGTGCTCATTCCTAAGCTCCTATTTCTTGATTATGCGTTCTAATCTAGCTCTTCCGAGCCTAAATTCTAACCTGACCTTCCTAAGTCTAGATCATGTCCTTAGACTACCTTCTCGAGTATCTCTAATGGATGAATGAAGCATACATAATACAAGATAATCGTAAAGAATGAAGTTTCCCTAGTTGTGCTAGCTAAATGCTTCTCAACTCATTCAACTGATTTAGCTACTCATGCGTGAATAACAGAGAGTGAACAGATATAGAGAGGAAATTTCATTTTTATAAATGAGCTTGAGTACAAAATAACAATGGAAGTTAAAGGTAGAGAGCCTGATAGCAATTCCTTGCTGACCGAGGCTGTTACACTGAAATCTCTATTCTGTTCTAAAGATGTTCCCACTTCTGCAGGCGTCGGCCCTCTCTCTGTCCTTGAAGCTTCCGATCCTCTCCCAAGCTTACTAGAATGATTTTTCGGCACAACTTCCTTCCTCGCGCCCACCTTAAAATGAAAGAAAACTATGAACAAAAGCATGCGAACTGAAGTATGAAATCTCTAACTGTTGAACCCCTTCTCTGAAGAATGCCCTTGGTATTTATAGACATCGAAGGTGAACGACGGCTTCTCTCTTATGATTGTAGAGATGGGACGACTTTAATTCCTGACTGATGCACCGAATATTTGTCACCGAAAAGTTGAATGTACTTTGTGACCGTTATTGACTGTCAACTTAATTTGGATTCGGCTGTCATAAGCTTTTTGTCCCATCGCGATTAATTTGCCTTTCACCCAGATGCGCCCGCCATGTTGCGCTGACAAAGTTGCAGCGATCCTTCTCAGGCGAATGTTTGCGAACACAATCATCACAAAGCCTTGCGATGAATTTGTGCTCGACCAAAGATTTCCTATGATTGCAATTCTTGCATTTCGTGAACGCATATTCTACACAAAAATATAAAAATCAACTATTCTAATGCGCTGAACGCATGTGACCACAATATTATGAAATTGATGCTTAATGGATGCAAATTATCATATTTCATCAATGCAATCCTACATTGTTTAAGAACTTAGCACTATGATAACATGCATTTCTGCCCGTTATCATGAAACGCTGCCCTATTTTGCACAAAATAGGTAGCTACTGCCTTATAGCATTGCACAACGCTCTATCCAAGGGTGATTTCGTCCGCTCATGTCCTTTTGAAGTCTGGTTGCTCAAATTAGCTCCTAATTGATCCAATTTAATCCCGACTAGCTTGTAATGATAGGTTTTACCTCCAAGATGCTCGATAGCTGTAAAATCACTAAATAAACACATTAAACATAGTAACGACCTAGAATTAAGAAGAGGAAAATAACACATTTTTTATCTATCAAACACCCACAAGATCATCCTCGAGCAAGATAGAATCACACATTCACATAGAAAATTATGCTTGCTCAATCACACAAGTCGTTACTCTAGCCTGAACAGTCTATAAGGATGAGATTTGCAATAAAAAATGAAATCCGATTACAATCAATCTACGAAGCACATTCTAAAAATGATTCTAAACCATTCATGCATGAGTGAGTTAAAAGCCCTACTAATTAAGCTAGCAAAACTCGGAATGGTTTTATAAGCCCTCAATTTGTTTTCCCCCACACTGGCTCGAAGGTTCAAGAGCCATGCTTCCTAGACTCAATATTGTAATGACACACTTAAGGAAACCAAATTTTATCCTTTTTTTTCATTTTTCTACTTTACACAAAAGAGGAAACCTTATCTAGACACATCACCTTCGTTTTGGCTTGCCCACATGGGTGTCATGCAGGTCATCCAACTACTAGCAATGTCTGCTAACAAGGTGCCGAGGCTTACTCATTCCTTGGGGTACTTTAGCTCAGAGGGACATTACGGGTGTCATAGCTGCCCCAGGTTAATTATAACCCCAAGAAAGAGGAGTAATCCCCTTAAAAAAATAACATACAAACTTGCTTTTACTTTACAACATACTCTGCCTTTTACAAATTTTCTTTTTACAATACAAAACAAGTGTTTGGCAAAAAACATAGGCATGCATTACTAGGTTGAGTTTCAATCACTTCAAACATATCACCTAGGCCTTTAAGAGTGGCAATGAAAATATAAGCCCAATAATACAACTCTAAGCATGCAAGTCCTAATTTCGTTGGACAAGGGACTTAAAGATACATGAGAGATGAGATTTTTTTTTTAAAACGAGCTAAAAATTATGATCATTCTGTTTAAACATAGTTTCATGTAAGCCTGATCACAAAAAAGGTGCGTCATCAACTACTCATCATAATAAACCAAGCAAGAGAGCAAGCAAGCAAATTCAAGCACACAAAAATCGTCTGAGCATAGCCCTCAAGGACCCCAACAGTCACAACATACCCCATCCCTAACTTAAAATGGTACATTGTCCCTAATGTATCTATAATCTAAGACCAATAAAATAAGAGAGTCAAGGGAACACAAAATCTCTATTGATGACATTTCCGCACATGGGATGGTTTTAAGAGACCTACCTTAAATCGATGTTTTTCTTCTTTAGGGCAGCAAGAAAGAACCTACAAAAAAAAAAAAAAAAAAAAAAACAAGAAGTTAAACTAGAAAGCAGTAAAGGAAAGTAGTAAAATTTTCACCTGGCTCCCTCTAGGAAGGGCAAATTTTTAACATCGATTGCTCGATATGGCCTGTCCCCTTTCAAGGTACAAAGAAATTCTCATATTTTTCTGGTCCTTTCTTGGATGAGTCAATATAGCCTGGTAAGGCTATAAGGCTTCTCATCTTCTAAAGAGAACCAGACAGGTCAAATTTGGGTTTTTTTGGAATATGGAAAAAAAGGTAAAAAGAAAGAATCAAAACACTCAAGTGACCGAAAAGAGTTAACAGACTCGTAAGGGATAGGGGAACAAAACTCAAATACATATGAAATAGAAGGAGTTAAAATAGGCTGAGGTCTTTTGAGCTTATAACTCTATCACCTAGATGTCGTCGAATTTAGGCTACAAACTTGTAAACATAGAGTGATGTGTTCATCATCATTGGAGTAGTAGCACTCCACTTATGACTCTGCCTTCAGGTACAGACGATGGGTTGCTCTAGCACGCTCTTCAATCTCTACATGGACTCTGTCAGCTTGGCAACATGGATGATCAATCCTTGCAACCAAGCTTGAACATCCTGCTGAAACTCAAAAGCACTGTTAGCAAGTTCGAAAATTAAAAACAACAAACTCAAAAGCACAAATCTTTAGGAAGTGGTTCCTATTCCTCAACTGTGTCAACATGGACTACCTCATGACTTTGGGCCTCAGGAAAATCAAAGGAATTGTCTGACAACGGCTCGTCTGGCCTCCCAACTAAGGTTGAAAGCTGAGCAAAAATGTCACTCAAACTTTGCAAGTTAGTTCTAGCCTCTGCCTCGAGGCAAAGACTCTCCTGTTGGAAGGCTCAAACTCTTGCAGCCTACAGAGGTTGTCATGTGAAAGCCCTATAACCAAAGCCTCTAAAGACTTACCTGACCTTGAAGACTAAACATGAATCGACTGGTGTGATACTGTGAAATCTTGGTAGTCGAAGCTCTGCTGCCATCCTGAGTGTCCATGGTCAAAAGGCTCCTCCCATATAGGATGATGAGACTCATAGTCCATATAACAATAATACCCCTCCTCAGCAAATCCACATAGTGTTGGCATCTACTATAACCTCGGGCATGTTTGCGTGGGATGCCTCTCGAGTAGGCAACTCCCACACACCCCTACCTACTGTGAACTCCTATCCACTAAGTGGCCAACTAAGGAAGTCAACTCAGCAATGTGGCATCGAAGGCCACTTACCTCGTTGTCAGAATCTGCAACTTGACTTTCAGACCTCCAATATTGATTCGAAAATCCCATTGTGCTTAACTGACACAAAAAGAAAACAAATCAAAGAAAAAGAAACTTCAACTAAAAACTAACTAAGAAGAACTACTTGGCTTCCCCAGCAACGATGCTAATTTGGTAAGTCGAGTTTACAATCGTTCGTAAACCCTTGCTATACAAATAATATTTATAAATCACTAAACGAACTACTTATACTAACTGGTAGTACAAGTGGCAAGTCTAGGGTCGAACCTCAGGAAAGCGTGGAAATTTAGTTCATTGAAGCACGTTTTCAATTAAAATATATATATAGTGGAGAGGAGGGGGGAGGGGGAGGAGGGGTGGGTGTGGATTGATAATTGAAAGTGCATAAAATAAAGAGCAAGAAATATGACTTAAACTTCTTGTTTATGCTTCACCCAATTGAATGGAAACCCAACCAATGGTCCTAATTATCTAATGAATCGACAAGCACATAAAATGTATCCGCTCCATACAAATTGATAAATCGAACTAGGGATTATGCTAAGATGAGTGTTTAACTTTCAACATCTAATTAAAAATTTAGTGTAGTTTTTCTCTGATCGATAGGAGCAATACTATACTTATTAGGTGACAAATCTCAGGCATAATTAATCGCAAGCCTAACTAACCTATTGCTTCCATTAGGATTAACTTATAATTAAATTTCACATATTACAAGTTATCTCCAAGCATTAGAATTACACAACAAAATCATTGGGCGTCAATCAACAATTAAAATCATGCAATTCATAAACACTAAATTTGGATTGAAACATATAGACAAGTCTATCTACATCATAAAATCAAAATATCACAAAATAACATTGAGTTCCTCCAAATCCCTGGGCTAAGAAACCAAAATCTTACCTTCTCATGTTGGATGAGAAGCTACAATCCAACATTACTCGATTAACTACTAAAGAAACACCCAAAAAACAAGTGGAAGAAACAAGAGAGGGAAAAATCAACTGAGGCCAATGGTGGGCATCTATTTCTGACCTAAAGCGAAGAACATATATATAGTGTAGTGTTGCAGCATTGTAACGCTGCACAGATGAAAATATGTAGCATTGCAACGCTACTCTTCCTCACGCGTGCTTCCATCTTCAATTCCTAGCGTTGCAATGCTACATGCCCTATTTTACGCAAAATAGGTGGCTATTGCCTTATAGCGTTGCAACGCCCTGTCTAGATGTGTTTTCGTCCGTTCACATCCTTTTGAAGTCCGAATGCTCAAATTAGCTTCTAATTGCTCCAAATTAACCCCGAATAACTCGTAATGATGGATTCTACCTCCAAGATGCTCGATACCTGTAAAATCACTAAATAAACACATTAAACATAGTAAAGACCTATAATTAAGAAGAGGTAAATAACACATTTTCAATGCTATCGAACTCCCTCCCTTTAATTAAATTAAATTAATAATAATATATAATAACTACTTTATTATATATATGTATACTATATGTTATATCAAATATAACATATAATATATAGTTTTATATTGTATCGAATACAATATAACCTACAGATTTATTTTCTTTCATTAATGCATGGCATTTAATATAAATCATAATTATATTAAATTTAATTATGAATCTCATTCATATAATTAGTATTTGAATCAAATTAAAAATATTTAATTCCTCTCAGAATACTTTATACTATAATGTATCAAATACATTATATTAATTATATCACATATATAATTAATTTAATGAATTATATCGCATATAATTAATTTCCTCAATTAATTTGAACACTTCAAATTAATCAAAAAATAATTCTCAATTACACCTCTTGAGCTACAAATGAGACCTTATGGACCTGTAGATTGAAGCTCCAATGATACTTGTGTTGGGGTTGATATCCTAAATCTCGTAGGGTCATGTAATTTGTAATTATCTGTATGAACAAATAGTTTGGTGATTTATAATATGGTATATTTTATTCACTTTAGTCTATGGAATATGAGATATTTTAGTTACATTAACCACAAACCAATAAACTAAGATTCTTGGTTATCGTTGTAACTTAAGCATGTATGTGGAGACATACAAGTGGATCGTGCTTTAAGTGGTACTCTGTCAGCTTGGCAACATGGATAAAGGAGGGAAACCTTATCCTAGTGACGCTACGAGTGTGGCTCGCTTTGTAGGTGTTACAAGTGTTGTAAAGTGCTACAAATGGTTTGATCCTGACCATTCTTGTATTAGACATGCGAGTGGAGATACTCTATACAATGGAGTTTGTATAAGACCGGACAACGAATTTTTTAGTCTCGTTATATAATGTCGTTCATGACAGAGACTTTCATTTCACTAGGATGACCATAGGTAATGTGACCTTAATCCTGAGTGAGTTGTGAACTTCTGCCTATGAGGGCAGTCCTTTGATTTGCATGGGTGAGAGTGGCCAGATCGTCGACTCAATAAGCCTACCATTTTGGCGATTCGTTTGATTGGGGAGCTGGGAACTCAGCTACACAAGACAAAATTCACTACTTCCCCGAAGCAGGGATAAGTAGATAAATTTCTCCCTTAAGAGCTTATTTCAGGGATTGAACAATGTGGTGCCATACCTTTCTTGGCCCGAGAAGGGTTTAATCATAGTGGGACTATGGTGTATTATTCATTAGAAGAATTAGTGGTACTTAAGGAGTTAGAAGTAACTACAGGAATAAATGGTATTTATGACTGATTTACGAAGGGTCGTCGTACTATTGATTGGTTATCTCTTATGGACATAGAAATATATCTGTAGTGCAAAGAGTGCAGTTGTCGGCCTTTAGTTGAGTGCCCGACAGTTAAAGGATGGTGGATATCGTGACTAAATAGTTTAGTCAGTTATTTACGTACCGTTGAAGCTTCAAGCTACAGGTCCATAAGGTCCCCTTGGTAGCTCAGTGAATTCATGTTGAGAATTAGTTTTTGGGTTAGTTTAAAGTGTTCAAATTAACAAGAGGGAATTTGATTGCATATGATATAATTAATTTAATTTAATTCAATTATATATGATATAATTGATTTAACGTATTTGATACCTTATTATTTGATTGGAGGAATTAATATAAATATGATTTATATTCAATGTCATAAAGGAGAAAAAGAACAATGGTTTATAGGTTGCATATGACGTGATATTAAAACTATAGATTATAAATATAATATGATAAATTAGTAATTATATTTATTTATAATAATTTAATTATAAGATAATTGATTTCTATTTTTCTCCAAATAACCAATTTTTGTTTTTCTCCAAATAACCACCTTAGTGGGTGGTTTTAGCAAGTTTACGGCAACCGAATGGGTAAAAGTTAAAATAGTTTTCATTTTCAAAATCCAAGCACAAAAAAATCAAGTTATACGATAGCTTGGTTGAGAGAGTAAAGGTCAATAAAGGATTCTATAGAATAGATACTCGTTACTAAGCGATCAAGTACCTAAGTCTAAACGACAGACTTCTTCCTTCTCCACTTACTCGATCGTCTACCTGATCGTCTAGTTTCTCCATCCCTCTTCCAAATCCAAACAGAGCTCACACCTTCTGGATTCTCACATTGAGAATACCAAGGTAGCCTATTGGTGGTGTCGAGTTTCTGTTTGAGGGTCGAGGATTGAGTTTCACTCATTGCTGCTCGAGGATATTCTAGAGGCGTGTTGCATTTGTGTTGTTGAACGCGTTACTGGTTTTGATCGAGGAAATACTAGAAGAAAAGGTTCTTCAAGGGTATGTTTACTCGATCCCTTTGTGTTTATTCTTAGTAGCATGCTCTAATTTTATTCTTGATGCATAAAAGTTTCGTTAGATTGTAAATGTTCGTGTTCCTTGACAATGGGATTTGGAACGATCTGCTTCCGCTCAATGGTTTTTTAGATTTAGAGTTCCTTCAACATGGATAATTTATTAAACTCTTTAATTAAATTACCCAACTTCCATTAATTGTCGGTCATTCTACTAAAGACTGAGAGCTGCACTCTTCGCACTACATAAATATTTTCGTGTCCATTGGATATAACTAATCAACAGTGCGATGATCATTCACAAATTGCTCATAAGTAAAGTTGAGCCAAAATTATCATTTTGCCCCCATAGTTACATCAAACTCCTTAAGTACCACTAATTCCTCTAATGAACAATAAGTCATAGTCGAACTATGACCAAGTCCTTCCTAGGCCAGGAGAGGGTGTGACCACTATGTTCAAGCCCCAAAATTAGCCTTTAAGAGAGTAATTTATCTACTTAACCCGATATCGAGGATGGGGTGAATTTCATCTTGTGTCGCTATGTAAGGACTCGACCCCCTAGGATTCAAGCTAGGTCGTTACTAACGCATGCATGTATGTAAGTTAAAAATGACATTTTTTTTATAGTGAACTAAATGCTAAATAAATGAGATAACTAAAAAGATGTGCATTAAATTCAAATACTTAAAGTCAAAGAATAGGGTACCAATAAATAATGAAAGGAAAAAAATAAGTCCGAAAACAAAACTCAAACGGTAGTCTCAAATCTCAAAACTGAAAATGTAAAACATAAAAGAAATACTAAAATATGAGCGAAAGCATTTAAACTAGTTATAGTGGCTCGATCATGGATTCTGCTTGTCAATCGCTGGTCCATCTATACCCTTACCTGAAACAACAACATGAGAAAGGATGAGTATAAAATACTCAGTAAGTAACCCCACTATTAGGCTTAGATTAGGCATCTATGTCCTCTAGCTTTCTCTGGTGGAGCATTAATGCCCCCTCCAGTCCCCATGGTACACATATCAACATGTAAAACTAACCTCTTATTCTACTGTAGTTAAGTGTACCCATTACCTCTAGTGAGTCCCGTAGGATCCACAACCTCTGGTGATCCTGAAGGAGACACCACCTCGAGTGAATCTCGAAGGAAACACAACCTCTAGCGAATCCTGAAGGATAACACCATCTCTAGTGAATCCCGAAGGAAACATAACTTCTTGTGATCTATGAAGAACTTACAACTATAAGACTTTAGGTCCAAATCCAATCTATCAAAAACTTACCCAAGGAATTAAAATCACTCCCACCGTCCTCAACGGTGCCTACATTGACTCCCAAACTCCTTGACGGCTTAAACTTCAAACAAAAATCCAGCAAAGGCTAGTCAAACACTAAAACAAAATATTAATGGCCAAGAGAACGAACGGACCGACACAACCTTAACCCAATAGATCTGATGAAGACCAAGACGAACTCGACGGGGCAGGAAAATGGTGATAGGCAGTGGCGCGACTGAAGCAACGAACGGGAGATCGTGGGAGGCAGAGATGGCTGAGTGGCAAACGCTTACGAATAGATGGGGACCTCGGCTGGCTGGCAGAAGCTTGCGAACGACTGGGGAATGGAGAGATTGGCGTGGGCCGCACGCACAGAAGACGGACTGACGGTAGGCCGAGGCTGACAGATTTGGCCGGCAGCTAGGTCTAATCGACAGAAAGGGAAGAAAAAATTCAGGGGGGTCTTGGGCAGCGCGAGAGTGAAGGGAAGTGGTAGGGAACGAAAAAGAAAGAAATAAAAAGAAAGAAAAGGAAAGAAAAGGAAAATATAAAAAATGAAAAAAATTATATATATTTATTTTATTTCATTCTTTTTCAATTCCACTTTCTTCTATTAAATTCCTTTCCTTCCCAAAATGAAATTAATTCCTACCATTAATTTCCAAATTAAATTATGCGACATGAAAAGTCCAATTTTCATAAAATTAAACTTCATCAATTGTTGGAGTTGATGCTCTAAAGTCTCGTGTCCTGTAATTTGTAAACAGTTTTTATGAACGCTTGTGATGTATAATATATGATATTTACTTCTTGATTTTGCTTATTTGAATGTACCAGGGATTTTAGTTAATTGGTTTGCTTTACCACAAACCAATGAACTAAAATCCTTGGTTATCTTTATGTTACTTAAGCATGTATGTGGTGACATACAAGTGGATCATGTCTGAAGTGATAACCAAAATTGTATGTAGTATATGGATATAGGAGGGAAACCTTATGTTGGTAATGCTACGGATGCAGCCCACTTTATGGAATATTACAAGTGTTGTGACTTGTCATAGATGGTCTGATTCTGATCATTCGTGTAGGGGACATGCGAGTGGGGGCGTTCTATATAAAGTGTTTGTATAAGACTTGACCACGAAGTGTTAATGTCTCATTATATAACACCATTCATGATAGAGACTTCACTTCACTAGGATGACCATATGTAACATGACCTCAATCCTGAGTGAGTTGGGAATTCCTGTTATTGAGGGCGGTCCTTGGATTTGCATGGGTGTGAGTGGCCAGGCCGCCGACTCAAACCTACCACTTTGGGGATTCGTCTTATTTGAGAGTTGGGAACTCGGCTACACAAGATGGAATTCACTCCTTCCTCGAAGCAAAGGCAAGTAGATAGATAGCTCCCTTAAGGGCTGATTCTAGGGCTTAAATGATGTGGCGCCACACACCTTTTCATGGCCCGAGAGATGTTCACACACAGTTGGACTATGTTGTATTGTTCATTAGAGTGATTAGTGGTACTTAAGGATTGAGATGTAACTACAAGAGCAAAATGATAAATTAGCTCAGTTGTACTTACGAGCATCTGTGAAGGGTTATCATACTCAAGATTGGTTATATCCGATGAACACAGAAATAAATCTGTGGTAAGAAGAGTTCAGTTGTCGATCTTTAATAGAATGTCTAACAGTTAACGGATGGTAAATCTCGTGGCTAAAGAGTTTAGTAAGCTATTCACGTACCGTTAGAGCTTCGAGCCATAGGTACATAAGGTTCCCTTGGTAGCTTTGATACAAGATCAAAGTCGGTTTTTTGGTTAGTTCAAAATGTTCAAATTGACAAAGGTGAGGTCGATTATTTATGATATAATTGGACTGGTTAATTATATATGATATGATTGACTAAATGTATAAGATACATTATTTTGGAGGAAATTGGATATAAATATGATTTATGTCAAGTAGAGGAGAAAACACTATAGTTGGATATCAAACTATAGGTTAAGAATATAATATAATTATATTCATTATTTTATTAATTAAGCGGTTATGAGATAATTGGCCGAAGTTTTCTCGGATTTCGTGAAATAGTGGGAAGTTCAATTAAGTTCTAGTAACTGAAGAATAAAATGAAAATAGTTTTCATTTTGCAAATGACACGCTAATTTGCCCATGGTGTGAAAGTCTTGTATCGCTTAGTGTTGAGAGCCTATACGATAGCGCCCACCTACTAAATGATCGTACACCCACATTTCCTCAATGATCGTCCGCGATTTCTTAAACGATTGCTTATCTTTATTAGACGATTTCTTAGCAATTACTACATGATCCTGTACCCCCACCTAAACAATCAAGAACCCAACTAAATGATAGTCATCCCTTTCTCCCACTTGCTTGTTCATAGTACACGATGACCATTCATCCTCTCCTTTACCAATTCTATCAAAGTCTACCCTTTATTATCTCACTCCGAGAATACTGAGCACTTCGAGTGGTGGTGTCATTCCCATTGCCTTGTGTTCGTGTGTTGCTCTTCGTGTAGAAGACCGTGGTTTTGCTAGGCGATTTCTTGTTAGATGAGAAAGAGCGTGAGGAGTTTGGTCACGGTGAGTTTGAGATTTGTGAAGAAAGTCTTGAACTGGTAAGTCTCTCAGTCTCTTGTAATTTATCTTTTAAAGCATTCTAGTAATTAGTGTTTTCAATGCATATTTCTATGATAGAATGTATGTAAAATTTTGTAACAATTAATTGGAAAGATCCACTTCCGCTCATAGGTACTCTTGTATAAGAGTTTCTTCAATTGGTATCAGAGCTAGGTTTTTTATATTCCAATTTCATTGCTGCAAAGAATTGCATATACATTCTCGGTGAGTGCAACATATCTACTCTTTGTTTTAATAGTTAAATCGTTTGTGGATGTATGGATTAATGAAGTTTTCTAGGATGAAACCACGGTTTGTTAATTCTTTTACATTTTTAGTTAATTGTAAAGGCCCTTGCGTTTTTGGGCATAACTAATTGCTATGTAGTCTATATTCAAAGTTAGTTTGAGTTTTGAGTTGTTCGTGAAGAAGTTCTGAGCAAGGGTTGTTTTTCTTCGAGGAAGAAGACGATCAAGCATTGGTCGGGTCGTGTAGACGATGGGATAAGTGATCATTGCATATCGGATGCTCAGGTGTCGTTTAACGCACGTGCACACTAGACAATCATTTAGCTCAGCAAGCCTCACCACTTAGTTACTGACTATACGATGTGGAGTAAAGGCAGGGTAAATCGTTTACTTTTTTGTATGTTAAGCGATCGTCTAGACGATCAGGCTTCGCAGCCTCGTTGTTGTCTAAGCGATCGTTTAGCTTTTCGTGCTATCGTCTAGTGTGTACTAAGCGATCGTTTACCTGGAGACATTTACTAAACGAAGGAGCTTCACCCGGTGGTTTAAGACCCAGTTTGCTTGTGAACTAGTTTGCTCGATGGAAAAATGTTATAGATAGAATTTTTTATTCCGGTTTTGTGTAGGTCCATCCTGTTCATTAATCTTTGGTTTAATACATAAGATGTAGGTTTATTTATATGTCATATGGTATACACATATAGAAAATCCCACCTTAGATTATGCATTGGTCATGCATCATCTCTTTATTATAAATGTTATGATTTAGAGAAGCATGATTTAAATTACGTAAGAGCATGCTCATGCATCATATAATATAAGAGTTATATTTATACATGCATAAAAAGCATTGGCATACATCATCTTTATATTATAATTGTTATAGTATAAGAGTGTATGGAAAGCATGTTTGTTTGGTTATTACATGTATATAAAAGTTATGTATAGTAATGAATAGACATTGCATGAAGCATGACACATAGGTTACTTTATAAGCGTTATAAATACCTTGTTATGTGGCAATGTGTTTTAGTTGTTTTTTTTAAAAGGTTAAAGAGAAATTAGAACTAATAGCAATAAGAAAGACATGCATGCTCACTTACGTTTAATTCATGGCTTTAAAATGTTTAAAACTTGGATGACATAGACCTAAGATCACGGTTCTAATATGATTAGCAACCCTTAGACTTTAATCTTTTAATCAGTTTAATAGGATTAAATTGACTAATAAAAGGTTAAAGTATGGCAAATCTATATATAAAGGACCTTTTTACTAAGACGGGTTCAGTCTAGGCTGGGGTATTTAAGTTGACGAAAACATAACACCCCTACTTGGGAGCCTACCTGGAAAGGTGAATTAGATAGATTTGATGCATGCATGCAAGTTAAGGACAATCCATTAAAGTGTTTAAAGGTGATTACTTGAACTTTTTTTATTTCATAGACAAATGTTGTTTATGAGCAAACTTAAAAGATGACTTAGACTAAAATCAGTAGCCGAATTGTCTAGATTAATGAACCCCTAGGTAGAACATTCAGTGGGAGGTACTTGGGGCATATGATGCTTCATTTATACCTTTCACGTTTCTCCCATATAGTCCACACCGTGAGATCTACCCTCGGCCTCGTGGAACCTTAGGAGTGTCCCCCTAAAGGAGGGTGTTTGAGTAGGTCAATATCAAGATGGATGGAGAGAATGTGCATAATAAGTGGGAGTGGGAAGTGTGACATCATATACCACGGTCTCCCTCGTTGGATTGAATAAAGCTTCTGTGCATCGCCTCGAGGCACCCTAGAAGTGTCCCCCTATAGGATGGCAGTTTTACACATTTCTTTACTCGATCTTCTGTAAGAGGATAATGTTACTTAGTCTCTTGTCCTAATCTGCTTCTTCCCTACGATGGGCTCATTAGGGCGGGACTCTGGTGCCGAAAGTGAGGGTTCACACTTACGCGGAGTTATTAAAGATTAACAGTTATGGATCAAATAAATGGTGACTGTTAGGTGCAGTTCCAAGAGTTGGTTATGCCTAGTGGTTGAGAATGTCTCATCCCAGTGAAGGGGCATCTGATCACCCCAGGTGACGTTTGTCCTGCCTTGCTGGGGCATCATTACAAAGTAGAAGTCTTACACTTAGGGTACTTGAAAACTATTTTGCCAAAATTAATTGGTTAAAATGTGGTTTAGCAAAATCTTATAAAACTTTGTTCATTTTTCAGCAACAAGTTTTTGAAAATGGCTATAGCCACTATAGCTTTGCTTAGCATTGAGAAACTTACCGGGTACAACTTTTCAACATGGAGACATATGATCACGATGATACTAAAAATTGAGGATCTCATGTTTGCCCTTACAGAGGTCTGTCCTTCTATTCTAGCTCCCAATGCCGCTTAAAATGTTCAAAAGGCGTACGAGCGATGGACACGGACAAATGAGAAGGCCCGAGCGAGCCTATATCTTAGCCAGTCTTAATGACGTGTTGGCCAAGAAGCATGAGCCCATGGTCTCAACACGTGATATCATGGAGTCCCTGCGGGGGATGTTTGGATAACCGTCTGAATAGCTCAAGCACAAGGCTCTTAAATACATCTTCAACTCAAAAATGGAGGAAGGAACCTCTATTTGTGAACACATGCTTAATATTATGGTCCACTTAAATGTGGCGGAGATGAATGAGTCTAGTATCGATGAGGGCAGTTAGGTTAGCATAATCCTACATTCTTTGCCGGAGAGCTTCCTACACTTTGTTAGCAATGTGATTCTTAACAAAGTGAAATACACTCTTACAACTCTCCTCAACGAGTTGCAGACATACCAATTTTTACTTAAATGTAAGGGGAGGAAAAAGGTTGCGGCAAATGTTGCTTCATCCTCTAGGACGTTCCATCGAGGTTTGACCTCAAGAACAAAGTCTGCACCTTCTACTTCTAACTCTGCAAAGGGGAAGAAGAAGAAGGGTGGTAAGGGCAAGGAAAAAGCGCTTGCTAACCCGCCACCAACACCAAGAAAGTGTCCGGTGCCGGTTGAAAATGGAAAATATGTCCACTGCAATCAGAATGGACATTGGAAGAGGAATTGTCCTTGCTGGCTGAAGGAAAGGAAGGCCGCCAAGTCTAAGGCCAAGACAAATAAAGGTAAATATAATTTACTTGTACTAGAAACATATTTATGCAAAATGATGATTCTGCCTGGATAATTTATTCGGGCGCCACTAATCATGTTTGTTCTTCTTTTCAGGGGATTACATCCTAGCGACAGCTAGAGGCTAGTGAGATAACGATGCGAGTAGGCATCAGGCACGTCGTCTCAGCTGTGGCAGTGGGAGGCATCCAGTTATTTTTACAGGATAGTTTTCTAGTTTTAAAAGATGTATATGTTGTTCCTGAACTTAAGAGGAACCTTATTTCTATAAAGTGTCTATTACAATGTAAATATACACTTTCTGTTAATGTGGATAAAGTTTTTATTCGTAAAGATGGTGTTGAAATTTGTATAGCTTATCTAGAAAGTAAGTTGTATGTGCTAAGACCGTTAGCCTTAAGTTCCCTCCATAACACCGAGTTGTTTAAATCTATTGTAACTCAATCTAAGCGTCAACAAATTTCTCCAAAAGAAAATGCCCAACTTTGGAACCATCGATTAGGGCACATCAATCTCAATAGGATTCAGATATTGGTGAAGAATGGACTTCTAAATGAGTTAGATGAAAATTCTTTACTGGTGTGCGAATCTTGCCTTGAGGGTAAGATGACTAAAAGACCTTTTACTGGAAAATATTATTGAGCCAAAGAGCCTTTTGAGTTAGTGCATTCTGACCTTTGTGGTCCTATGAATGTGCGAGCCCGAGCTAGCTATAAGTATTTTATCAGTTTTATTGATGATTACTTTAGGTATGGGTATGTTTATCTGATGCAATGGAATTCTGAATCCTTTGAAAAGTTCAAAGAGTTCACGGCTGAAGTTGACAATGCTTTGGATAGATGGATTAAAACACTTCGATTAGATTGAGGTGGAGAGTTTTTGGACTCTTCATTCCAGGACTATTTGATAGAACATGTAATCGTTTCCTAACTCTCAGGGTCGGGTACACCTCAGCAGAATGGTATAGCAGAGAAGAGAAATAGAACTTTGTTGGACATGGTTCGTTCGATGATGAATTACACTTCCTTACCAGGTTCATTTGGGGTTTCGAAGTGGAGACTGCGGTATACATACTCAACTGTGTTCCTTCTAAGGGTGTTGGGAGAACACCTCTGGAGTTATGGAACGGGCGTAAAGCTAGTTTACATCACTTACGCATTTGGGGTGGTCCTACACATGTGCTTGAGGCGAATCCCAAGAAGTTAGAACCACGATCGAGGTTATGCCTAGACTACCCCAAAAGTACACGAGGGGGTTATTTTTATGATCTGTCGGAAAATAGAGTGTTTGTTTCCACGAACGTTACATTCCTAGAGGAGGATCATATTAGGGAGCACAATCCACGTAGTAAAGTCGTGTTGTGTGAGCTTTCTAATGAAACTACTACAACTTCAATAAGAGTTGTTGAAGGACTTACTTCATCAGTAAGAGTTGTTGAAGGACTTACTTCATCAGCAAGAGTTGTTGATGATAGTTCATCTAGTACGTCCGTTCCATCTCAAGAGTTGAGGGAACCTCGATGCACTGGGAGGGTTGCGAACCCGACCATTTGCTATCTGGATTTCACAAAAATCTTAGCTATGGTAGCAGATGGAAACGTTGAGGATTCGTTGTCTTATAAGAAGGAAATGGAGGTTGTTGACAAGGATGAATGGGTCAAGGCCATGGATCTCGATATGGAGTCGATGTACTTCAACTCAGTATGGGATCTTGTAAATCAGCCTGTGATATGGGCAAAAATGCACGTTATCATAGTGCTGAATCCTTAAACAATGTCGGATTGCATTGATGAAATATGTTAAATAGCGTCCATTAAGCATAAATTCTATAATATTGTGGTTGCATGCGTCCAATGCATTAGAGTAGTTGATCTTTATATTTTTGTACAAAATAATGCATTAACGCAATGTAAAGAATGCGATCATAGGAATACATTGGTCAAGCACAACTTCATCGCAAGACATTGCGTTGATCGTGCTCGCAAACATTCACCCAAGAAGAATCACCGCAACATGGTGGACGCATCCAGACGAAAGGACAATTAAGATCGATGGGACAGAAAACTGACGACAGTTGGATCCAAATTAAGTTGACAGCCCATAATGATCACAAAATACATCTAGCTTTATTAGTGACAATTATCTGGCGCATCAGTCAGGAATTAAAGCGATCCCATCTATACAACCAGGAGAGAGAAGCCGCCTTTCACCTTTGATGCCCTATAAATACCAAGTGCATTCTTCTGAGAAGGGGTTAAGTAGTCAATTATTTCATCATTTTTCAAGTTTGCGTCTCTGTCCATAGTCTTCTTTCATTTTAAGGCGAACGCGAGGAAGAAGGTGTGCCGATAGATCGTTTCGACAAGCTAGGGAAAGCACCGGAAGCTTCAAGACGGAGAAAGGGTCGACGCCCGCAGAAGCGGAAATATTTATAGATCAGAATAGAGATTCAATGTAAAAAGCCTCGGTCGGCAAGGAATTTCTACTAGGCTCTCTTCCTTTAATTTCCATTATCATTTTGTACTTAATTCAATTATAAGAATGGAACGTCTTCCTCTATATCTGCTCAGTCTCTGTAATTCACGCATGAGTAGCTAAATAGTTAAATGGGTTGAGAAGCATTTAGCCAGCACAACTAGGGAATCTTCATTCTTTGTGATTATCTTGTTTATGTATGCTTCATTCGTCTATTAGAGATACTTGGGAGGGTAGTCTAAGGACATGATCTAGACTTGGGAAGGTCAGGTCAGAATCTAGGTTTGGAAGAAACAGATTATAATACATAAACGAGAGATAGGCGCTTAGGACTGAGCACTATTTGTTATTAACGCATCACATGCATCTTAGCAATAAGATATGATTGGATGCGGCCACCTTGCTTTCATGCATTTTGCATCAATGCATAGGACAAGAGTAGAGACTTAGGGATAAGCTCTATGTACATTTTGCATTCAACACATGCGTCCTAGACTCAGGAGCATCGCATTTATATTAGGAAATGACTTGCTGTGTATGGTTGTAACATGATCGCAAAGTTTGACGCATACGAGTAATGCTAGCTAAAGATCTTCTCAACCCGTTCATCGCATACTCATTACATCTATCAACGCAACTCTCTTTCTCAAATCCGCCGTCTTTATTTACTCTTTTTTATCAACGCAACAACACGTTCTTTCTCAAATCTGCCGCCTTTATTTACTCTTTTTTATCAACGCAACAACACACCCACACTTTATTTATTTACTTGGTTACCACAAAGTTTTCATAAACATTATCAACGCAACTATGTTCACAAGTCTCTATGTTCGACCCTGGACTTACCAGGAAACTCAGAGAAATTTACACTTGAATTCCGCTGGGGAAACTTGAGTGCACAATGCAATCCGTCAACACATAGCATCCACATTTCCACTTCATAAAATTCAAGCATCAAGTTTTTGGTGCTGTTGCCGGGAACTTCGCAAAATAGTTGTTAACAGTAATTTTTGTGATTTATTTGCAGAACTCTCAATCTCTGGCAAACTACGACCTGAAGATTGAAATAACATTTCGAAGGAGACTAAAAGACTGCCAACAGCAATCACAATCCAATAAAGAAGAGATGGTGGAGCAGCCTAGGAATGAGGCACCAAACAACAATAATGTCATGGCAAATCTGATTCTGTTGGCAAATGATCGCAATAGGCTCATTAGGGACTATGCATCACCAAACCTCTATGATTTCTCTCCGGGAATCATGAGGCCTGCCTTAGACAGAAGTAGATTTGAAATGAAACTGGTGATGTTGCAGATGATCCAGGCTGCAGGTCAATTTGGAGGAAGGCGTGAAGAGGATCCACACGCCCATCTCCGAAGTTTTATTGAAATCAACAATAATTTTGTGTTCCCGAACATCTCTGTTGAAGAAGTTCGACTAACATTGTTCCTATTTTCTCTCTATGATTAGGCTAGGAAATGGGCTTATTCGCTCTAATTAGGAAAGATCATTTCTTGGGAGCAGGTGGTGGAGAAATTTATGAAGAACTATTTTTCACCTACCGAAAACCCAAGATGAAGAAAGCTTATTACTAATTTTGAATAGGATAGGGACGAATCACTCAGTGGTGCTTGGGCGAGGTTTAAAAGACTGGTTCGAGATTGTCCGCATAATGGGCTACCAGATTGTCTGCAAATGGAAATTTTCTACCACGATTTGAATCCTGCTTCGCAGACCGCTGCCAATGTGGCAGTAGCTGGTGGTCTGCTTGACAAGACTTATGAAGAGGCGAAAAATATCCTTGATCGCATCTCCAAGATTCATAAAGATTGGAGGGAGAGTGACCAGAGATTAAGGCTCAAGGATTCTGACTTAAATAACGATGCTATTGTCTCATTGCAAAACCAAATGACCGCAATGATGAATTTGATTCAAGGAATGATGATCAGCAGCCTAACACCGCAAGGTGGGCAAATCAACACAATAAGACAAAACACCGCATGGTGTGCGACTTGCGGTGATGGGCATGTGATGGAGGATTGCCCGCAAAATCCACAGTCTGTATATTTTTTTAAAGAATAACCCCTTTTCAAACACCTACAACCCCGGGTGGAAAAACTATCCCAATTTTGCATGAAAGAATCAACAACAAAATTTTCAATCTATGGCGCAAAAAGACACCAGGATTCTTTCAACGTAGTCATGATCAACAGAGCAACCAAGCAAGTAGTTCACAACAACCACCATAATCTTCTTCTCTAGAAAGCCTATTGAAGCAATAATAGAGAAAAACGAGACAGTGCTTCAAAGTCAGGCAATGTCCATCCACAACCTTGAATTGCAAATGGGCCAGATTGCGAATGAGCTCAAAAGTAGACCGCAAGTGGCATTGCCAAGTTCAACCGAGCTTCCACGCAACCCAGAGGGATTAGGTAAGGAGCAATGTCAGGTTGTGACATTGCGCAGTGGAAAGACCGTGGAGAGAGGAAGAAAGGACCAGAGTAGAACATCTTCCATCACAGCTGAGCCTGAGATTGCGGCAACGCAAGAAGAATAAAAGGAAAATGAAGTGGTAGAACCTGAGGTTGTGTCAACCTCAAAGTCAAATAAAACGAGAACCGTGAAAATTCAGTTACCACCCTTCCCTTAGAGGCTAAGGAAGAAGAAAAACGAAGAGTTACAGTACCAACACTTCCTGTCTATGCTAAAACAATTACATGTTAATATTATTTTCAGTGAAGCGATTGAGGAAATGCTTGCCTATGCCAAGTTTTTGAAGGACATGATAACTAAGAAAAGAGGTACTGGAAAATTTTCCACGGTGGCATTAACGCAAAGTTCCAAATCTATTATCCCACCGAAGATGAGCGATCCTGGGAGCTTCACTATTCCTTGCTCCATAGGAGGACTCTATATTTGGCAAGCCCTATGTGACTTGGGGGCCAGCATAAATTTGATGCCGCTGTCAATCTTTCGACAATTAAATGTGGGGCAGCTTGTGCCCACCTCCGTGACTCTCCAATTGGCAGATAGATCTCTGGTTCATCTAGAAGATAAGGTGAAGGATGTGCTGATCACGATTGATAAATTTATTTTGCCAGCTGACTTCATCATCCTAGACTATGAGGCCGACAAAGATGTGCCCATCATTTTGGGGTGACCTTTCCTATCAACGGGTCGTGCTCAAATTGATGTGCACAAGGGAGAAATCACTTGAGCATAAACGAACAGAAGCTCAAGTTTAATATAATTCATGCCATGAAATTTTCTGATGAGGAAGACCTGCAAGATTCTGATGATGACCTTAATTGAATGCGGCCACAAAGAAAGATCACTTCCCTCTGCCATTCATTGATCAAATGCTAGACGAACTAGTAAGGAATGACTTTTATTGCTTTTTGGATGGATATGCCGGGTACAATCAAATCATGATAGCTCTTGAAGACCAAGACAAGACCACATCCACTTGCTCATATGGTACATTCGCTTTTCGCCGCATGCCATTCGGCCTCTGCAATGCACCAAGCACGTTCCAAAGGTGCATGATGGTGATCTTTTCAGATTATCTCGAGGACTCAGTAGAAATATTTATGGATGACTTCTCCTTTTATAGGAACACTTATGAAGTCTGCTTGGCCAATTTGGAAAAAATTCTGAAAAGATGTGAAGAGACGAACTTGGTGCTCAATTGGGAAAAATGTCACTTCATAGTGAAAGAGGGTATAGTGTTGGGACACAAAGTCTCCCGAGAATGGTTGGAGGTGGACAAAGCAAAGATCAATGCAAATGAAAAGCTTCCACCTCCAACCAGCGTGAAGGCTATGTGGAGCTTCTTGGGGCACGCTAGATTTTATAGACGATTTGTCAAGAACTTTTCTAAAATAACACGACCACTAAGTGCGTAGTTAGAGGCAGACATGAAGTTTGAATTTGACAACAATTGCCTCAACGCATTCCGAGTTTTAAAAGATGCGCTGATTACCGCGCCCGTCTTGATTGCGCCGGATTGGACACTGCCATTTGAGATCATGTGCGACGCAAGTGGGTATGCGATGGAAGCCGCATTAGTGCAAAAGAAAAAAACTATTTTGCACCCCATCGCATATGCGAGTAAAACTCTGAACCCTGCTCAACTTAATTATACCACCATTGAAAAAGAGCTCATGGCTATGATTTTTGCGTTGGAAATATTTCAGGCATATCTATTTGGAACCAAGGTACTCATTCACACTGATCACTCGACAATAAAATATTTGATGGCAAAGAAGGACGCAAAGCCGAGGTTGATCAGATGGGTTCTCCTCCTTCAAGAATTTGATATCGAAATAATTGATCGGAAGGGACAGAGAATTAAGTCGCAGATCACTTGTCCAAATTAGAAAATCCTGAGGTTGACCGCAATGAATCTGATGTGAGTGTCGTGTTTTCGGACGAGCAGCTGTTTCGCATAGAAGAACTGCCTTGGTATGCAGACATCGTTAATTATTTGGTTTATGAACAATTTCATGAAGATTACACCTACCATCAACAGAAGAAGCTCAAGAATGAATGTAGACACTATTATTGGGATGAGCCAAATCTGTACAAAAGAGGTGCAGACCAAATCATTCGATTATGCATCCTAGATGCTGCTCAACAACACATATTATCGCAGCGCCACGATTCGCCATATGGAGGGAACTTTGGAGGACAACGTACTGCAGCCAAAGATTTGCAGTGGATTCTTCTGGCCTTCATTATTTAAAGGTGCTACTGACTCACAATGAAATGTGATCGGTGTCAACGCACCGGCAACATTTCATGGAAGAACGCAATGCCAATGAATACTATCTTGGAGCTAGAACTATTTGACGTATGGGGGATTGATTTCATGGGACCATTCCCTCCTTCAAACGGTAAGCACTATATTCTATTAGACGTTGACTATGTCTCCAAGTGGGTAGAGGCAATTGCATGCGACGCAAGTGATGCGGCAGTAGTCTTCCAGTTCCTGAAGAAAAATATTTTCACGCGTTTTGGCACTCTCCATGGCATCATAAGTGATAAAGGATCACACTTTGTCAACAACAATATAAAGGAGCTGCTTCGCAAGTACAATATCCTCCACAAGGTGGCCACCGCATACCGCCCACAAACAAATGGTCAGGCTGAAGTGTCCAATCGTGAAATTAAATTGATACTTGAGAAGGTAGTAAAACCTTCGTGGAAGGATTGGGCAATGTAGCTTGATGATGCGTTGTGGGCATACCGGACCACATTTAAAACACCAATAGGTATGTCTCCTTATGCGTTGGTATTTGGCAAGGCGTGTCATCTGTCTTTGGGTTGGAGTATAAAGCATTGTGGGCGGTCAAGAAATTGAATTTCAATTTAAAGAAAGCAGGAGAAGCGCAAAAACTGCAGCTTGTCGAGCTAGAAGAATGGAGGATCAACGCATATGAGAATGCGAAGATTTGTAAAGAGCGCACCAAGCGTTGGCATGATAAACGCATATACGCTAGAAACCTCCAAATTGAGCAGAAGGTCTTACTCTTCAATTCAAGATTGCGTCTCTTCCCAGGAAAATTAAAATCACACTTGTCCGGTCCCTTCATCATAAAAGAAGTATTTCCACATGGTTCAGTGGAACTAATCACCAAGGATGGTAGTTGAACATTTAAAGTTATGGACAACGGATCAAAGCATATTGCGGAGGAGATTTTCAGCAAGAAAAAGCCTCTGTAAAGTTGAAAAACTCAGACTATCCCTTAGTCAACTCTTGATCATTTAACTCTTCATCACGCAACTACTAGCTGTATTTTACTTATTTTTCTCTCAAAAACAAAAAAAAAAAACAAAACAAAAAAAAAAAAAAAAAAAAAAAAAAAAAAAAACAAGAGAAAAACTTGTTGTTTTGTTTTGAAATCATTTGACCCTCTTTTTGTCTGTTTATAAGGATTAAGGCACAGGATTGAGGAGATACTACAAGACGAAGCAAATATTCTGATTCCATCACCGCAATCCATAGAAGCAAAGATCGCCGCAAGGATGGATGCATCAATACTCAATGCGGGCGACAACGCAAAATTTGGGGGTGTACTCTTCCTTATCTTTATTTCAAATTTCGCGCTATCACATTGCATGTTATTTTTCAAAGTTTTTTCACCGCATCCTCCCTAATTACCACAATCATTTGCTGAGTAGATAAATTTAGTAGTTTACCGCATGTTGTTTCTTTACAAAGTATGATTTCAATGATGAAAAATATGCTTCTATCTCTTTCGTCTATACTAGAGTCAACTTAAAACTTAAGGTAGTCACCTCATGAAATATTTCTAGAAGTTAGAGGTTTGCTAGCTTTCTTTCAAACTCTCTTTACAATGCATTCTATGACCATCGCATGACTTATTTTAATTTCTTTTGGCAATGAGGACATTGCCATATTTTAAATTTGAGGGTGAGGTATTTATGGTATTTTTTTTCGACCTTGTTATAAAAAAAATGAAAATAAAAACTCCACTATCAACGAAGTGAACCCATGTTGATAAGAGTTAAGTTGTGAAAGGTACTTACCCGTAGTTGGATGTCCGCATGACACACGTGGGGGTAAGCCAAAACGAAAGTAAGTCACCAGGATCAACGCATAAATAAATAACCGCAACTCCACTGCCAAGTTAGTATGAGTTTAGTCTGAGAAAGAATGCACTGCTCGTAGTTGGATGTCCGCATGAAACCTGTGGGGGCAAGTCAAAACGAAGGCAAGGCACTCGGATCGGCGCAATGTTAGAAAAGAATAGCAATGAAGAAAATTTTTGTGCAAGGAGAAATCATTTGACACCCCAATGGAAAATTTTCTTTTTGAATAAATCATGCGATGTTCCAGAATTCAGTAAAGTACTTTTGAAAGTTAAGCTTGCAATCCCTAAGTCTTAGAAGTAATTTAGGAAGACATTTGAATAAGACTTAAGGAAATTCTGGCATATAGGATTTGAACGAAGTATCCTTGAGAAATGTAGGGAAAGGACGTTGCGGCTAACTTGCTAAAGGAATCTTTAGCTTATGCTTGAGGACAAGCATTGTTTAAATTCAAGGGTGTCATAACGGGCAGAAAAGCACGTTATCATAGTGTTGAATCCTTAAACAATGTCGGATTGCGTTGATGAAATATGTTAAATTGCATCCATTAATGTCGGATTGCGTTGATGAAATATGTTAAATTGCATCCATTAAGCATAAATTCTATAATATTGTGGTTGCATGCGTTCAATGTATTAGAGCAGTTGATCTTTATATTTTTGTGCAAAATAATGCGTTAATAAAATGCAAAGAATGCGATCATAGGAATACATTGGTCGAGCGATACTTCACCGCAAGACTTTGCGTTGATCGTGCTCGCAAACATTCACCCAAGAAGAATCATCGCAACATGGTGGGCGCATCTGGACGAAAGGACAATTAAGATTGATGGGACAGAAAGCTGACAGCAGTCAGATCCAAATTAAGTTGACAGTCGAGAACGGTCACAAAGTACATCAAGCTTTATCGGTGACAATTATCCGGTGCATCAGTCAGGAATTAAAGCTGTCTCATCTGTACAACCAGGAGAGAGAAGCCACCTTTCACCTTTGATGCCTTATAAATACCAAGTGCATTCTTCAGAAAAGGGGTTAAGTAGTCGATTATTTCATCATTTTACAAGTTCTCGTCTTTGTCCATAGTCTTCTTTCATTTTAAGGCAGACGCGTGGAAGAAGGTGGGCCGATAGATCGTTCCGGCAAGCTGAGGAAAGCACCGGAAGCTCCAAGACAGAAAGAGGGCCGACGCCCCCGAAAGCGGAAATATTTGTAGATCAGAATAGAGATTCAATGTAAAAAGCCTCGGTTATCAAGGAATTGCTATCATGCTTTCTACCTTTAATTTCCATTATCATTTTTTACTCAATTTAGTTATAAGAATGGAACGTCTTCTTCTATATCTGTTCACTCTCTGTAGTTCACGCATGAGTAGCTAAACAGTCAAATGGGTTGAGAAACATTTAGCTAGCACAAATAGAGAATCTTCATTCTTTGTGATTATCTTGTTTATGTATGCTTCATTCGTCTATTAGAGATACTTAGGAGGGTAGTCTAAGGACAGGATCTAGACTTGGGAAGGTCAGGTCAGAATCTAGGTTTGGAAGAACTAGATTAGAACACATAAACGAGATAGGCTCTTAGGAATGAGCACTATTTGTTATTAATGCATCGCAACATCTTAGCAATAAGATATGATTGTATGCAGTCACCTTACATTCATGCATTTTGCATCAACGCATAGGACAAGAGTAGAGACTTAGGGATAAGCTCTATGGACATTTTGCATTCAACAAATGCCTAGACTTAGGAGCATCGCATTTACATTAGGAAATGACTTGTTGTGCATGGTTGTAACATGATCGTAAAGTTTGACGCATTCCCGAGTAACGCTAGCTAAAGATCTTCTCAACCCGTTCATCGCATACTCATTGCATCTATCAACCCAATTCTCTTTCTCAAATCTACCGCCTTTATTTACTCTTTTTTATCAACGCAACAACACACCCACACTTTATTTATTTACTTGGTTACCACAAAGTTTTCATAAACTTTATCAATGCAACTATTTTCACAAGTCCATGTGTTCGACCCTGGACTTACCAGGAAACTCAGAGGAATTTACACTTGAATTCCGCTAGGGAAGCTTGAGTGCACAACACAATCTGTCAACACATAAAATCCATATTTCCACTTCATAAAATTCAAGCATCAGCCTGATGGGGTAAGACATATAGGTATTAAATGGATCTACACGTGCAAATTGGGTGCTGATGGGAAGGCGCAAACCTTCAAGGCTCGACTTATGGCAAAGGGTTATACCCAGGTAGAGGGAGTCGACTATGAGGAGACTTTCTTTTCGTTTTCCATGTTAAAGTCGATCCGCATCCTCCCATCCATTACAGCTTATGATAATTATAAGATCTTGCAAATGGATGTCAAGACGGCCTTTCTGAAATGAAATCTTGAGGAAACCATTTACATGGTGCAACCTGAGGCATTGATTGCCCAAGGTCAAGAGAAAAAAGTTTGCAGCTGAATCGGTCCATTTATGGGCTAAAACAGGCATCTAGATCTTGGAACATACGGTTTGATCCTGCGATCAAATCGTATTGCTTTGATTAGAACGTTGATGAACCTTGTGTCTACAAGAAGATCGTCAACGCTTCAGTAGTTTTCCTAGTGTTATATGTAGACAATATACTACTCATTGGGAATGATGTAGGTCTACTAACTGTAGTTATGAACTATCTAGCAACCCAATTCCAAATGAAATATTTTGGAGAGGCTCAGTTTGTTTTGGGTATACAGATCTTTCGGGATCGTATGAACAAAGTGCTTGCACTATCAGGCATCGTACATTGACAATATGTTACTCAAATACTCGATGCAGGACTTCAAGAGGGGCCTACTACCATTCAGGCATGGAGTCACTTTGTCTAAGGACATGTGTCCTAAAACGCCTCAAGAAGTTAAAGAAATAAGATAGGTCCCATATGCGTCTGTCGTTGGCAGTTTGATGTATGCAATGCTCTGTACTAGGCCAAACATCTGTTACATTGTGGGCATAGTCAATAGGTATGAGTCTAACCTAGTCCAGGGTCACTGGACAGTAGTGGAGAATATCCTTAAGTATCTTCGGAGAACGAGGGACTATATGCTCGTGTATGGATCTAGGGATTTGATCCTTACTGGATACACAGATTCTGAATATCAGACTGATAGGGACTCTCGCAAGTCAACTTCAGGGTCAATCTTTACTCTTAACGGATGAGCTTAAGTGTGGTGAAGCACTAAGAAGGGATGCATCGTCGACTGCACTATGGAGCTAGAGTTCACAACTCAGATAATAAAAATTCTTGAAATTAGACTACCACAAACTTTTTGGGTGTTACAAGCTATGTTCCCAGCTCCCCAGTAAGACAAATCCTCAAAATCGTAGGCTTATTGAGTTGACATTCTGGCCATTCTCACCTATATAAATCAAAGGAATGCCATCATGAGTAAGGAGTTCACAACTCACTCAGGATTCAGGTCATGTCATCTATGGTCATCCTAGTGAAATGTAAGTCTCTATTATTAATGGCGTTTGTATCAAGAGACTAATTATTTCGTAGTCCGATCTTATACAAACAATTTATATATGATACCTCTACTCACATGTCTCCACATGAATGATCAGGATATGATCATTTATAGCACTTTACAACACTTGTAACACCTACAAAGCAGGCCGTATCCGTAATGTATCCAGGATGCGGTACCCAGCCTTATCCATCTACTACAAACCATTTAGATTATTATTTAAACAGGATCTGCTGTATGTCTCTACATACTTGTTCAAATTACATAAAATAATCTGATCTTCAGTTTATTGGATTGAGTGTATGCTAATAAAATAACAATTATTTTATTAATAACAACATGTTTATACAATTTTACAAACTATAGAACACAAGAGATTTATAACACCAATCCCAAAAATCGTAAGTTTGAAATGCTTGAAATGTTCAAGGAATATAAGGTAGAGGTTGAGAACCAATTAAGTAAAAAGATTAAAACACTTCAATCAGATCAAGGTGGTGAATTGATGGACTTAAAATTCCAGGACTATTTGATAGAACATGGAATTCAGTCACAACTCATAGCACCTGGCACACTTCAACAAAATGATGTAGTAGAAAGGAGAAATAGAACCCCGTTGGACATGGTTCATTCTATGATGAGTTATGCTCAGTTGCAAAGTTCTTTTTGGGTCACATAGTAGAGACTGCGGTGTATATATTGAACATGGTTCCCTCGAAAAGTGTTTCAAAAACACCTCACAAGTTATGTAGAGGACGTAAAGGTAGTTACGTCAGTTCAGGATTTCAGTATGCTCAACACATGCGTTAGTGCAAAATCCAAAGGAGCTAAAATGCCGTTCAAAAGTATGTCTATTTGTAGGCTATCTTAAAGAGTCAAAAAATGGTTACTTTTACGATTCTCTGGAAGATAAAGTATTTGTGTCAATAAATGAAACATTCCTTGTGAAAGATCACATTAAAAATCATCAACCTCGCAGTAAGCTATTATTAAGCGAGATGTCCAGAGAAATTACAGATAGATCAAGAAGAGTTGTTGATCGAGCAAGTCCTTTAATAAGAGTTGTTGATGAGACTAGTACTTCACATCCTTCTCAAGAGTTGAGAATGTCTCGACATAGTGGGAGGGTTGTGCAATAGCCTAATCAGTATAGGTTTAACAGAAACTAAGGTCGTCATACCTGATGATGGCTTAGATGATCTATTGACTTTCAAACAAGCAATGGAAGATGTGGATAAGGACTAGTAGATAAAAGCCTACTTCAATTCGTATGAGAATTCTTGTATTTTATGTTCTCCATTTGAAAATTGGAGATATTGGGTTAACTAAAATTTTAATGGTTTGTAACGTAGTAATTTTTTGTTCTTTTGTTTAGTTGGTAAACTTCCTCTAGTTCGTTTTTTTATGAGTGCATGGTTTATTGAACGAATTTAATGTTTTGGGGGGCGGGGGGAGAATTTCATCATTTAATGGTGTTTTATTCTCTCAATCCATTTTCCTTTATTTTCATCTTTATTATTGTATTTCCAACCCATTTAGTAATATCAATCCAATTTTTAAACTATGAAACAGTAAATGCAAATAACTTTTTTGGGTGGCGTAGTTGGTTATCACACTAGTCTCAAAGACTAGAAGTCCCTAGTTCGAGCTTGGGCTCAAACATTCCTTTCTTTTATTTCTTTTTTTTTCCTTCTCATTATTTATTTTTGGAAGATTCAATATAATATTCCTTAAGAAACTTAAAGGTCTAACTTTAATAAAATTAGTAGTTGTGTGTAGATGTGATTGTCGATTCACTTTTTTAGTTTTAAGACCAATTAAGAACCAAATGAAACCAAGTGATTTAATAAAAAAGTGGTCCAAATCGATGTCCATTAAAGAGAGGTTTGAAAATTTGATTTTCATGGTTAGGATGCGTAGCGATAAGTCCACTAATATTGTATCCAAATTTTGTTAGTTCTTAGGAATTTAATGTTTTATTTAGTGTCTTAACAGATAAAGGAGGAAAGGAGACCCTCAGGAGATTCCAATATACTTTGGAACGGAGAAAGTAGCTGCAAAAGGAGCAAAATTACCCTTTCCCCATGGAGAGAGTGTAGTGATGCCCTGCTTGGCATTGTGCGCTGTGCTCAAAAGCAGAATGCCCACTTGTCGTGATCGAAGCTGTACTCTCCAACACACATCTGCACACTACACATCAGGCAGCATGCACGAGGCAGGCGCTACGACAAAAAAAGCCTAGAGCATAGCTGCACTCTCCAATAGTGCAGAGGCGCTCGACAACTTTCTATAAATATTCCCTCGATTTTTAAGGCACATGGATGGCTTCTTTAATAGAAAACGCAGCAACCAATAATTTTTCTTTTCTTTTTTTACCTTTTAGCTTAGGTTCTCTATTTTTCTTTTGGGTTGTAACAATTTAATATGGCGGATATGAATATTTCTTATGCTCTTCTTTCAAGACAAGTAGCTCAACTTAAGGAAGAACAAGAGGTAAGAGAAATAAATGAACTTAAAAGTCACGTTTTTCAACTAATCTCTCTTGTTCAAGATTTGGTTATTAGGCAAACATAGGTTTTGCGTGGTCCTTTACGTGAACACTACTCCTCTTGGGAGATATCTAGCAAAACGCCCGATTTCGATCATGCCTCTTCCTCAAATTCAGGTACTTCTTTGGAAGAATTAGTTAAGGAGCTTTCTAACAATTCAAAGTATAGCAGCTAGTTCCTCAAAGTATAGGTCACGGTAAGACTTTGGAATTTATTATGTGTGAACTTCCTAATTCTTCTTTTCAGTGTGTGCAGGAACCTATTGAGTCTCACATAGGGACTCAAACCCCCATGCTCGTTGAGGTAGAGTCTCTTCCTCAACTTTCACATCTAGGGCTTGCACTAGAAATTCGTTCAGAGCCTTCCATTGTCTGTTGCACTGAGATCGATACATTTGAAGAATTCTCTTGATCGAATGACGGAGAAGGTATTTACTCCCCGCCGTACTAAAAACAAGTCGATAAGATAGAATATGAGTTTGAGCCTCATATCAAGGAATCTCAGGTAGAATAGTTAGATGCTTCTAAGCCTAGAACCGTACTTTCTCTTGGTATTTCCAAGCCTTGAAATAAAAACTGAATACACAAGAATTTACATGGTAAACTCCTAACTCGGAGAAAGACCATGGACCAGAAAAATCAACTATATGAAAGATTGCTACAATCACAAAAAACAATTCTCTCTCTTGGCCCCAATTACAATAGCATTCTCTCAAAGCTTTGGACTACTCATACCTCTTTTTCCACTCTCAAACTAGAGAATACAAAAGAAATTTAATTAGAGTTAATACACTAAACTTAAAATGTTGGGTATAGGCTCTTTTTATAGTATTAGGAGTTCTTCACTTTCTTCAATTTTTAATGCGGAAGAAATTGCACTTTTAAAATTTTGTAAAAACTCAACAGTTATGTAAAGAAGCTCGTCTTCCATATATGTGTTATAACTACACAATACTTATTTTGTGTAGTTGAGCAAATGTTCTTCATTTTTTTCCAAGGTAGGAATATCCTGAGATTATTTAATGTTGTATTTGCTTTTCTATGACCTTGAGTCTTTAGTTTGTGACAGCAGTTAAAAGAAAGCTTTTTTCTATTTGTTGATTTTATGTTCTCCATTTGAAAATTGGAAATATTGGGTCATCTAAAATTTTAATGGTTTGTAATGTTGTTCTTTTGTTAGTTGGTAAACTTTCTCTAATTCGTTTTTTTATGAGTGCATGGTTGATTGAATGTATTTAATGTTTTGGAGTGCTAGAGGGAGGGGGAGAATTTCATCTTTTTATGGTATTTTACTCTCTCAATCCATTTTCATTTATTTTCATCTTATATCATTGTATTTCCAACCCTTCTAATAATGGCAATCCAATTTTTTCATGTCTGAATCAAAAAATATAAACTTAAGACATTATGTTTCAAATTTTATTTTTGCCCAGAATTGTTTGGGTGGTGTTTGGTTATCATGCTAGTCTTATACACTAAAGGTCCCCAATTCGAACCTGGGATCAAACATTTCTTTTTTTACTTCTCAGTATATATTTTTGGAAGGTTCAATATAATTTTCTTTAAGAAAATTAAAAGTCTAACTTTAAGAAAATTAGTAGTTGTCTGTACATGTGATAGTCGATTCACTTTTCCAGTTTTAGGACCAATCAAGAACCAAATGAAACCAATTGATTTAATAAAGAAGTGATCCAAACCGATATCCGTTAAAAGAGAGGTTTGAAAATTTTCTTTTCATGGTTAGGATGGATAGCGATTAGTCCACTAAGATTGTATCCAAAATTTGTTATGGTTCAGACATTTATTGAAAAAATTCGCCTTCTTTTGATTGGTGCAACTGTTACTTCAAGATTTTTAGAGAATATGACTTCATTCAATCATTGCTTGTTTTATGATGATGGTAAATATCCAGAGGCCTTTTCACGCTGGCTAGAAAATGCAAGTAAAATGGGTATTCAGCCCGCCTTGAATGCTTTTTAGAAGTGAAAGTTGTTCCCACAAACCAACACGAGTCCTTTCAAGATGCTCACTCACATGCATCCTAGGAAAACTCCCAGGAGGTCACCCAACATAGGATTGCTCCAAGCTAATCACGCTTAATTTTGGAGTTTTTAAGATTGAGCTACCGAAATGGAAGGTGCACCTTGTTGGTATAGGTAGTAACTTTCAATTCTTTTAAGCCTTTCTTAATCATACTTTCATGTCCTCAAGATCACTCTCATTCAAATGTGATATCAGTTCATTCATGTACCCCTCCTAAACTCGGGTCGTTACATGCCCACCAGCTTGCGCTTGGTTCGTCCTCAAACCACATCTTACTAGGAGAGGTTCCACTCTGATATCATCTCATACTAGCATTCAAGTATCTATGTACCTAAATAAATAATTCGGATCTTGTAACAAAACATACTTTAATAATGTTATATTATCAATCTTTCATACTGTCATTCTGCCATAACCTTCATTTAACAAGCTAGCATACATCTAATGCCTGGTCCGTGGGCAGTTCCAGTAGTAAGATTACTTACCTCAAATTAAGCCTAAGTGGCAAGCAATTTAATCTTTCTCCTCGCTTAGATGAATCTTGAATCAAGTTCAAAGTATAGCTTGTTACAAAACTGCCTTCAATCTCTCAAACAAATGCCTCAATCAAAATGTTGCTTGGTCCAAAATTAGTTTCAAACTTAAGTTCGTTTGCGAACCTAACTTAATCCTTCGCAATGCCTGACGATATACTTCTACCTTAAAATTCCACCAGTGCTCGAATCTATGGCCCAAACACAATGGGTATTATAAATGGAAGCCAAAACTTGATGGATATTCACTTTTGATTCAAACATCCAAAGTGCTTCTGTTGTTTAACTATTTCATGCTCATGCTTGCATTCTTCTTCTTCTTCCTTTTTTAGTTCTTTTTAGGAGTTCTAATCTTCGTTTTATTCTATATAAAGTCTACATTTGGGACAAGTTTTCCTAGAAATGTACTTGCATGAATAATGAAATGCTTAAATATTTAAAGTACTTGCATCAAAATAATTCTCGTCTTTTGTTAATACTTGATCAATATTCAATATAAATTTGTTGTTGCATTTAGCTATTGGCCTCACTTTTGTGTTAAATTTTTACAGATTCTTATACGTGTTCATCCTTTAAATAACATGGAGAGAAGTAATCATGGTTTAATACAGAAAGTGCATATAAACAAGAAGAGATTAATGAAGTTAAAACAGAATGGACAAATTTTGTTTGACGATTTGTTAAGACTTAACTTATGCTTTTTTTCTTAATAGAATGTAAATAGTAATTTATAAATATATAAAATGTTAATTTGGATACTGTTTGTAATTTGTGGAGAGACAAGTGGTTGTTCATTCATATATTATAGAAGTGCTTTATGTATGGTAGCTTTTAGAGGAGTGAGTAGTCTCATATGTTTCTAATTGTAGTTTTATGGAAGTGGCTTGTCATTGCATTATTTTAGGTAACTTTATATTAGTTTATGCTAGTGTATTAGATTGTTGTTCATTGCTATATCTTAGGCTATGCTTGTGCATTTATAAGTGGATAATAAATATTGTTGGTTTATCATGTTGCTACTCATGACTACAAATAATTATTTGTTTATACATTTTTAATCAAATGCGATGATGATTTTTTTTTTTTTAATAAAGTGGGACATTTAATAATTAATTTTTTATTTTCTGACTGACATTAAAAATGAATATGATATTTTTAAACAGTACTCATTAAAAACCATAAGTTTTTTATAAAGTGAATGGATCACCTTTCATATCGGACAATTAATTACAAGAAGCAAATTAGCCCATATAACGACCCGATCCTCTAAAACTTAAGTTAGGCCGTTACTAAATACATGCATGCATGGAACTTAAAATGACACTTTGTTATGGTGAAATAAATGTTAATTAAACAAGGTAAGTTGAAAAGACTTTCATTAAATTCAAACATTAAAAACAACAGTAGGGTACCCATAAATCATAAATGATAATAAATAAGTCTGAAAACGATTCTTAATGGTATGTTTTAAACATCAAAACTGAAAATTAAAAAAAACATGAAAAGAAATCTAAATCTCATGAGCGGAAGCATAAAACTAGTCCCAATAGCTCGATCAAGAATTTTGTTTGTCCGTCGCCGGTGCATCTTTACCTTTACCTGAAACAACAACATGAGAAAGAATGAGTATAAAATACTCAGTAAGTAACCCCACTACTAGGGTCAGGTTAGGCATCTATGTCCTCTAGATGGCTACCTCTGGTGGAACATATAAACTGTCCTAGTCCTCATGGGACACATACATGCATGAAAAACTGAGTTCTATCCTACTGTAGCTAAATATGGCCACTAACTCTGGTGAATCCCGAAGGAAACACAATAACTGGTGAATCCTGAAGGAAATACAATAACTGGTGAATCCCGAAAGAAACACAAACTGGTTAATCCCGAAGGAGACACAATATCTGGTGAATCCCGAAGGAAACACAAACTTGTTAATCCCGAAGGAGACACAATATCTGGTAAATTCCGAAGGAAACACAATATCTGGCGAATCCCAAAGGAAACACAAACTGGTGAATCCCGAAGGAGACATAATAACTAGTGAATCTCGAAGGATACACAAACTGGTAAATCCCGAAGGAAACACAATATTTGGTGAATCCCGAAGGAGACACAAACTTGTGAATCCCGAAGGAAACACAATATCTGGTGAATCCCGAAGGAAACACAAACCTAGTTGGCATTCTAACTAATCAGTAGAATCACAATCATAGGCTCGACATCATAATTATCACAATATGGTTCTATGACATACATATATGCCTCAACATCATGGCTCTACAACGTACACTCATGCCTCAATATCCACAAATCACATACAACCTCATGAAATCAAATATCATCTCATGCTAGCATTCAAGTATCTATGTGCACAAATACATCTTTCAGATCCTCAAGCAAGAACATACATCGGTTATACTAAACTATCAGTTCATTATACTGTCATTCTACCATAACATTCATCCATCATGCTATCATACATCTAGTGCCTGGCTCGTGGGCAGTTCCAGTAGTAAGATTACTTACCTTGAAGTCAAATTAAGATATTAATCCAAGCTAATGATCTCTAACCAAATAAGTCTTGAATTGAGTCCCCCAAACAAAACTTGATCAATAGGCACTCGCAGGATTTCGACTCCAAAATCTCCTCGTAGCAGATTTTAAAACTCAATGGATAACAATTTAGAACCTTCAAAATACTTAAAATTAAACCATTCTTTTAGTCCAATAATCAATAGGTGGCCGACAACCAACAACAATGATCACAATTCTTACCAAACTACTTGCCAAATGAAGTCGAATCCACTGGACAGCACGTTGCGCACTCTGAAGTACTCCAATCTTGCATCTAAATTCCAAATATAATCGGCATCAACCAAAATAAAACCAAAATTTAATGAGCAACCAAGAACCTTCTAAACTCAACTGCTCTTACCTAGAACTTACCGATCTTTACCAATTTTCTGCAAAATGAAAAATAGTCTCTAGCTTGATCTTCCAAATCTTGAATCTAAGTTTCACAGCAAAGAGAGGTTACTAATTTAACCCAAATCAAATGGGTGAATTTCACCTCCCAAATTATAAGGAAAAAATAAGTCTTACCCAAGGTTTTTCTCAAGATTTCGACAAAGATCGGGAAGTGGCGGCTGATGGCACGTTAGCTCATGGCTACCATAGATAGACAGCGGGTGTTGTTGTCGGACGACATAAATTGTTTAGGTTAGCGGTTGGTAGTGAGGGTCTTGCATGAGGAGGGTTTGCGAGAGTGAGAGAGAAGGAGAATTTCTAGTTTTATAGATTTTAATCAGTAGCTATTACAAACAAATCAGAGCTTGAAACAATTATCCAACTGTTCAAAATGAAGTTCTATATGTCTCGAACAGATTGACCAAATTTGAGCACGATCCAATGGTTCAAACTCTGGCAATCGATAATTTTGTGGAAGCTATTGCTGAAAAATCAAATTGCTTTCTCCCAATTTTTTGCCTCTTTTCACTCTCATTTAATTTAAAAAAAAAATCTCAATTCTTTTCTCTTTTTTCAAATTTTTAAAAAATAAATAAAATATTTTATCACAATATCTGCAAAATCTCAAAAGATTTTATTAAATTTATAAATCAATTAACTTTTCAGATTATCTTAATTTAGGCTTCAAAAACCAAAATTAAAGGGCATAAGATCCATAAATTTGATACAAATTAAATCCTTCAAAATATTTAAATCAATTAAAAACCACATGAAATTAATTATCTCTTTTATTTTATTTTTTTAAGTTGGCCCTAAAATCCAAAATCAAAGGGAAGTAAAATTCAATATTTTCAAGATAATCAGTTTGAATATCTAATCAATTAAATTCAATTTAACCAATAAAAGTTTTTCAATTATTTCAATTTAATCCCAATTTTCCAAATGAAAGGGAAATTTAAACTCAATAATTTTAGATAATTAACTTCAATTTTCTTTAAATTGGGGATGTTACAACCCATATCTTTAATGTCGGATAAAGTCGTTTAATGATGGTCAGACGATCGACATTGAAGAGGGTGTTATTAAAGGTGTTCGATGTTGGTCATCTATAATGTCAGTTGAAAACTCATGTTAAAGTCATCAATAATTTCGGTCGAAAGTCGACATTAAATGACAATGACATTGAATACCTCTATTAACACCATCTCCGATGTCAGTCACCTGATTGAGATTGTACACCTATAATGTCGATTTTTTACGGATAATATAGCCTAGTTTTGCACTTGTTTAATTCCATGTAACATTTTTTGGATGTTGTTCCACCTTTCTATTTATTCTTTAATCTATAAGTAATTATTGTTTGGTTGATGTCAGTTACACCAACAACAAAGGATTTTGCATGTATCAACTAAAAATTAGAAGATGGGTTGGGCAATACTCCATAGTCCTTTTTATTATATCATTACACAATGAAGGATATTTCGTTTGTTGCATCTTACACAATTTTATATGTAATGAAATAACAATTGCACTATGAAAGATGTAGTTTCAGAAAATGACAATGAAAACTACATTGGCCCATTGATAACTTCTTATGCATGGAACAATTGGAGGCAACTTACTACATATGACATGTTCAACACTTGACCAAGGGATTTACAGGATTATTATGGGGCTACAAATTTTTCTTAGTTACTTACTTGAGCATATCCTATTGAGTTTTGGGGATGAGAGGAGTGATTTATTATATGAATACTTGAAATTTATGTGGCGACATAAAGATTGATCAAGTTCGAGTAAATAGTCAAAACGGTCTATAGTATATGAATAAGGTTGGGTTCCTTATTCTTGTAACACTATCGGATGCAGCCAACTCTGTAGTTGTTACAATTTTTTGTAAAGTGCTACAAACGAAGTGATCATGATTCGATTTTTTAGTGACATGAGGAGTAGGGGCATCCTATGCAATGAGCTTACAAAAGATCAGACCAAGAAATAAGTCCCTCTTACTTTATAACGTTGTTAACTACTTACAAATCGATGACCTAGGTAACTCAACCTTAATCTTAAGCTAACTATGAACTATTTATTCGAGATTATCATTAGATTTGCATAGATGACGGTTAACTCAGTAACATCAGTTCAATAAACCTCCCATTTCAGGGATAAGACCGTGTAGATAGCAGGGGACATAGGGTACAAGATGAAATTCACACCTACCCAATTTAGGGATAGTAGAAAGGTTGTTCTCTTAAATACTGAATCCAGGTCTTGAACAAGAGGCCTCACCCTCTCATTGGCTCGAGAGGGAATTAATTTAGTTATTGGATCACAAAACCAATTATTCATTAGAGGATCAGTAGGACTTAAGGATCAAGATGTAATTTCGGGGGTAAACAACATTTGACCCAGCTGATATTACGAACAACCTGTGAATGATCGACTTACTGATTATGGTTAAATCAATTGGACATAAATATATCTATAGTCAGGATGGTGCAACTATTGAGCTATAGTGTTGTAACTCGGTAGTTAAAGAATATTGATTAATTCGGTTTAAAGAGTTTAGTCAATTAATCTTAAATCGTTAGAGCTCATGATCTGTAGGTCCACAAGGTCCCTCTACTAGCTCGTAAATCTTGACACCTTAGATTAACGAATTGAGTGGTTTTGAAATGTTTAAAATAAAAATTAAGGTTTTAATATGAAATGTTCAAATTTCCATTTCGGGTTTGAATTTGAAAAGTCCAAATTCAATTTAGGGTTTGGATAATTATATTTGATATAATTAACGTTTAATTTTGTTGAAATTAAACATAATCGGAGAGTTTAAAATATTTAATTGTTGATTTAAATATTTATTACATGAATAGGATTCATGTATGATATATGTATTTAATTAATTTAATATTTGATATTAAATTATTATTTAATTAATTAAAATCAAATTCATTTTCAATTTTTAAATTCAATTTTAGAAATTGAATTTTTTATTTGATTAATTTGAGTTAATGGAAATTTTCGAATTTTAAATTACAAAATCCAAATAGTTAGTGGATTTTTCCAATTGAAGTGGATTCTCCCTAAACTTAACAACTAGCCCACTTCCATGTTGCTTCTTTATGTGTCAAGAGACTGATTGAGTTAGTGGTTGCATATAATTTTTACTTAAAATCTTCAATTTTATGAGATTGAAAGAGAAGAATGATGAATTTGTGAAATTCTATAGAAAGTCTCCTCTATCTCTCAAACATTCTTCTTTCTCTCATCTAGTTGATTTTAATTCTGAGATTTCACCTCCCAATCCAAGTTATATAATAGTAGAGAAGAGTCTCTTGGTGGTCTACTGTTGATTTGAAAGCCCAATTCAAGGAGAGCAATTTAGATTTGATGGATTTCTTCAAAGGTATAAGTTCTTGAAACCCTTTTCTCTGAAATTTTTTTTCTTGCATGCTTTGAAACTCAAATTAAATGTAATTAGAGTGCTTATTCATTCTGATTGCTTCCACTGTATGCTTGTACATTCCACCAAAACAAGTATTTATGGACAGCTGTTGAAGATGCAACTTTAGTGTCAACGATAAACAAGCTACCCTTAAATAGTCATGGGAGTTTTGAAAAGGGATTCAAGAACGAGAACTTGAGTCAAATCGAAAGAATGATGGCAGAAAAGATACTGAGATGTATACTGAGGACTTGACCCCATATTGACTCTTTTCTACTGATAACGAGCAGAAATGCACGTTATTACAGTGCAAAAATATAAAACAATGAAAGGTTGTGATGATAAAATAATATGAAATTTTGTGCAAAAGCATTAAGTTTATAACATTGCGATCACATGCGTCTATCGCATTAAAACAACTAACTTATGTATTTTGTGCAGAAAGTGCGTTGGCGCAAGGCAAAATTGCGATCCAAGGACTTTATAGTCTGAGCGCATCAAGAGATCGCGACCACAAGACTATGCGATCATATGCGTTTGTGAAGATTTGCTCAGTAAGGTGGCCACATAGAACCGGTGTATCAAGATAAAGCTTAATAAATCGCAATGGGACAAGAAGCTGATGACGATCGATTTCGAATTAAGTTGACAAGCCGTTAACGACACTAAAGCAAGTACACTAAACTTTTTGGTGACAATTATTCAGCGCACCAGTCAGAGAATTAATGACATCCCATAAGTTCAATCATTTGAGAGAAAATTTCTTCACCTTGAAGCTCTATAAATATAGAAGGCCACCATCATTAAAGAAGTTCGGAGAGTTCCATTCCGCGACTCAGAATATATAGTTCTTCTTCACCATAGATAGTCGTAGTCTGTAATTTTTTACACTTAGAAGACCATAGATAGTCGTAGTCTGTAATTTTATAAACTTAGAAGGCGGAAGCAATTGAAGGGAGAATACGCCGAGAGATCGTCCTTGTTAACTCAGAAGAGTGTCGAGAAGTGTCAAAAACAGAGAGAGTGCCAACTCTCGGAAGCAAGAACATCTTTTGGATAGAATAGAGATAACTCAGTGTAAAAGCCTTGGGAAGCAAGATATTACTACCAGGCTCTCTATCCTTATTTTTTACTGTCATTTTGTATTTTGAACTTATTTATAAAATGGAAATTGCATCTTTATATCTGTCCACTCTCTTTACATTACGCATGAGTAGTTAAAACTATCGAATGGGTTGAGAAGCACCTAGCTAGCATAACCTCGGATCTTCACTTTATGCGATCATTTTGTATTATGTATGCGTCATTCATCCTCTAGAGATACTCGGGAGGTAGTCTAAGGATAGAATCTAGGCTTGGAAAAGTCAGATTAGAATCTAGGCTCGGGAGAGTCAAATTAGAACCGCATAATCAAGAGATAGAAGCTTAGGAATAAGTTCTGTTTGCTATTAACGCATCGCATACACCCTAGAGATAGGATATGATTGTATGCAGTCACCTTGTACCTGTGTGCAACATTCATCATCGCATAGGCAAGAAGTAGAGACTTAGTCATAAGCTCTATAGACATCATTGCATACATTGCATGCATTCTAAAACTAGGAGCTATCGCATTTGCATTTGAAAATGAATCGCTGTCGCATGTGTGTAGCATGATTGCATAGCTTGAACGCAATCTCAGGGAACGCTAGCTAAAGACCTCTCAACCCTTTCCTCTACATACTCATTGTATCTTGCACATTATTAGCTCTTTTTTCATTTCTACCGCATAAACTGTATACCTTAAACAACAAACCAACCAACGCATTGATTTATTTGTTACTACAAAGTAATGAAAGTACCATCACATACTGTTTCCTTAGTCCCCGTGTTAGACCTTAGGCTTACCAGACAACTTAGTAGGATTTATACTTGGGTCTTGCTAAGAAAACTTGCATGCACAACACATATTCCACCATCGCATTCTACACAATTATTTCATCCTATTACCACGCATCAAGTTTTTGGCGCCGTTGCTAGAGACAGAAGTTTGCTACAAAGAAGGATGTGATCACAAATAATACAGGCGATAGAGCAAATTTGGGGGTTGTATATTTCCATGACTTTGTCTACTCTAAATTTTTCACTATCGCATCGCATTTTAACTTTGATAATTTATCACCGCATCCTCTTTAGTCAGTGCAATCATTACACATTGATTAATTTAGTAAGTCACCGCATTATTTCTCTTTGCCAATTATGATTTCAATGAATTCAATTTATGATGAATGAGTGAAGATATAACAACCCGACTCCCTAGGACATAAACTAGGTCGTTACTATAAACATGCATTCATACAAATCAAATTGACATCTTTTCATGATTTGGTAAAAATTGATTAAATACTATAAAATAAATAACTTTATTAAAACTAAATAACTGTAATAAATTTAAGAGGGTATCCTTAAAACCATAAAACAAAACTATAAATTTCTTTTCAAAAGTCTAAAAGCACAAATACCAAAACTTCTACTTCAAATATCAAGACTAGAAATTTTAAAACATAAAATCCTGAAAATATGAGCGGATGCGTAAAATTAGTTCCATTGGCTCGATCATGGATTCTGCTTGTCATTCGATGGTTTGTTCTTATCCTACCTGGCTCACTCTTTTACCTCTCCCCTAGACGTGTGTCACTTTCACACACATCAGGTCCGATGTATATCTCTTTTGTATACATTGTATCCTATGTGAATGCATCACTTTCATACACCCCAAGTATTCTATATGAATGTAGGGATGTGTAGCTCTTTCGTGCACATGGTTATGTATACACCTCTTTCATATTAACATAACCCACTGAGCATGCACCACTTTTATACACCCCCAGTCCTATCACTTTCATAAAAACCAGTCTTTGTACATCTCTTTGCACTAGCGCCCTAGGACATGCACAACTTTCATGCAATCAAAGAGTGTGGAAAGGAAAAGAGATCATATCTAAATTCATACTATATATAACATTCACATATTCATGAGTCCCATAAAATCTCATAATCAATGTCATGTTAATCAGTCTCAACATACATGTTTAATGTAGTGTTAATGAATCATCCCTCGTACATCACCTTCATGCACTAGATCATGTTTATAACAAAACGGTCACAATTTCATAATATTTCCCATGGTACATATTTATACTTACATAATAAGTTATATGAGGTTCTGCTCATCTACATATATCTTATTTTTTCCTGGTGCCATGACATTGTAATAGTAGTGTCACTTATCTTATAATTTAGGTCCATGCTCGATCTTCTCTTAATATATCTCATATATAACATTCTAGATCATGCTCATACATATTTCATGCTTATTTAAATATCAGAACCAACAAAATTATTTTTAATTTAATTTCGTGGCACGAAGGCGGTTCCAGTAGTAAAATTACTTACCTCAAAATTAAATCCAAATAAATACAAGCAACTTTATCTGCTTCTTGCCAAGCAAACCCTTGAAGCAACACCTAAAATATAAATCCAGTATTTAAATTAATCTTTCAGGTCTAACTCCAAATAACCAGTTTGCTCAAAGGTCTTCAATTTAACTTTATGAAATTGTTGCTTGGTTGAAAGCTCAAATCTATGGCCCAAACATAATGTATTTTTGGCCCAAACGTAATGTATCTGCATAATGTATGTCATGTAGATTTAAAATTCTACCATAGAAAGCATGTTACATGCATTTAAAATATATTATAAAGAGTTATAATATATAGTATGCATGTTTAGGGTTTTTAAAATTTAATATAAATTTTATATTAAAGTTTGGATGCCTTTGATGTATGTTATGGATGCAAAGAATGTCTATGATTTTATAAGCTGTTATAAAATTGGATTAGACATTAAAATCCACAACAAAGATAAGTTGCATGGTCACGTAGGTTAACCACTCATTTTAATAGTTAAAATAGATCATTATCTTATAAAACTTGTGTTACAAACTCAACTGGTATATAATCCTGCCTAAGGCTGGAGGGGATTTAAGTTGATGGTCTACAGAAAACCTCCTACCTGGGGATTATCGCCGAATACTTGAGCAATTTTAACCGATTTTATGAGCACCATGAGCAATGTGAGGTGTAAATTTGGTTTATCAACCAGATATCATAGGTTAAATCCAATTATAAACATTATACATGGATAAGCCACATAGACGTAGGTTATTTATTTAGCCGGAATAAACCTAAGTAAAAGTATACCCAAACAAGTAGAACACATCCGTGGGATATAAATAACATATATGATATATTGTTAGAATACATTCATGGGAGATTAATAACATATACGATATGTTGTTCTTAGCTCTCACGTCCCTAAGAGTTCACACCGTGAGATTCATGCTTGTATCACCCTAGGAGTGACCTCCATTCGAAAAGTGTTTGCATGGGTCAACATTAAGATTATTAGGGGAAGTAGTTCATAGTAAGATTAAATATATATATAATATATTGATCTTAGCTCTCATGTCCCTAAGAATTCACACCGTGAGATCCATGCTCGGCTTCGTGTCAATTTTACCTTGACTGCTCTACTTAGAAAGTGTTTGCATGGGTCAATAGCAAGGTGAATGGTGAAAGTAGTTCATAGTAAGTGGGTGAAGGATATGTGCCAATGTGTTCTACAATCTCTTTTGTTAGTTTGGACTGTGAGATTCCTATGTTGCGCCTGCTTTCGTTTTTAGGCAGCATTAGTTAGTCTCTAGCCACGACTATCCCCTTGGAGAGTTGTAACATAGGCTTTGGAACAACTCAAGTTCTAGAAAGGGATAGGATTTCTTAGGTCTATTTAAAACCTTGACTTTCGATTTCTGTAGCATCGTTGGCCCGACCTCTGAAGACTAAAAATGGAGGGTTACACCTAAAAAATTACTAAGTGTTAGTAAATTTTTGACCCAAAACAATAACTAAGTGGCTATAGGAATAAGAGTTATTATGGAGATAGAATTTAGTGAAGAATGTCTTGCTTTAGTGAAAGAGTATTTACCTGCACCACGGTAGCACTTAATCTGACTGAATATAGTGTCGTTGCAAATAAATAATGAGTTTTTGGGTACATTATTACTTTTGCTAAAATTGAATTGGGTTTAAAAACAGTTTCCTAGTTAGAATTTGTTTAAAATTTTAGCACGTCGAATCCTTCAAAATTACACGCTTCCACTTTAGTTAACGATCTTAATAATCAACATGAAAATCAGATATACTAGTGAACGATGATTTGAAATTTGTTTTAACAGAGAAATGTCCTTGATCTCCCAATTCTTCTGTAGACCAAAAGAGTTGGTATGCATATGACAGGTGGATTAAAGGTAATGAAAAAGCCTAAAACAGTATTCTAGCAAATATATCTGATATATTAGCTAAGAAATTTGAGAACATAACTTCTACTAAAGAAATCATGAGTGTTATAAATGAAGAAACATGGAAAGAACAACATAGTAAATATGATTTGCTTGTAAATGAGATATGTTTAATGGAAAATGATAAAAGAACATGGATAACTAATTTAGATGCAACTAATCATATATGCGCTTTCGCTCAGGAAACTAGTTCCTTGAAATAGCTTACAAGAGGCAAAGCAACCTTTAAGGTAGGGATCATGGAGGTTGTTTCAGTTAAAGTTGTGGGAGATATGAAGTTTTTTGTTAGAGATAGCTATAATTTACTTGAGAATATTTATTATATTCCTTCTATGAAAAGGAATTTAATTTCTATCTCGTGTTTGCTAGAATATAATTATAAAGTTTCTTTTTAAATAATGAAATGTTCATTATTTCGAAAGGTATTAAGATATGTTCTGCAAATTTAAAAAATAACTTATACGTGTTAAAACAGACTGAGTTAACAACTATTTTGAATCTAGAGATGTTTAAAATAGTTGAAACTCATAAAGAGAAAAGAAATTTTCTCCAGATGCATATCTTTGACACCAAAGACTTTGTCACATTCATCTCAATAGGATTGGGAGATTGGTTAAGAGTGGATTTCTAAACAAGTTAGAAGATAGCTCCTTACCGCCATGTAAATCTTGTCTTGAATGTAAGATGATCAAAAGATCTTTTACTGGAAAAGGTCTTGGAGCCAAATAACCTTTAGAGCTAGTACATTTAGATCTCTATAGTCGAATGAATGTTAAAGCGAGAGGAGGATATGCATATTTTATCAGCATCATCGATGATTATTCAAGATATGGCTACATTTACCTAATGCATCATAAGTGTGAGAGTGAGCAGAGCCAAGTGTCCATAGGATAGATATTGTCGGTTGTTTTAATTTCTCCATTCATTGCTATTGTTGAATATTCCCTTTTGATTCAAACATCCAAAGTACTTTTGTTGTTTAACTATTTCATGCTAATGCTTGCTTGCTTGTACCTTTTCCCTTTTTAATTGTTTTCAGGAGTTTGAATCTTTTTTTTTTGTTCTATATAAAGTCTACATTTGGGACATGTTTTCCTAGAAAAGTACTGGCATGAATAATGAAATGCTTAAATACTTAAAGTACTTGCATCAAAATTTTCTTTTCATGGTTAGGATGCATAGCAATAAGTTCACTTGTTCGGACATTTATTGAAAAAAAATTGGCCTTCTTTTGAATGGTGCAACTGTAACTTCTAGATATGACTTCATTCAATCATTGGTTATTTAATGATGTAAACATCAGTCTATGCCTTTTCACGCGTGGCTAGAAAATGTACGTAAAATGAGTACTGATCAAACATTCATTTTCAATAATTACGCTTAATCCAAAAGAAGACCAAATCAACTACTCACCCAAAACTGCAAGAAAACCAATCTTTAAAATTCGTCCAAAACTCAAATATGTGGCCCAAACATAAACTATCTGCATAATGTATGCCATGTAGATTTAAAATTCCACCACAGAAAGCATGTTACATACATTGAAAATATATTATAAGGAGTTATAATATATAGTATGCATATTTAGGGTTTCTAAAGTTTAATAGAAGTGTTATATTAAAGTTTTAATGCCTTTGATGTATGTTATGGATGCAAAGATGTCTATTATTTTATAAATTGTTATAAAATTAGATTAGACATTAAAATCCATAACAAAGATAAGTTGCATGCTAACATAGGTTAACCAATCATTTTAATAGTTAAAATAGGTCTTTTTCTTATAAAAATTGGGTTACAAACTCAATCGATATATAATTCAGTCTAGGCTAGGGGTACTTAAGTTGACAGTGTACAAAACACCTCCTACCGGGGATTATGGCCAAATAATTGAGCATTGTTAATTGGTTTTATGAGCACTGTGAGTGATAAGAGGTGTAAAATTGGTTTATGGCCTAGACATCGTAGGTTAAATCCAATTACAAACGTTATACTTGGATTAGCCACATATATATAGGTTGTTTAATTAGCCGGAATGAACCCAAGTAAAAATATAACCAAACAAGTAGAACACTTTCGTGGGAGATAAATAACATATATGATATGTTGTTAGAATACTTTAGTGGGAGATTAATAACATATGCGGTATGTTGTTCTTGGCTCTCACGTCCCTAAGATTTCACACCGTGAGATTCATGCTTGTGTCACCGTGGGAGTGACCTCCATTCAGAAAGTATTTGCATGAGTCATCATCAAGGTGAGTAGGGTAAGTAATTCATAGTAAGATTAAATATATACAATATATTGATCTTAGCTCTCACGTCCCTAAGAGTTCGCACCGTGAGATCCACGCTCGGCCTCGTGTTGATTTTACCTCGATTTCTCCATTCAAAAAGTTTTTCTATAGGTCAATAGAAAGGTGAATGGGGGAAATAGTTCATAGTAAGTGGGTAAAGGATATGTGTTAACGTGTTCTATGGTCTCTTTCATGGTTTGGACCGTGCGATTCCTAAGTTGCGTCTGCTTTCATTTTTCGGCGGCATTAGCTAGTCCCTAACCATGGCTATCACCAGAATGGTTGTAACATAGGATTTGTAACAACTCAAACTCCAAACATGGATAGGATTTCTTAGGTCTATTCCCAACCTTGACTTTCCAATTCGATAACATTGTTGGGGTCGACATCTGATGTTTGAAAATGGAGGGTTCACTTACAGAATTAGTAAGCGTTACTAAGTTCATGATCGAAAACGATAATTAAATGACTATAGGAATAAAAGTTACTCTAGAGATAGTATTTAGTCAAGAATGTCTTGCTTTCGTGAAGGAGTATTTGACCGCCGATCAGTAGCATTTATGATAAAATCGACCTGGATAATTGATTTAAGTGCCACTAATCATATTTATGCTATCGCTCAAGAAACTAGTTCCTGGAAACAACTTATAGAAGGCAAAGCAACGTTCAAGGTAGGAATCAGGGAGGTTTTTTCAGCTAAATCAGTGAGAGATATGAAGTTATTTGTTGGAGATAGATATATTTTACTTGAAAATGTTTATTATATTCCTTCTATGAAAAGAAACTTAATTTCTATCTCATGTTTGCTATAATTATAAAGTTTCTTTTGAAAATAATAAAATGTTCATTATCTCGAAAGGTATTAAGATATGTTCTGCAAATTTTAAAAATAACTTATACATGTTAAAACAAACTGAGTTAAAAGCCGTTTTGAATATAGAGATGTTTAAAACAGCTGAAACTCATAATAAGAAAATAAAATTTCTCCAAATGTCTATCTTTGGTCTATCTTTGGCACCTAGGTCACATTAATCTTAATAGGATTGGAAGATTGGTTAAGAGTGGATTTCTAAATTAGTTAGAAGACAGCTTCTTACTGCAGTGAATCGTGTCTTGAGGTGAGATGATCAAAAGATCTTTTATTGGAAAAGGTCTTAAAGCCAAAAAACCCTTATAGCTAGTATAATTAGACCATTAAGGTCCAATGAATTTTTAAGCGAGACGTGGGTATGAATATTTCATCAGATTCATCAATGATTATTCAAGATATGGCAAAATTTACCTAATGCATCATAAGTCTGAAACACTTTGATCAAAAGAATTGGTAAAAAGGTTGAGAAGAAATTAGATAAAATGATTAAAACAATTCGATCAGATTGATGTGGTCAGTTGATGGACTTAAAATTCCAAGACTATTTGATAGAACATGAAATTCAGTCACAACTCACAGCACCTGGCACAACTCAATAAAATGGTGTTACAAAAAGGAGAAATAGAACCCTGTTGGACATGGTTCGTTCTATGATGAGTTATGCTCGGTTGCCATGTTCTTTTTGGGTCACTCATTAGAGGCTCTGGTGTATATATTTAACATGGTTCCCTCGAAAATGGTTTTCAAAAATACTGTGCGAGTTATGAAGAGGACATAAAGGTAGTTTACGTCACTTCAGAAATTGGGGATGTCCAGCACACGTATTGGTGCAATATCTAAAGAACTTGAAACACCTCTTAAAAGTATGCATTTTTGTAAGTTGTCCTAAAGAGACAAATGGTGGTTACTTTTATGATCCTCGGGAAGATAAAGGTATCAATAAATGCAACATTCCTTCTAATAATAGCAATCCAATTTTTTCATTTCTGAAACAAAAAATGTAAACTTAAAACATTATATTTTAAATTTTACTTTTGTTAAAAGTTGTTTATGTGGTATAGTTGGTTATCACACTAGTCTCACACACTAGAGGTCTCCAATTCGAACTTGGGCTTAAACATTTTTCTTCTTTTACACCTCATAATTTATTTATGGAAGACTCAATATAATCTTCATTAAGAAAATTAAATGTCTAATTTAATGAAAATTAGTAGATGTGATAGTCGATTCACTTTTTTTGTTTTATGACCAATCAAGAGCCAAATTAAACCAATTGATTTAATAAAGAAGTGACCATAAAAATAGGTTTGAAAATTTTCTTTTCATGGTTAGGATATGAAGTGATTAGTCCATTAAGATTGTATCCAAATTTTGTTATCGTTGGGACATTTATTGAAAAAATTTTTATCTTGACTTTCCAATTCGGTAGCAACATAGGAACATAGGAACAACTCAGAGGGTTGTAACATAGGAACAACTCAAACTCTAGAGATGGATATGATTTCTTATGTCTATTCCCAACCTTTACATTCCAATTTAGTAGCATCGTTGGGGCCGATCTTTGAAGTCTGAAAATGGAAGGTTACATTTACAGAATTACTAAGTTTTAGTAAGTTCTTGACCAAAAACAGTAACTAAATGACTATAGGAATAAGAGTTATTCTGGAGATAGTATTTAGTCAAGAATGTCCTGCTTTAGTGAATGAGTATTTTATGGTACCTCGGTAGCACTTATTCTGACTGACTATAGTATTGATGCAAATAAATAATGAATTTTTGATACATCATTACTTTTGCTAAAATTGAATTGGGTTTAAAAGAAGTTTACTAATTAGAATTTATTTGAAATTTCAGCATGTCGACTTCTTCAAAATTACACGCTTCCACCTTACTTAATGGTCTTAACAAATCAACATGGAAATCAAATATACTAGTGAACGATGATTTGAAATTTTTTTTAATAGAAGAATGTCCTCGAGCTCCCAGTTCTTCAATAGACCAAAAGAGTTGGTATGCATATGACCGATGGAATAAGGCTAATGAAAATGTCTGAAACATTATTGTAGCAAATATATCTGATATACTAGCTATAAAATTTGAAAACATGACTTCTACTAAAGAAATCATGAGTGTCATAGATGAAGAAACACAGAAAGCACAACATAGTAAATATGATTTTCTTGTAACGGATACATGTTGAGTGGAAAATGATAAAAGGATCTGAATAATTGATTCAGGTGCCGCCAATCATAATTGTGCTTTCGCTTAGGAAACTAGTTCTTAGAAACAGCTTACAGATCTCAGAGAAACCTTTAAGGTGTTGGGATTGGTGTCCCAATTCTCCCGGTGGTCTTGTAGTTTGTAAACATTTTGTACACATTGTTATTAATAAAATAAATGTTATTTTATTTGCATTTACTCATATACAATAAACTAAGATCCGTGGTTATTTCATGTAACTTAAATATGTATGTGAAACATACAAGTGGATCATGCCTTAAGTAATAACCTAAATGGTGTGTAGTATAAGGATAAATGAGGGATACCTTATCTTGGTGACACTACGGATACGACCTACTTTGTAGATGCTTACAAGTGTTGTAAAGGGCTACAAATGGTTTGATCTTGACCATTCACGACAAAGAGTTCTTATAAGACTAGACAACGAGATGATTAGTCTCTTTATATCACGTTGTTGATAACTGGGACTTATGTTTCACTAAAATGACCATAGATGACCTGGCCTTTATCCTGAGTGAGTTGGAAACTCTTGCCTATAAGGGCGATCTTTTGATTAGTATGGGTGAGAGTGGTCAGATTGCCAACTCAACAAGCCTACCTTTTTGGGGATTCATCTGATTGGGAAGCTTGGAACTCAACTACAGAAGACGAAATTCACTCCTTCCCTGAAGTAGGGGTAAGTAGATAAATTGCTCCCTTAAGGGCTAATTTTGGGTCTTAAACATAGTGGCCACAACCTCTCTTTGGAATAGAGGACTTAATCATAGTAGGACTATGACTTATTGTTCATTAAAGAAAGCAGTGGTACTTAAGGAGTTAGATGTAACTACAGGAGCAAAACGATAAATTGGCTCAGTTATACTTACGAGCGATTTGTGAAGGGTTATCGCACTATTGATTGGTCATATGGACACAAAAATACATCTGTAGTGCGAAGAGTGTAGCTATCGTTCTTTAGTGAAGTGACCAACAATTAACGGATGGTGGATTTCGTGACTAAAGAGTTTAGTCAGTTATTCACGTACTGTTGGAGCTTCAAGCTACAGGTCCATGAGGTGACCTTGGTAGCTCAATGGGTTCAATTTGAGAATCAGATTTTGGGTTAGTTTGAAGTGTTCAAATTAACAAGAGAAAATTCAATTATATGTGATATAATTTATATGGTGTATTAGATACATTAATTGGAGGAACTAATATAAATATTATTTATATTAAGTACCATAAAATAGAAAAAGAACTATGATTTATATGTTTCATATGATGAAATATTAAAGCTATAGGTTATAAATATAATATGATAAGTTGGTTAGCATAGTTATTTGTAATATATTAATGATATGATAATTAATTCTTTTTCTCTAATAACCAAATTGAGTGGGAGGTTATTGGATGTTTTATGGTAACTGTGAGATAAGAGAAAAATTGTTTTCCAAAAAATAGTAGTTAATTCATTCGGAAAATTCTCATGGAAAAAGCTATCAAGTAAAAAGATTTTTTACTAAGCGATAGCGTTGATATCATACACGATCAACTAAGAGTTGACTATACGATCGTTCGTACACGATCGAGTAGAAAAAATCTACACAATAGGATTCATCTTCTAAACGATTGAGTACATCGTCTACGCAATAGTTACTTGCTCGATCGTCTACTCGATCGTATACATCCTGTCTTCCTTAATCCAAGATCATACAGAGTCCACAACTCTTGGATTTTCACATCGAGAATACCAAGGTAAAACTTGTGGTGATGTTCTAACTCAGTTCGTGGGTCGAATTGGACTCGATTGGGTTTGAGGTATATCTAGACGTTCGTGGAGGCCATGTTCTATTAGTTGCATTCAACTGCTGCTTTAGACGTATTGGAAATCAGTCGAGGGATACTTGAAGAATAGTTCTTCTAAGTTACGCATATTCTATCCCTTGTATCCCCTCATAGCATGCTGTAATTTCTAGTTATGTATGATCTGTTCGTTTCTGTTGAAGACTGTAATTGTTGTTTTCATTCTAAATGGAATTTGGAACAATCCACATCCGTTGCTCATGGAGATCTTTGTTTTAGATTTCCTTCATAAGATAGAGATCGGGGATGTTGTTTCAACTAATGTAGTTGGAGATATGAAGTTATTTTGTTTGAGATAGATACATTTTACTTGAAAATGTTTATTATATTCCTTCTATGAAAAGAAATTTGATTTCTATTTCCTGTTTGCTAGAATATAATTATAAAGTTTCTTTTGAATATAATGAAATGTTCATTGTTACGGAAGGTATTAAGATAAGTTCTGAAAGTTTAGAAAATAACTTATACATGTTAAAACAAACTTAGGTAAAAGCCGTTTTCAATATAGAGATGTTTAAAACAGCTGAAACTAAGAAAAGGAAATTTTCTCCAAATGCCTATCTTTGGAACCTAACACTAGGTCACGTTAAATGGGATTGGGAAATTGGTTAAGAGTGGACTTGTAAACTAGTTAGAAGATAGCTTCTTATCACCATGTCAATCTTGTCTTGAAGGTAAGATGACCAAAAGATCTTTTGCTAGAAAAGGTCTTGGAGCCAAAGAACCCTTAGAGGTAGTATATTCAGACAATTGTAGTCCGATGAATGTTAAAGCGAGAGGAGGGTATGAATATTTCATCAGCATCTTCGATGATTATTTAAGATATGACTAAATTTACCTAATGCATCACAAGTCCGAAACACTAGAAAAGTTCAAGGAATATAAGGTAGTGGTTGAGAATCAATTAGGTAAAAATATTAAAACACTTTCAGCAGGTCGATGTGGTGAATTCATGAACTTAAAATTCCAGGACTATTTGATAGAACATGGAATTTAGTCATAACTCACAAAAACTGGTACACCTCAACAAAATAGTGTTACAGAAAGGAGAAATAAAACAGTGTTGGATATGGTTCGTTCTACCATGAGTTATGCTCAGTTGTCGTGTTCTTTTTGGGTCATGCGGTAGATACTCTGGTGTATATATTGAATATGGTTCCCTTGAAAAGTGTTTCAGAAACACTGTACGAGTTATGGAGAGGGCGTAAAGGTAGTTTACGTCACTTCAAGATTTGAGGATACCCAACACACGTGTTGGTGCAAAATTCAAAGAGCTGAGAATCCCCCGATGTAGTTGTTGATGAAACTAGTACTTCACATCCTTCTCAAGAGTTGAGAATCCCTCGATGTAGTGGGAGGGTTGTGCAATAGTCTGATCAGTACATGGGTTTAACCAAAACTCAGGTCGTCATACCTGATGATGGCTTAGAGGATCATTTGACCTTCAAACAAGCAATGGAAGATGTGGATAAGAACTAGTGGATAAAAGCTATGGACCTCGAAATGGAGTCAACTTTCTCTAGTTCGTTTTTTTATGATTGCATGGTTGATTGAACGTATTTAATGTTTTGAGGGGCCAAGGGGAGGGGGAGAATTTTATCTTTTAATGGTATTTTATTTTCTCAATATATTTTCTTTTATTTTCTTCTTATATCACTGTATTTCCAATCTTTCTTATAATAGGAATCCAATTTTTTCCTTTCAGAAAAAAAATCTAAACTTAAAACATTATCTTTTAAATTTTATTTTTGTCATATGTTGTTTGGGTGGTGTAGTTGGTTATCACACTAGTCTCATAGACTAAAGGTTCCCAGCTCAAACATTTCCTTCCTCTTCTTTTAATTCTCATTATTTATTTTTGGAAGATTCATTATAATATTTTTAAAGAAAATTAAAGGTCTAACTGTCACATCCTCTCCCAAGCTCACCACTCTAACCAATTACACTGCTACCATGTGTCTGAACCCTTCGAATACAGCTGCTGAGACGGGATGATTTCCACAATAAGTTCGATGATTGGTTCTAAGCACAGTCCATCGCCCTCTTTTTGATACACGGGAGGGAGGGGAAATTTAAAAAAAAAATATTTGGAAAACATGAGCAAGAGTGCTCAGTGAGTGGTAAGTTCAAACGAAAATATAATTTCTTTCAAAACATTTTTGGGAAAGCAACATCACAACATATATGACCATCAAATATATATATTCAGTCTAATAAATGAGATGAAGTTGGCATGATCACATAATCCGCCATTTATGTAGCAAATCACAATGAACCAGTTTGAGGAAATAATTTCTAGTATCCCAAAAAACCTGTCGAATGTGCACATATCGAAAATTCCTACTAGACATACTCAGTCACGTGGATAACCTGAATCAGATAAACTGAAAATTCCAGTCAAACATCCCTGAAGTATGCTAATAATATCCTAGCTACAATTTCCAGTTTCCAGTCAAACCAATATGAACAAACATCCAAACCAAGACTCATAGAGAAAACAGTCATCTAAACAAAAGAATAATAATTATAATCCAAGAAAACATATTTTCATATCATGCCAAGTTTACCAAACTGGTATAAATATATAATACATTCAAACATTATAAAATATAAACCACTCACCATCAATTTACTTTCCTTTCGAACTCCTCATCCCACGGATTTTTGATAAATCCTAAAATTTAGTTAATACTCTCCTAATTATTTTCCACATTGTCACAAATCAATCAATTCTGCTTAAATTTTCCCAAAATCCTAATTCGATTTATTGTAGAGTTTACTTTTTAGTTTGATCCTTTAGTTACTTTAGAATTAATTTCAAGATCCCCGACATTGATATTCATGACTTGCTACAGATGGCCTAAACCCCGACATTTGGTAATGCTACGGATGTGGCCCGCTTTGTAGAATAGTTACAAGTGTTATGACTTGCTACAGATGGCCTAATTCTGATCATTCATGTGGGGACATGCTAGCAGGGGTGTCCTATACAAAGAAGTTTATATAAGACCGGACCACGAAGTTTTATAGTCTCGTTATATAACGTTGTTCATGACAGAGACTTCACTTCACTAAGAGGACCATAGGTAACATGACTTCAATCCTGAGTGAGTTGGAAACTACTGGCTTTGAGAGCGGTCATTTGATTTGCATGGGTGAGAATGGCCAGATCGTCGACTCAAACCTACCACTCTGGGGATTTATTTGATTTGGGAGTTGAAAACTCAGCTACACAAGATGAAATTCACTCATTCCCCGAAGAAGGGGTAAGTAAAGAGATTGCTCCTTAGGGCTAATCTCGGGGCTTGAACGATGTGGCGCCACACAACTTCTCATGGCCTGAGAGGTGTCCACACATAGTAAAACTATGTTGTATTATTCATTAGAGGGATCAATGGTACTTAAGAAGTTTGATGTAACTAAAGGGGCAAAATGGTAAATATGCCTAGCTGTACTTACGAACATTTGTGAAGGGCTATTGTACTACTGATTGGTTATATCCGATGGACACAGAAATATATCTTTGGTGAGAAGAGTGTAGCTGTCGATCTTTAGTGGAATGCCTGGCAGTTAACGGATAGTGGATCTCGTGGCTAAAGAGTTTAGTCAGCTATTCACGTACCGTTGGAACTTTGAGCCATAAGTCCATAAGGTCCTCTTGGTAGCTTAATGGATTCAAGTTGAGAATTATTTTTTTGAGTTAGTTTGAAGTGTTCAAATTGACAAGAGGGAGTTCAATTATATATGATATGATTAAATTGGTTAATTATATATGATATGATTGACTTTATGTATGAGATACATTATTTGGAGGAAAATGATACAAATATAATTTATATCTTGTGGAGGAGAAAAAACTTTGGTTTATATGTGATATTAAATCATAGGTTAATGAAAATATTATGATTGCATTTATTATTTTTAATTGGACAATTATAGGATAATTGTGATAGTTGGAGGTTTCATTCAGTTTTTGTAATTGAAGAATAAAATAAAAATCGTTTTCATTTTGCAAAGAGATCAGAGAATTGGCTCACGAGTTGTATATTGTCTACCGCATAGTAAACCGAGAGCCTATAAGATAGCTCAAGATTTCTACATGATCGTATACACTCGCACCTTTTTCTAAACGATCGTCTAGCTCTTTTCTAAATGATCGCGCGCTCGAGCATTTACTAAACGATAGTCTATACGATCACAACCTATTTACTAAACGATCGTGTACCACTTCCTAAAGGATCAAGCATTGTCTATACGATAGATCTCGATATTCTCCCACTTGCTTGGTCGTGGTATACGATCTCCGTTTCCTCCTTCCCTCTACCAAATTCGACAGAGCTCACACCTCCTAAATTTTCACACCGAGAATACCGAGAGATTTAAGTGGTGGTGTCCTCCCCATTGTTGTGTTCATGTGGAGTATGGTCATGGGTAGACGACGGTGATTTGGTGGACATTTTGCATGGACATGCTTAGCAAGAGCGAGAGGAAAAGTCCTTGGTGTGAGCGAGATTTTGGTCAAGAAGAGTTCTTCAATTAGTACGTATTTCTTGTTCTCGTGTTGTTGAAGTTTTAAAAGCATGCCTGTAATTAGTTGTTAAATGCATATCTATTCTGTTAGAATTTAAATGCGGTAATTCTGTCACAATGAGTTTGGAATGATCCGCTTCCGCTCAAAGGTACTCTTGTATAAGAGTTCCTTCATAACCTATAGTCTAAAATCTTCCAGATTTCGACCTGCTTTTTCGGCAAGCCTCTGGTGACTAATTTCTCTCATTTCAGCCATATTCATTCAAATTAACTTATACAAACCTCTTACCCATCATCTAAACTATCTTACTTCAAAGTTTGAAGGTCCGATTAGCCCTAGAATGCCCAGAATTGACCAAACTTCCCATGTGTACCTATTTTCTAGCGAGAAAATTCATAATTTAATTTCTTCAATTTGAGCATAAAATAATCGAATTAAAAGACACAAAACTCCCAAGGAACTTATAAGTATCATACATTTGAATTTGGAGCCTAAACTCACACTTCAAGTCCACAAATTTACCCAAAAGTTGTACAACACTTTGAATTTTGTGTGACCTCCAGCAAGCAGCATGTTCCTCCATTTTCTTGCTCGTTCTGCCATAACTTCTTAATGAAACTCTCCCAATTTTTGTCTTAATAATTTCTCGGAGGTTTAACTTACTTTTCCATCGTAGAATTGCTCCATTTGAGCCTGTTTCAACTCATTTCTCCTCTTCCCCTTTTATAGGCCAAGAAACCTCAAATCTTACCTTTTCACTTTCAATTTCTAGCGGACAGCTCCTAATTTCGATCAGCCCCAACACCTCGCTGATACATCTCCCACCTTTTGTCCCTCAAATCACAAATTAACAACCCATTTCCCTGAATTTCTCAAGTTTTATTAAAAACCCATTTATATTTTATCCTTTTTTAATTTCCCCCTTTCCCCCTAAGTCTTTTTACAATTTATGGTTCAAATGGAATTATTAGTTGCCAAATTTCCTGTAATCTCATTCAAATCCCTCAAATTTTCAAAACTTAAAAATGTCCAGCGCCTTGCGCCCATCATTGTGCTCAATTGAGTGCTTCCTCGCTCGTGTCTGGCCCTTCGGTGCATGATGGCCTTTACTTGATGCACGATGGTCTTTACTCGATGCACGATAGACTTTACGCGATGCACGATAGCCTTTACTCGATGAAATTTTGGTAATTACTTGATTATCATCGATGGTAAACTCGATGCCTGACCCCTTCCTCACTCATGCATATCGATGCAGGATCCTTTCCTCGATCATGCATACTCAATGAATGATCCTTTCCTCGATCATGCATGGATTTTAATCGATGCTTACTTGATGCTTACCTAGTGTTTACTCGATGCTTGGGCACCCTTTTCACAGCCAACACTTAGCCAAAATTTATTCTTGCTCGGCTAACTTATAAACACCTGAGAGTCAAGTTTCCAACACTTAAGTATTTTCCTTCTTCATTTCCTTATCCTTTACCATTTCTCTACAATTTCATAGTATCTTAAATATTAAATCTCTCATTTTACTAATCTCAACAATAAACATATTTAAGTAGGGAAAGTAGGGTTCAAGTTTCACAATAACTTTAAGAAAATTAGTAGTTATCTGTAGATGTGATAGTCGATTCACTTTTTCAGTTTCGAGACCAACAAAGAACCAAATTAAACCAATTGATTTAATAAAGAAGTCATCATAAAGAAAGGTTTGAAAATTTTCTTTTCATAGTTAGGATGTGAAACGATAAGTCCACTAGATTGTATCCAAATTTTTTTATGGTTGGGACATTTATTGAAAAAAAATCGGCCTTCTCTTGACGAAAAAAGAAATACTTTATTACGAGTTTTGATTTGGGAAAAACAGTTGGGGTTGATGCCCTAAATCTCGTAGGGTTCTGTAGTTTGTAAACACTTGTATGAATAAACATTTTGTAATTTATAATATATGATATTTTATTCACATTGTCTATGAATTATTTGATATTTTAGTTGCATTAACAACAAACCAATAAACTAAGATCCATAACTATCGTTGTAACTTAAACATGTATGTGGAGACATACAAGTGGATCATGTTTTAAGTGATAATCTAAATGGTCTGTTGCATATGGATAAGGCTGGATACCTTATCCTAGTGATACTACGAGTATGGCCAGCTTTGTAGGTGTTACAAATGTTTTCAAGTTCTCAAAATGATCTGATCCTTATCATTCATGTATTAGACATGCGGACGGGGATATTCAATATAAAGGAATTTGTATAAGACTAGACTACGAAATTTTTAGTCTCGTTATATAACGTCGTTCATAGTTGAGACTTTCATTTCACTAAGATGACCATAGGTAACATACCTTAATCCTGAGTGAGTTGTGAACTCCTGCCTATGTGGCCAGATCGCCGACTTAACAAGCCTACCATTTTGGGAATTCGTCTTATTGGGGAGCTGAGAACTCAGTTAAACAAGATGGAATTCACTCCTTCCCCAAACAAGGGGTAAGTAGATAAATTGCTCCCTTAAGGGCTGATTCCGAGATTTGAACAATGTGGTGTCACACCCTCTCTTGGCCCGAGAGGGGTTTATTCATAGTCAGACTATGATCTATTATTCATTAAAGGGATCAGTGATACATAAAGAGTTAGATGTAACTATAAGGGAAAATGGTAATTTGGCCCAGCTGTGCTTACGAGCGTTTTGTGAAGAGCCATCGTACTGTTGATTGATTATATCCAATAGACATATAAATATATCTGTAGTGCAAAGAGTGCAGTTGTCGGTCTTTAGTGGAGTGCCCGACAGTTAACGGATGGTGGATAATGTGATTGAAGAGTTTAGTTAGTTATGCACGTACCATTGGAGCTTCAAGCTACAAGTCCATAAGATCCCCTTGGTAGCTCAATGGATTTAAGTTGAGAATCAATTTGTGGGTTAATTTGAAATTTTCAAATTAATAAGTGGTAATTTAGTAATATATGATATAATTAAATTAATTCAATTATATATGATATGATTGATATAATATATTTGATACATCAATGTTTATTTGGATAAACTAATATTTCAATATGATTCAAATATATTTTCTATAAAGAAGAATCATAGTTATTAAATTTAATATAAATATGATTTATATTAAATGCCATAAATAAAGAAAAAGAACTATGGTTTATATATTGTATATGATGCCATATTAAAACTATAGCTTAAAAATATAATATGATAAGGTTGTTATCATATTTATTTATATTTATTAATTATTTGATAATTAAATTTCTTTTTCTCCAACCACCCTTAGTGGATAGTTATCCTGTTTTATGACAATTCTAGGATAAAGATGAAAATTGGTTTTCTATTTTTTTTACGAGATACAACTAATGTGATAAGCAATCGAGTAAGAGAGTCTTACTACATGATCACCTGAGAGCCTAAATGATCGAGTAGCTAGTCTATGCGATAGACTTCCTCATTTACACGATAGCCTATCGTTTACTCGATCGTCTTCCTCCTTCATTCTAAACCTTCCCTCTAACCAAAATAAGTCAGAGCCCACTACTCATGGATTCTCACACCTAGAATACCAAGGTAATATTGTTGTAGTGTCTAGTTAGTTCGAGGATCGAGTTGCTACTTGTTCAAGGGAGATCAAGTTGTTTGTTGTGTTCGTGTTGATCGATGCCTTGGTGAACAATTGAGGGATTATACTTGAAGAAGGGTTCTTCAATGGTACAACCTCTTAATCCTTTGTTTTTATATTCAAAGCATGCTGTAATTTAGTTTATAATGCATAATTTATTTTGTATGATTGTAAATGTATGCATTCGTTCATAATGGGGTCTGAACGATCAGCTTCTACTCAAAGGTCCTCTTTAATTAGCTTCTACTCAAGTTGTTTGTTGTGTTCGTGTTGTGTTCTAATTTCCACATTCCATTGCGGATTGAATTTCGTTTATAGTTTTTGTGGGTTTTAACATTTTGCAATGCATTTAAGTGTTAAGTGTTTTGTGGATGTTGTTGATGGATGTTTTGGGATAATTGTCTCTGTTTAATGCTTTCCTTTACTTTTACAAAAGTTAATTTGTAAGGCCCCCTGCATTTTTGGGCATAATAACTTGCAATCGAGTTTGATTTCATTTATATTTTTTAGTCGTTCGTTAAAAAGCTTCAGAGGCAATGAGTTGCTGTTCGCTTTGATGGAGAAGACGAAATGATTGTCGCATCATGTAGCTCAAGCTACACGATTGTTTAAATTTCACTATACGAACGTGTAGAAATGTTCTACTTGATCGTGTAGTATTTACTAAACGATCACATAGCTAATGCTACGAGATCGTGTAAAGAGTTTACTCAATCGTGTTGCATTGGCTATGTGATCGCTAGACGTTCAGTGGTAAATGATCGCATAGTATTTGATACTCGACCTAAGGCATGTGTGCTAAACGATTGTGTAGACTATCATGCTTATCGCATAGTCAGTAGCTACATGATCGCACAGTATACAATACTTGACACTTGCTACTCGATCGTGTAGACTATCATGCTCATCACATAGTCATTAGCTACATGATTGCATGGCATGCGTTACTCGAAGTGCACTGCACGATCGCGTGGACTTTCATTCTCATCATATAGTCCTTAGCCATGTAGTGATCTAGTGGGTTTATAGCCCTCCCACTACGTCGAGGCAGTCTCAACTCTTGAGTTGGTTGACTAGATGTACCAACGTCAACAACTCTTTTTGATCTATTGGCCTGTTAATAACTTTTGTTGTACCCTTAGTAGTCCCACTCTCACTAGAAATCTCACGTAAAAAGAACTTACTTCATGACTTATGATCTTTTATGTGGTCTTCTTCCAAGAAGATAGCATTTATAAAAAAAAAAAAAAAAAAAAACACTTTCTTCCCAAATCATGAAGTGGCATAAACTACCTTTACAACCTCTCCACAACCCAAAAGTTGTTTTAGAAACGCTTTTCGAGGGAACATTGTTCAGAATATAGCATGCAGTCTCCAATGCAAAATCTCAAAATGAGTCTAGAAGATGAGCGTAACTCATCGTAGACCGAACCATGTCCAACAAGATTCTGTTTATCCATTCTGATACACCCTTCTACTGAGGTGTACTTGGGGCCGAGAGTTGGGACGCAATCCCATGTTCTATCACATAGTTATGGAATTGGAGGTCCATATACTCTCGACCATGATCAGATCGTAGTGTTTTTATCTTCTTACCTAATAAGTTTTCAACTTTGGCCTTATACTCCTTGAACTTGTGAAGAGCTTCAGACTTACGTTACATTAGGTAGAGATACCCGTACCTTGAATAATCATCTATCAAAGAGATGAAATATTCATGCCCACCTTGAGCTTTAACATTCATCGAACCACAGAGGTCAGAATGTACAAGCTCCAAGGCTTCCTTGGCTCTGTAACTTTTTTTAGTAAAAGATCGTTTAGTCATCTTGCCTTCGATGCATGACTCACACACCAGTAAAAAGTTTTCTTCTAAACTCTTTAGAAGTCTACTTTTCACCAACTTCTCAATCCTATTGAGGTTGATGAGACCTAACCTTAGATGCCAAAGATGGGCACTTTCCTTAGGAGAAGTTTGTGGTATTTTAACTGTTGTCGCTGTACTGAACATTTCAGTATTAAACAATGCTTTTATGACCAATGACCTTACTACATTTAAGTTATTTTCTATCGAACCAAAACATATCTCCATTCCATTCTTGAAAATAAACACTTTTTCTAGGAAAATGAGAGATATACCCTTGTTCAATGAGGCAAGAAACCGAGATTAAGTTCCTCTTGTTATGAGAAATATGATAACATTATCCAGTAACAGATAACATTTCTTGTTCAAAAATAACTTCAGCCTGTCGACAGTAATAGCTGAAACAACCTCATAGGTTCCGACTCGAAGAGTCATCTCTGTTGGGATCGGTGTCCTAATTCTCCCAAAGTCTCGTTGTTTTGTAAAGATACACATTGTTCAATGAATAAAATAAATATTATTTAATTTTGGCATTTACTCATATCCAATAAAAAAGCTCCTTGGTTATCTTATGTAAACTTAAGCATGTATATGTGATATACAAGTGAATCATGACTTAAGTGATAACCTAAATTTGTCTATAGTATAAAGATTAAGGTGGGATACCTGATCCTGGTGACACTATCGATACGGCCCACTTTGTAGAGATTTGCATGTGTTGTAAACTACTACAGATGGTAGATCCTGACCATTCATAATGAGATGTGGAGAGGGGGTGTTGTAAACTACTGCTTTTTTGGGGACTTATCTGATCTGGAAGTTGGAAACTCAATCCACAAGATGGAATTCACTTCTTTCCCGAAGCAGGGATAAGTAGAGAGATTGCTCCCTTAAGAACTGATTCTGGGGCTTGAACATAATGGCCACAACTTCTTTTTGGAAGAGAAGACTCAATTATGTTCATTAGAGGAATCAATGGTACTTAAGAAGAAAGAAGTAACTATAGGGACATAACGATTATTGGCCTAGCTGTGCTTACGAGCGATCTTTGAAGGGTTGTCGCACTGCTGATTGGTTAAGATGGACACATAATATATCTGTGGTAAGGAGAGTTAAGCTATCGGTCTTTAGTGGAGTGCCTGAAAGTTAATGGATGATGAATCCTATGACTAAAGAGTTTAGTCAGTTATTCACGTACCATAGAAGCTTTGAGCTATAGGTCAATGAGATCCCCTTGGTAGCTTTGATTCCGTTGAGGATCAGTTCTTGGTGTTAATTTGAAATGTTCAAATTGACAAGAGGTATTTTGATTATATATGATATAATCGGTATGATGTATGAGTTACATCTAGTGGAGGATTGATGTAAATGAGATTTACATTAAGTACCATGGAATAGAAAAAGAACTATGGTTTATATGCTTCATGAGATGAAATATTAAAACTATAGGTTATAAATATAGCATGATAAGTTGGTTATCATTTATGTTTATAATAATATTAATTATTGGATAATTAATTCTTTTTCTTTTAAATAACCAAAATAGTGGGTGGTTATTGGATCATGGTAACCGTGAGTTTAATAGGAAATTGGTTTCCTATTTTGAAAAGAAGATTTACAAAATGATGAAAAAAGGTTTTTTAAAAGGTTTTTCAAAAGATTTTAAAAGGTTCTTCAAAAGATTTCAAAAGGTTTTGAGTTTTCTCCCCGCGCAAAAGAAACTCACGAAGTCGTCAAGTAAATTCAGATTTACTAAACGGCGGCTGGGCTAGCTAGACGATCGTGCAGAGTAGAGCAAAATGACGTTGCAGTAGTTACTAAACGATCACATAGTTTTGCTAGACGATCATTGGCCCAAGGTAAACAATCATGTAGTGTCTTTAGGCGATAGACCGAGCTAAACGATAGACTAAACAATCGCATAGCTTTATTTAAACGATTGGGCATCGACCTATGCGATAGGTCTCTGCCATCTCCTACTTGCCTAGTCGTGTACGCGATCATTGTTTCCTCCTTCGTCTACCTCATTCCAAGTCCGAACAGAGCCCACCCTCTGGATTCTCACATTAAGAATACCAAGGTCACCATGTTGGTGATGTCAGACTCAACTCGACACCGTCGAGGTTTTCTGGAGGTCGTTCGTGGTGCGGTGGAGGTCGTTCGCTATTGCAGAGGAGTTCGTGACCAAGGAGATCATTGAGGACGAGCACGAAGTGTTCGTGCGGTGTCCGTGCGGTGTTGCGGTTGTGTAGATTGAGTGGTCGAGGTTGCTAATTGTTCGAGCGGTCACACAATGGAGCATGGAGATGCATCCTCATATATGCGTAGAGTTTGATCTCTGTTCCTTTATATTATTCATGCTGTAATTTCTTTGTATGAATTATATAACTGTTTGTATTGAAGTCGACTATTAATATATGTTCATTCATGATTGTAATTTGGAATAGTCTTGTTCCGCTGCTTATGGAAATCTCTACTTCCGATTTCCTTCAATCTCTCCCTGTGGCAACATTTGCCAGGAACTGAATCTTTGGTAAGAGGAACCTACCTGATTAGTAACGCTCGAATCAAGGATCCAGGAAGAATCATCATTCTCTACCAAACACGTCTCCAAGACCAATAAATCATATCTACTGTCTTTCGACATCCTTCTCTTTTGGAAAGTAGTGGGATCAGTATCAGAACCTAATAAGCTTCAAGTTCCATGTCAGAGAACACTTCTCTTCTGTGAACCTCAACAGAGTCAGCAATAATTGTTTCTTCTTCCTGGAGTTTAACTTTGGAACTGACACTATTAGTGTTGTCATCCATCCCTTCGTGCTCGAATAGAAAGAACTGACGTTCAGAAAAATCTTGCAATGAGTCCATGATCTCACATGCAATGACCATGTTCTCAACCCTTTTGGCCAAAACATCAGGTATGCTAGCCAATATGTGAAGTCAGGCCAATGAATTAGCCTTCATCCCACCACATATGCATTATGAACACTTCGCAATGCATCAAGGGTCAGGAATTGAGAACATTCCTCAACCATGAAAAATTTGAGGTCATTTACCATGAAATACATTTTAAAAGACTCTTTCCACTGTATGTAATTTGTCAAATTAGAGGCATTACATGGAAATACTATCGAGTTGCTGAAAACAAAAACACATTGACCTACCTTAGGTTTTAAGCAAATACCCGTCGAAAAAACATACAACACCCAATAAGGTTTAGAAAAACTAACATGACCCTCTGTGACATCTAGTTTTGCAATGACACTTCAAAGGTTTAGAACAAAAGTCGTCGAAGGGAGGTCAGTTATCCCTCCTCTTCAATCGCAGCCAGTCATTAATACTAGAACAACTCTTGCTCCTATAACGACTAGCCATCATTGATTTGATCAAGAGATCATTAACTTAGTTGACAATCTCTGATAAGTGTGACCCGCCATTATAGGCCCTAAAGATCAACTCCAAGCAGCCAATCCGAAGGGAAAAAATCCAATTGGGGCAAAACCTAAAGCAACCCTATCCATTTATGGAGTTCACTTTAATCTTGACCAACTGCACAAAACCCATCCGAAGCGGTACGCTCCTAGGGCACCACGAGGGAGTACAAAATGATCTCACAGTGTGAAACAATAACAGAGATCATAGGACATGTTGACACACACCCTTCATCCACTTACTATAAACACTCTCTCCGTCCACCTTGATATTGACTAATGCAAACACCATCCGAAGGTGGATGCTCCTAGGGCACCACAAGGCCAAACATGAATCTCACGACGTGAACATTCAGGGAGAAATGTAAGTGTAATCATTGACATATCGGATACATCTATTCTCCCACTGAGTATTTTATAACCTAGGGTTTCGTTTACTTAGAAAAAATACGACTAAGAATTTTAACTAAGTGAATGTTTAGGATTTCCCAAGAGTAACTTTTACCTTGGATAGTTGGAAACAACTTTTGATCATCATCCATTAAACTCTTTAACGGAGTCCTTGACCAATTGTTGCATGCTTGAAAAAAATCTATCTAATTCACCTTTCCAGGTAGGTTCCCAGGTAGCGGTGTTTCGTTTCCGTCAGCTTAAGAACCCGACCCTAGACAGAACCCGCCTTAGATTAAAGGTCCCTTATAGATATATTTAATACAATTTTAATATTTTGTGCCAATCAATTTAATCCTATTAAACCAATTTAAAAAGATTAAACTGGGTTACTAATCCTATTAGAACCTTTGAACTTAGGTCTATCTCAATACAATTTTAAAACTCTTTTAAAACACAAGTTCACCCTAAGTCCGTATGCAATTCTTTCTTATTTCCTTTATAACACTCATAACGGAAACAACCAAAAACAACCACAACGCAAAGTAGACACATACGAGGCATTCATAACTTTTATAAACAGCCTAAGTGTCATGCTCCATGCATTGTTCATTTATTGCTATTGTTATATATAACACTTATACAAACAAGCAATGAATCAAGAAAAAACATGCTTCCATACACCCTTATACTACAATGCTTATAATATAAAGATGATGCATGAATATGCTCACTACATGCACAAATATAACTCTTACATTTCATGATGCATGCGCATGCTTTCAAGTAATTTCTTCATGCAATATTATAACACTTATAATACACAATGCATTAATATTTGCATAATCTAAGGTGGGTTTCAAATCTATATGTCAAACACTTTTCCATATAAGCCACATACATCTCATGTATATTAAACAAATGTTGATGAATTGGGAAAAATTGCCTCAAAATCTTAAAAAACAAAAGCTAACTATTACAAAACAAGGAGTCTCAGGTTCAAACAAGCGAAGCAGGTCTTGAACCTTTCGGGTGACACAACGTGTCTCCACTAATCGTTCACCAAACACCCTACAATCATCTACACGAAAGAACAAATGCTTTGCTCAATTGTTTACCTACGTTTCCAGAGCTAAACGATTGTTTAACAACGATCATGTACCTTTTACTATGCATTGAAGCATGAGGTACGTGATTATGCAGCGCGCTCCACTTAACGCAAGCCTTATACGATCGTCTAAATAACTACGATACGGTGAAGCACTATCGTCTAAACGACTGCTGAGCATGCGCCTTCATATCGTATACCACGTGATCGTGTAGTCAGTGACTATGTGATGAGCATGCTAACTACACGATCGTTGAGCGCGCGACTTTTTCTAAACGATAAGCATCATATGCTCCTACTAAGATAGTCTACCTCCAACATCTATGCAATCGGGCAACCAATGCTATGCGATAAAGTAAACGATTTACTCCATCATTTATCATTAGCTAAACAATTGTTTAGTAAATACGACACGATCATATAGAAAACTCTACACGATCTTTTAGTTAAATCTCAACGATTGTTTACCTAAGGCCACACGACACGACCAACTCTTGGTTTTCTTCTTCACTGAGAACTGCATCTCCATGCTTTGAAACTTCATCACGAATGACTCGACTAACTCAAACACTTTGAATTACAGACTCGATCACTTGTTAATTATGTCCAAAAACACGGGGCCCTTACTAATTAAAAATTTATAATTTAAAGAAAGCTTTAAATAGAGGCAATGCAACCCGTAAACATTCATCAACGCCATTCACGAATGCATTTAACCATTAAACGCAATGCAGAAAACCCACCATGACTATAAAAGAATTTCAAAATAGAAGTGAAATTTGGAATATCAGAACAACCTGACTGATAACTAACAGAAATGCCAGTTATTATAAGTAGAAAATGCGGTGATAATATTTAGAATTTGTGAAAAATTGAGTTTTGCATCAATTAGCACCTAGATCCTCACCGACTTCACTATTATGCATTTGAAATAAGCAATCGCAGACAAATGCATGCGCTGAAGCCAGGCGATTACAAAGACAAATGCATGCGCTGAAAGTTGCGGTGATCGCATGCGTCCATTGCATGGAAATTGCGGTGATTGTATGTGTCCATCGCATGGAAGTTGCAGTGATCAATTGGAAATTGCGGCCACGGAGTGACAACCGTAATAGAAGGACGTCGCAAGATGGGTAGAACACGTTGATGCTTCATTTGAATCAAGCTCGGACGCATACCTTAATATCAACAAGATATGACGACGTGACATTGCCCATACTATGACAAAAGCATCAATGAGCCATAACACAATCATGATAGCTGTCGACATTTAAACTCTATAAATAGCCTTTGGACCTTCATTTCAAGACATCCAAACTTCTGCCTCGAGACAGAGGTTTGTGATCGCAGATGAGAGCTTGAACATGATTTTCAGTGAGAATTCTTCACCTCCACAAACCAGATCGAGTGACGATCGGAGTTTTAACCGGAGATAAAGCTCGAGAGAGACATCTCCACCATTCATCCATGGCACCACTGGCAGCCTTGATGCAGAGTCCTTCATTTCTCTTCTAATCTCTATATTGTATTATATTTTAGCTTAAGATATTAAGATATTTTGTGATCAATACAAATCTCGATTCCTTCATTGTCATCTTCTTCATCATCTTCATCTCTATCATAGTTTATTTTTAGTGTTTATTTATCAAAGGCAATCGCATGCTTAATCGTGTAGCCTAGAGACAGGACGCATGTAGCAGCCCACCGAGAGGTGTGCGTTGTGCGAGTATAGTGAGTTAATCCTCTTTGCTTGGTGAAAGGCTGTAGCAACACTTGTCTATGGATGGTTGTTGTGTTTCTACCTATTCTCATCGCAAGTCTTCTATTGCTCAATCTGTTTAGTTAGGAGTAGGAGTAGTGTGTAAATCCATTAAACTTCTATTTATTTTTTTATCCATCGCCTCAAACGCATTGCTCCACAAGCATTATTGAGTGAAAAGTCCCTATATTCGACCTCGGATTACCCGCGAAACTTGCGTTCGCGTTATACTTGGCACGAGCGTAAGAAAACTTGTGATAGGAATGTGTGGTCATTGCATACTAGATTAATGCATCTTTATTCTGACGCATGACCTTAGACGCATGGGTGCAAACGCATAAGCCATGTCTAACGCACGATTGCATGTACAACCCCATCCATCCCTAATAATAATAATAAATTTTCCTAGCAACCAGCATTGACTCTGATACCAATTAAAGGAAATCGAGACATGAGGATTTCTATGAGCAACAAAATGATCATTCCAAATTTAAATCGTACATGAACGTTAACAATTACAGTACACAAATGGAAACATCAAGCTATGCATAGAAAGAAATTACAGCATGCTTTACTAAATGATCAAGGGAATAATTCATATACCTTTGAACACTCATCTTCAACACCCTTTTTCACGAATGCTCGTTCATAGCAACATGGCAACACACGAATGCTTGTACACGACGACTGCAACATAGCTCCATCCACAGCAATCTTGAACCCAATGATCACCAAGATCACGAACGCAACTGACTCCACACGAACACCACAAATGGCCTCCAAATAACCTCAACAGTATCGAGTTGAGTATGACACCACCAGAATGGCTATCTTGGTATACTCGGTGTGAAAATCCAGAAGCGTGGGCTCTGTGTGGACTTGGTTAGAGGACGAGACTGGAGGAGAATAATTCTGTAAATGATTGAGCAAGTGGGAGATGACAAGTCTATCATATAGACGATGCCCAGTCGTTTAACAAACGCTATATGATCATTTAGCAAAAGCTGCACGATCGTTTAACTAATCGGTTAGCTGAGTGTCTATCGTATAGAAACACTCCACGATCGTCTAGTCTCTCCAAGCTGTCGTTTCGCAAAACTAATTTACTTGACAACCGACATGAGTAATTTCGAGAATAGAAATCTCGATTCAACAACTAAATTTAGGAAAACTTTTTTTCTTTTATCTCAAAGTTAACATGAAACCACCAATAACCTCCCACTGAATTTGTTATTAGAGAAAAAGGATAATTAGCCAATAATTAATATTATTGTAAATATACATGATAATCAATTTACCACAGTATACTTATAACCTATAGTTTTAATATTTCATCTCATGAAACATATAAACCATAGCTCTTTTTCTATTCCATGATCCTTAATGTAAATCTCATTTACATTAATCCTCCACTTGATGTATCTCATACACCATACCGATCATATCATATATAATCGAATTACCTATTGTTAATTTGAACAATTCAAATCAACACCAAGAACTGATCATTAACTTGAATCCATTGAGCTACCAAGGGGACCTTATAAACTTGTAGCTCGAAGCTTCAACGATACGTGAATAACTGATTAAACTCAGTAGTCACGGGATCCTCCATCCATTAACTGTCAGGCATTCGACTAAAGACTAACAGTTGAACTCTCCTTACTATAGATATATTATTTGTCCATCTTAAACAATAAACAATGCGATAACCCTTCACAGATCGCTCGTAAGTACACCTTGGCTTATAACCATTATGCCCTTGTAGTTACATTTAACTCCTAAAGTACCACTGATCCCTCTAATGAACATAAGTCATAGTCCTATTAGACATGCTAGCGGGGATATTCTATACACAGGAGTTTGTATAAAATCGGGCCACAAAATGTTTCGTCTCGTTATGTAATGTTGTTCATAATTGAGACTCTCATTTTACTAGGATAACCATAGGTAACATGACCTGAATCCTAAGTGAGTTGTGAACTGCCTATGAGGGTGGTCATTTGATTTGCATGAGTGAGAGTGACCAGATCGTCGATTCAACAAACCTACCATTTTGGGGATTCGTGTGATGGGGAGCAGAGAACTCAGCTACATAAGATGGAATTCACTCATTTCCTGAATTAAAGATAAGTAGATAAATTGCTCCCTTCAGGGCTAATTCTAGGCTTTAACAATGTAACACCACACCCTCTCTTTGCTTAAGAGGGGTTTAATCATAGTGGGACTATGATCTATTGTTCATTAAAGGGATCGGTGGTACTTAAGGAGTTAGATATTACTATAAGGGCAAAATAGTAATTTATCCCAACTGTACATACGAGCGATTTGCGAAGGGTCATTGTACTGGTTATTGGTTATATCCAATGGACATAGAAATATATCTGTAGTACGAAGACTGCAGCTGTCGGTCTTTAGTGGAGTGCCCGAAAGTTAACGAATGGTGGATAATGTGATTAGAAAATTTAGTGAGTTATTCACGTATGTTGGAGATTTAATCTACAAGTCTATAAGGTCCCCTTGGTAGCTCAATGAATTTAAGATGGGAATAAGGTTTGGGTTAATTTGAAATGTTCAAATTATTTAGAGCGAATTTAATTATATATATGATATAGTTAAATTAATTCAATTTTATATGATACAATTAAATTAATTCATTTATATGTAATATAATTGATATAATGTATTTGATACATTGATGTTTGATTGGAGGAACTAATATTTGAATATGATTCAAATATATTTTCTATGAATAAGATTCATAGTTATTAAATTTAATATAAATATGATTTCTATTAAATTCCATAAATAAAGAAAAAGAATTATGGTTTATATATTATACATGATGTAATATTAAAACTATAGCTTATAAATATAATATGATAAGTTAGGTATCATATTTATTTATATTTATTAATTATTTGATAATTAAATTTCTTTTTCTCCATAGTCACCCTTAGTGGGTATATGATTTTATGGAAATTGTGGGATAATGATGAAAATTGGTTTTCTATTTTTTTTTACGAGATACAACTAACGTGATAAGCAATTGAGTAAGAGAGTCTATAACTTGAGAGCCTATACGATTTCGAGGATCGAGTTGCCACATGTTCAAGGAAGATCGAGTTATTCGATGTGTTCGTGTTGTTTGACGCATTGGTGGATAATTGAGGGATTATACTTGAAGAAGGGTTCATCAAAGGTACAACCTCTTAATCCTTTGTTTTTATATTCAAGGCATGCTGTAATTTAGTTTATAATGCATAGTCTGTTTTGTACGACGATTATAATGCATTCATTCATTATGGGTTTTAGACGATTCGCGTCCGCTCAAAGGTCCTCCGTAATTAAAGTTCCTTGAATCACCCTTATATGTCTTAGTTTTGTGGTTTTCAAGACCTGCCTAGATGAAATTATCAAAGAAATTTCAAGTCTCATATTTTCCTTTGCAAGATGTAGGGATTTTCTGAGCTTAAATTGGCTCAAAAGCTGTTGGAGGAGTGTTTTGAATAGAGTTTCGTCGTGGCTACTGTTGAATTGTGTCCCATGAAACTTGTGAAATCACAGGTCAGTTGTTGTTAGATTAGTGTCCAAGGATTGTTCGGTTATAAATGCTGAAACATTCATTACTTTTGTAATGATAAAAAAGAATCTTTTTATGAAGCTTATTTCAGATCATGAGAAGTTGATATTTATCAACGAAATAATAAGAGATTGCTTTCATCTAGCAATTTTGAAATATTATTAATTGATATTGCCTTTATCTGTTATAAAGATATAATTTCAATTTCCTTGATAATGTGAATTGACTAAAATTGTAGTTTCATTTCTAGTTCAATATGACAAGTCATACTTCTTGCATTCTGAGCTTATGTTGAATGCTTTTTCTTAATGTAAGAATCTGCTAAATGTGTAGATGAATTCATGAATGTAGTAGTATTATTGTCCGAAAAAACCTCCCACTACATTGCAAACATAAAAATAATAGAGAAATTAAAAGAAAGCAAGAAAAACTGGCACTATGTGGAAGATTACTACAATTCTCTCTCCCTGCCCTAATTGTAGTAGCATGCGCTCAAAGATTTTGACTATCCACACCCCTTTTCTCACTCTCAAACTAGAGAATACAAAATGAATTTAATTAAAGTAAAAACACTAAACTTAATGTGTTTCTAACTGGGACGACTTAAAACTAGAGACATAGGTTCCTTTTATATTGTTAGGAGCTCATCACTTTCTTTAACTTTTCCAATGTGGGACAAATTGCTCTTCTAATATTTTTCCAAAAACTCAACAAATTCCACCTTGTCAAGATTTTTGGAGAATCCATTATCTGCACTAACATTAATAATTCTCAAGTTAGAAAACTATCACCTACTCCACCATGAAAAGTAGATACTTGGAATACCAACTCCTAAGATTTTCCTTTTTCGTCACATGCCGTTAAACCATGTTGGTGCAACTTCCACCTACTTAGCTCACTTGGAAGTCCTTCAGCCATTAACATGACTTCCACCATACACCTTGAATAAGCATCAAATCAATGCCCGTGTACAAACTTGTGGAACCGCTAATATTACATCGTCTATCATGGTAGTACAGACATACAACGAATGATGAATAATGAATTACTTCAATGGAAGATATTGTCATCTTCCATGACAACAGAGACAACGTTAGCATCCAGCTCAGTCTTTTTGACGAACTTGCTTTATTACGACAATCCTTTTTCATGTGAACAGACTGTCCATATTTCCAGCAAACCTTTTTCTGCATTACCTCTTTCTTTTTCTTCCACTTACTAGCTACTAGTATTGAATCCTTTGGTGAAGTATGCCCTTCACTCTTAAGTTTTCTTTCATCTGACAAAATTTACTTATAGCCTCAGCAAAATCTAAAGTTCATCTCTCATACATCAAAATAGGCTTGATGTATTCCTAAGAAGAAGGAAGTGATAAGTTGAGTCATGATTTCCTTAACTTCATCTTTTATCATCACTATCATCACTTCTGGCTCATAAATAATGCAATTGAGAATATCTAGATGATCTTATATTTTCATACCTTCCCCCATTTTCAACGTGTGAAACTGCTTTGTCACATACAATCGATTTGAGATGATCATTGCCTAATACATTGTTTCATGCTTCTTTAAAAGCTCATTAGCTGTCAAAATTCCATGCAAATTTGCAAGAATATTTTTAGCCAAATTTAGCCTGAATACACTAGCAACCCTCAAATCCGTTTCCTCCCAATCTTCATTGCTCATGTTGAACTTCTTAGAACCCTTGTTGGAATCTTCGTTGGACACTTTTGGAACACTACTTAACTCTTAAAAAGTACCACTGTTTGGTCTTCCCTTCAAGGTCTTGTGTAACCTAACTTGTAGCAGCACACCATTAACCTGCACTTGCCACAAGTCGAAGTTGGTCCTTCCATAAAATTTCTCTCCATTGAACTTTACTAAACTCATAAAGGTTGACAATTTTGCTTCTCATCCTAGTAAGCAACAAATAGTGAACAACCTACACTATTCACAGTACTGTAGTTTGTTTCAAGAATTCTTTTCTTATGCGGAGGGTTAAACAATGTTGCAACCACATAACAAACTTAGGAATTCAAGAAACAACAAACGTAACACTTTGATATACAATTTGTTCGGAAAAACCATCCACTTCTTCCACAGGAAAAAGCAAAAAAAAAAAAAAAAGATAGAGAAATTAAAATAAAGAAATAAAAGCTGAGTGCACAAGAATTTACGTGGTGAACACCTAACTCGGAGAAAAATGACAGACCAGAAAAATAAGCTATGTGAAAGATTGCTACAATCATACAACACAATTCTCTCTCTTGATTCTAATTACAATAGTACTCTCTCAAAACTTTTGACTACTCACACTTATTTTTCCATTATCGAACTAGAAAATACAAAAGAAATTTAATTAGAGTTAGTACACTAAGCTTAATATGTTTATAACTAGGACGACTTAAATTAGGGGTATAGGCTCCTTTTATAGTATTAAGATTTCATTGCTTTCTTCAATTTTCAATGTGGAACAAATTGCACGTCTAAAATTGTGTAAAAACTCAACAGTTATGTAAAGAAGCTCCTCATCCATCTATGTTGTTATAACTACACAATACTTATTTTGTGTAGTTGAGCAAATGTGCTTCATTGTTTTTCAATGTAGGAATATGCTGAGCTTATTTGCTTTTCTATGACCTTGAGTCTTTAGTTTGTGATAGCAATTGAAAGTAAGCCTTTGTCTATTTCTTTATTTGAAGGTTTCGTATGGGAATTCTTGTATTTTATGTTCTCCATTTGAAAACTGGAAATATTGGGTCATCTAAAAGTTCCTTTCATGACTGCATGATTGATTGAACGTATTTAATGTTTTGGGTGGCGAAGAGGAGGGGGAGAATTTCATCTTTTAATGGTATTTTATTCTCTCAATCCATTTTCTTTTATTTCCATCTTATATCATTGTATTTTCAATCCTTCTCATAATAGCAATCTAATTTTTTCTTGAATGAAACAAAAAATGTAAACTTAAAACATTATGTTTTAAATTTTATTTTTGTCAAAAGTTGTTTGGGTGGTGTAGTTGGTTATTATGCTAGTCTCACACACTAGATGTCCCAAGTTCAAATGTATTTAAAGTTTTCCTAGAAATGACTTGCATGAATAATGAAATGCTTAAACATTTAAAGTACTTGCATCAAAATAGTTATCGTCTTTTGTGTTTGTTCTTTAAATAACATGAAGAGAGGTAATCATGGTTTATTACAAAAAGTGCATACAAACAATAAGAGATTAATGAGGTTTAAACAGAATGGGCAAGTTTTGTTTGGTGATTTGTGAAAGACTTAACTTATGTTTTTTTTTCCTTAATAGAATGTAAATGCTAATTTATAAATATACAAAATGTTAATTTGGATATTTTTGTAATTTGTGGAGAGTGGTTGTTCATTCATATATTATAGAAGTTCTTTATGTATTGTAGCTTTAAGAGGAGTGGGTACCATATGTTTCTAATTGTAGTTTTATGGAAGTGGGTTGTTATTGCATTGTTTTAGGTAACTTTGTATCTAGTTTATGCTAGTGTATTAGATTGTTGTTCATTGCTATATCTTAAGTTATGTTTGTCCATTTATATGTGGATAATAAATATTGTTGGTTTATTAGGTTGACACTCATGATTACAAATAATTATTTTTTTATATTTTATGATTACAAATAATTATTTTTTTATATTTTTTAATAAAATGCAATGATGAATTTTTTTTTAATAAAGCGGGAAATTTAATGATTAATTTTTAATTTTTAGATCGACATTAAAAATGAATTGGATATTTTAGAACAGTAAGCATTAAAAAACATACGTTATTTTTAAAGTGAATGGATCACTTTTCATATCGGATAGTTAATGACAAGAAGCAAATTAGCTCATATCTTTAATGTTGGACAAGGTCATTTAATGTTAATCAGAGGATCGACATTGAAGAGGGTGTTATTAAAGGTGTTCGAGGTTGGTTATCTATAATGTTCTATCAATAATTTCGGTCGAATTGATATTAAACGACAATGTTGTTTTTAATTTCTGAACTTGCTAACAGTGCTTTTGAGTTCCAGCAGGATGGTCAAGCTTGGCTACAAGGATTGATCATCCATCTTGCAAAGCTGACAGAGGCCATGTAGAGACTAGAGAGCGTGCCAGAGCAACCCATCGTCTGTACCTCGAAGGCAGAGTCCTAAGTGGAGTGCTACTACTCCAGTGATGATGAGGACGTCACTCCATGCTTACAAGTTTGTCAAGTTAAGGAGAATTTTAGCCTAAATCCGACGACATCCAAGTGATAGAGTTATAAGGTCAAAAGACCTCGCCCTGTTCTAACTCCTGCTATTTCGTATATATTTGAGTTTTGTTCCCCTATCCCTCACGAGTCTATTAAGTCTTTTATTTGTTTCAACTCTTTTGGGTCACTTCAGTGTTTTGATTCTTTCTTTTTACCTTTTTTTCCATATTCCAAAAAAACCCAAATTTGACATGTCTGGTTCTCTTCAAAAGATGAGAAGTCTTATAGCATTACCAGGCTATATTGACTCATCCAAGAAAGGACTAGAAAAATATGAGAATTTCTTTGTACATTGACAGGGGACAGGCCATGTCGATCAATCAACGTTAAAAATTTGCCCTTCCTGGAGGAAGCCAGGTGAAAAAATTAATGCTTTCTAGTTTAACCTATTGTTCTTTTTGTCGTAGGTTCTTTCCCTCTGTCCTAAAGAAGAAAAAGATTGATTTAAGGAAGCCCTCTTACCACCATCTCGTGTGTGAAAACATCATCAAGGGAGGTTTTGTGTTCCCTTGACTCTCTTATTTTATTAGGCTTAGATTAGAGATACATTAGGGACAATGTATCATTTTAAGTTGGAGATGGGGTATGTCGTGACTGTTGGGGTCCTTGAGCACTATGCTCAGACGATGTTTATGTGCTTGAATTTGCTTGCTTGCTCTCTTTCTTGGTTTGTTATGATGAGTAGTTGATGACACACCTTTTTTGTAATTAGGCTTACATGAAACTATGTTTAAAGAGCATGATCATGATTTTTAGCCCGTTTTAAAAGCATTTCTCAATCTAGTAATGCATGATCATGACACACCTTTTTTTGTTGTTACTCTGAAAGGTTTATGTGATACGTTTTAAGTGACTGAAGCTCAACCTAGTAATGCATGACTAAGTTTTTTGCCAAACTCTTATTTTGTATTGTAAAAGCCAAGTGTAGAATATGTGAAAACCAAATTTGTAAGAGGCAGAGCATATTGTAAAGTAAAAGGAAGTTGGTATGTTATTTTTTGAAGGGGATTACTCCTCTTTCTTGGGGTTATGATTAACTTGGGGCGGCTATGACACCCGTAATGTCACTCTGAGCTAAATTACCCCGAGGAATGAGTAAGCTTCGACACTTTGTTAGGAGACATTGCTAGTAGTTGGATGACCTGCATGACACCCATGTGGGCAAGCCAAAACGAAGGTGATGTGTCTAGATAAGGTTTTCTCTTTTGTGTAAAGTAAAAAAAAAAATAGAATAAAAGTTTGGTTTCCTTAAGTGTGTTATTACAATGTTGAGTTTAGGAAGCTTGGCTCCTGAACCTTCGAGCCAGTGTGGGGGAAAACGAATTGATGGCCTTATAAAACCATTTTGAGTTTTGCTAGCTTAATTAGCAGGGCTTTTAACTCACTCATGCATGAATAGTTTAGAATCATTTTTAAAATGTGCTTCATGGATTGATTGTAATCGGATTTTATTTTTTATTGCAAATCTCATCCTTATAAACTGTTGAGACTAGAGTAACGACCTATGTGATTGAGCAAGCATAATTTTCTGTGTGAATGTGTGATTCTATCTTGTTCGAGGACGACCAAGAATTAAGTTGTGGGTGTTTGATAGCAAAAAAAAATGTATTATTTTCCTCTTCTTAATTCTAGGTCGTTTTTATGTTTAATGTGTTTATTTAGTGATTTTACAGGTATTGAGCCATCTTGAAGGTAGAACCCATCATTACGAGCTAGTCAGGGTTAATTCGGATCAATTAGGAGCAAATTTGAGCAACTGGGCTTCAAAACGATGTGAGCGGATGAAATCACCCATGGACAGAGCATTGTGAAATGCTATAAGGCAGTAGCTACCTATTTTATGCAAAATAGGGCAGCATTTCAACACTACAAATTGAAGACGGAAGCACGCACAAGGAATAGTAGCGTTACAACGCTAAAAATTTTCAACTGTGTAGCGTTGCAATGCTGCGAGGCTGCACTATATATATGTTTCTTTGCTTTAGGTCAGAATTAGACGGCCATCGTCGGCCTCCAGCTGATTTTTCCTTCTCTTCTCTCTTCCACTTGTTCTTTAGGTGTTTCTTCGATAGTTAATCGAGTAATGCCGGATTATAGCTTCTCATCCTCCATAGGAAGGTAAGATTTGTATGAATGTATCAGCAACAGCGGAAGCAACAAGGATCAATAAGCACTCTAATTCATTAATTTGGCCAGTAACTAAAGTGTGTTCATGCTAAAACAAGTGGGGTTCAAGCCATACCTTTGTAGAACTTCTTCAACTCTTCATTCTCAGTTGCAAACTTCTCCAAATCTTGTTGCAGACTACCTCAAAACCTTCCCCTCTATTCTCTTGGAGCTTTAGATGGAGTTGTGGGACTCAAAATAAGCTTGAATGAAAGGAACTTGGAGAAGAGTTCATTGCTTCAACCCACTTGAAGAACACTTCTTCAATATGAATTTTCAGCCAAAAATTCTATAGATGCATGCCCCAATTCCACTCAAATCTTCTCAATATACTAAACCGACATTGTTGATCCAACCCTTACCTATGAAAATCTAAGGATAATACTGAATAAATAGAAGTTCATAGTTATCTCAGGATTAAGATCGAGTTACCTAGGTCATCTAAGTGAAATAGTCAATCTTATATAGTAAACAACGTTATAAAGTCAGAGTGACTTATTTCTTGTTTTGATCTTATGCAAACTCATTGCATAGGACGCCCCCACTCCTCATATCAATAGGTTAGTTAGGTTTGCAATTCATTAGGCCTGAGATTTGCTGCCTAAAAAGAATAGTATTGCTCCTATCAAACTAGAGAAAAACCACATTGAATATTTAATTAGATGTTGGAAGTTAAACACTCATCTTAGAATAATCCCTAGAACATAATATGATTTATCAATTTTAATGAAATGGAATCATTTTCTGTGCATGTCGATTAATTAGATCATTAGGATCATTGGTTCGGATTCCAATCAATTGGGCTAAGCATAAATAAGAAGTTTAGGTCATGATTCGGTTCAATGCTCTAAAATACATTAGGTGAATCCATTCCTCTACGCTAAGAACATCTCAATTAATTGCATTTCATCTTTACTTTTCTTGCATTTTATTTTATGAACTTTCAATTATCAATCCACACCAAACTCCCCCCCCCCCCCCCCCCCCATATCTTTATGTGAAAACACGCTTCGATGAACTAATCTCCGTCGTTTCTCTAGGGTTCGACCCCGGAATTGCCGCTTCATTACCAGTTAGTATAAGTAGTTCGTTCGATGATTTAAAAATATTATTTGTGTAGCAAAGGTTTATGGGTGACGGTAAACTCGGCTTACCAGAGGTACAACTCCCTCGCCATATTTTCTCTCATCTTTTTAAGTGTAGAGGGTTAGATTGTCTTCTTCCATAGAAAGTGGATTTGAAATTGGTTCTCTAAAAAAAAATCTCTGCAAAAATAATACAAAGAAGAAGGATTCTTCTCTTCCCTCTCTCAATCCTCTCTTTCCCTCCACCAAATCTAAGGCAAAACCCACACCTCCTGCAAATTCTCAAACACTAAGAAGAATACAGAAGATTCCATTTTGGTGGTGTCCCAATTGGGATTTGCGTTTGAAGATCCGTTCATGACTTTATTTGAGGGATTACGTGAAGAAAAGGTTTCTTCAAATGTAAAGGTTTTCCTTCTCCTTTTTCCCTTTCTTAGCATGCTGTGAAATTATATTTTGAATACATAATCTTCTTCTTGAATGTTCTGTCATTTTGAGAATTTCGGGAAATAAGAAAAATTGGGACCGATCCCCACATGTCCTTCAATGATGCATTAGGTCAATGTAGCCATATCTTGAATAATCATCGATGAATTGATGAAATATTCATACCCTCCTCTCGCTTTGAAATTCATCAGACCACAAAGGTCTGAATGTACGAGCTCTAAAGGGTTCTTTGGCTCTAAGACCTTTTCATGTAAAAGTTTTTTTGGTCATCTTACCTTCGAGACAAGATTCAGATGGCGGTAAGAAGCTATCTTCTAACTAGAGCAATTTGGATAAATTTTTCTTTTCTTTTATGAGTTTCAACTGTTTTAAACATCTCTATATTCAAAAGGGCTTTTAGCTTAGTTTTTTTTTAACACATATAAGTTATTTTCTAAATTTGTAGAATAATTCTTAATTCGTTTCAAAATAATGAACGTTTCATTATTTTCAAAAGAAACTTTATAATTATGTTCTGGCAAACACGAGATACAAGTTAAATTCCTTTTCATACAAGGAATATAATAAACATTTTCAAGTAAAATATATCTATTTCCAATAAATAACTTCATATCTTCCACTGTTTCAGTTGAAACAACATCCCCAAGCCCTACCTTAAAGGTTACTTTACCTTCTGTAAGCCGTCTTCAGGAACTAGTTTCCTAAGAGAAAGCACAGATATGATTAGTGGCACCTGAATCAATTATCCAGGTTCTTTTATCATTTTCCACTAAACATATCTTAATTATAAGCAAATCATATTTAACACTCATGATTTCTTTAGAAGAAGTCATGTTCTCAAATTTCTTAGTTAATATATCAGATATATTTGCTAGAATAATGTTTCATGCTTTTTCATTAGCCTTAATCCATCTGTCATGTGCTTACCAACTCTTTTAGTCTACAGAAGAACTGGGAGATTGAGGACATTCCTCTGTTAAAACAAATTTCAAATCATCGTTCGCTAGTATATTAAATTTCCATGTTTATTTATTAAGATCGTTAACTAAACTGGAAACGTGCAATTTTGAAGAATTCGACATGTTGAAATTTTAAACAAATTCTTATTTGTAAACTACTTTTAAACCCAAATCAACTTTAGCAAAAGTTATAATGTACACATAAATTCATTATTTATTTGCAATGATACTATAGTCAGTCAGAATATGTGCTACTGAGGTGTAGTCAAATACTCCTTCACTAAAGCAAGACATTGTTGACTAAATACGATCTCCAGAATAACTCTTATTCCTATATTCATTTAGTTACCATTTTCAATGAAGAACTTACTAACACTTAGCAATTCTGTAGCTGTAACCCTCCATTTTCAGACTTCATAGGTCAACCCCAACGTTGCTACCGAATTGGAATGTTAAGGATGGGAACGGACCAAAGAAATCCTATCCATTTCTAGAGTTTGAGTTGTTTCAAATCCTATGTTACAACCCTCCAAGAGGATAGCCGTGGTTAGCGACTAGCTAATGCTGCCTAGAAACTATAGCTGGTGCAACATAGGAATCTCACGATCCAAACCAGCAGAAGAGACTGCAGGACACGTTGACACATATCCTTCACTCGCTTACTATGAACTACTTCCCCCATTCACCTTGCTATTTACCAATGCAAATACTTTCTGAATGGAGCAGTCAAGGTAAAATCAACAAGAAGCCGAACATGGATCTCATGGTGTGAACTCATAAGGACGTGAGAGTTAAGATCAATATATTATATATATATTTAATCTTACAATGAACTACTTCCCCTATTCACCCATGCGAGCACTTTCCGAATGGAGGTTACTCCAGGGTGACACGAAGCCAAGCATGAATCTCATGGTATGAACTCTTAGGGTTGTGAGAGCTAAGAACAATAAATTGTATATCTACGTGAGCATGCAACTTACTTTTGTTATGAATTTTAATGTCTAATCCAATTTTATAACATCTTATAATATAACAGGCATGCTTTGCATTCATAACATATATCAAAGGCATTGAACCTTTAATATAACACTTATATTAAACTCTAGAAACCATAAACATACATACTATATATTATAACTCTTTGTAATATATTTTCAGTGCATGTAACATGCTTCCTATGGAGGGATTTTAAATCTACATGGCATACATTAAGCAAATACATTATGTTTGGGCCATAGATTTGAGCTTTGGAGGAATTTTAAGGACGAAACGTGCTGTCCGACATTACGAAGGATTGATTTTGTTGTAGTTTTGGGTGAGTACCTGATCTGGTCTTTTTTTGGATTATGGGTAATTATTGAAAATTAAGTTATTAATTTTGAAATTTATTTGTGTTTAAGTTTGCCAACAGAATTAGGCTTTTAGAATTAATTTTGGACCAAGCCACAATTTCGATAAAATTAAATTGGAGACCTTTAAGTAAATTAGTTATTTTGAGTTAGACCCAAAAGATTAATTTAAATACTAGATTTATTATTTTAGACGCTGCTTCAAGGTTTTTCTTGGCAAGAAGAAGATAAACTTGCTTGGGTTTATGTGGATTTAATTTTGAGGTAAGTAATCTTAATACAAGAACCACCTTCGTACCAAACAATGAAATTAAGGATAACCTTGTTGGTTTTGATATTTAAATAAACATGAAATATGTTTGAAATATGTTATAGGCATGAAAATGATCTAGAATTTTATGAAATATATTAATAGGACGAACGAGCATGGACCTAAATTCTGAGATACATGACACCACTATTAGAATGCCTTGGCACTAGGAAAAAATAAGATATATGTTGATAAGCACAACTTCATGTGACTTATTATGTGAGTATAAAAATGTACCATGCGAATTATTATGAAATTGTGACTTTTTTTTTTATGTACATGATCTAGTGCATGAAAGTGATGTACTGGGGATGATTCATTAACATTATATTAAACGTGTATGGTGAGACTGATTAACATGACATTGATTATGAGATTTGATGTGACTCATGAATATGTGAATGTTATATATAGTATGAATTTAGACGTGATCCCTTTTCCTTTCCACACTCTTTGATTGCATGAAAGTTGTGCCTGTCCTAGGGCGCTAGTACATGAAAGAGATGTACTAAGACTAGTATTTATGATAGTAATACATATCTAGCGGGGACTAGGGTGTACGAAAAAGATGCACGCTCAATGGGTTATGTGTATACGAAAGAGGTGTATACATAACTATGTGCACAAAAGAGGTGCACATCCCTACATTCATATAGAAGACTTGAGGTGTATGAAAGTGATGCATTCCGAAAGGATACAATGTATATGAAAGAGATATACATCGGACATGATGCGTATGAAAGTGACACATGTATAGGGGAAAGGTAAAAGAGTGAGTCATGAAAGAGAGATCTCCACGTCCCACTAGTATAGAGTTTCAGTTCATATTGCATTTATTGGACGTAAAAGCTTTGCCTGACCCTAGTAGTGGGGTTACTTACTGAGTATTTTATACTCATTCTTTCTCATGTTTATTTTTAAGGTAAAGACGAGAACACGCTGCCGAATGACAAGTGGAAGCCGTGATCGAGCCACTAGGACGAGTCTCATGCTTCCACTCATGTTTTCAGGATTTTATTCTTTTAAAATTTATAGTCTTGATGTTTGAACTCGAAATTTTGGTATCTATGCTTTTAGACTTTTTTAAATAGTTTTCTGATTTTGTTTTATGGTTTTAAAGGTATCCTATTAAATGATTTAATCGATTTTTACCAAATCATAAAAAGAAGTCAATTTGAATTGTATGCATGCATGCCTATAGTAACGGCCTAGTTTAAGTCCTAGTGAAAAATTGCATTCTCATACTACATTATAATAGTCTCGAAAATTCAATCATTGCCACTTCTGTTAAGCATTTTCGTGATGACATTGTACTCCACCTTCATTGTACGTAGACAATAATCAATATGGGGTGAAGTCATCAGTACACATCTCGTTATCTTTAGTTTTAAGTAACAATTACATGCAACCACTAACTCAATCAGCCTTTTGACACAACAAGAAGCAACATGGAAGTGGGTTAGGTGTGAAGTTTAAGGAGAATCACTTCAATTGTATAAATCCACTAACTATATGGATCTTTCAATTTAAAATTTTGAAATTTCCACTATCTCAAATTGATTTTCAATTTCTATTGATTTAATTCAGAATTAATCAAATACAAAATTCAATTTCTAAAATTGAATTTGAAAATTGAAATTTAATTTGATTTTAATTACTTAAACAAATTTAGTTAATTAAATAATAATTTAATATCAAATATTAAATTAATTAAATGCTTATATCATACATGAGTCCTATTCATGTAATTAATATTTAAATCAACATTTAAATATTTTAAACTCTCTGATTACATTTAATTTCAACAAAATCATAATTATCCAAACCCTAAATTGAATTTGAATATTTCAAATTCAAACCCGAAATGGAAATTTGTACACTTTATATTTTCACTAACTTTGATTTTGAACATTTCAAAACCACTCAATTCATTAATCCAAGGTGTCAAGTTTTACGAGCTAGTAGAGGGACCTTATGGATCTACAAATCATGAGCTCCAACAATTTGAGATTAATTGACTAAACTCTTTAAACTAAATTAATCAATATTCATTAACTACCGAGTCACACCACTATAGCTCAGTAGTTGCACTATCCTCGATACAGATATATTTCTGTCTATTTGATTTAACCGTAATCAATAAGTCAATTCTTCACAGGTTGTTCATAATATCGACTAGGTCAAATGTTGTTTTACTCCCAAAATTACATCTTGTTACTTAAGTCCAACTGATCCTCTAATGAACAATTGGTTTTGTGATCCAATCACTACGAGTCTCTCTCGGGCAAATGAGATGGAGGGGCCCCTTGCTCAATACCTGGAGTACTTAAGGGAACAACCTTTTTACTATCCTCAAATCGGGTAGGTGTAAATTTTGTCTTACACCCTATGTCCCCAGCTATCTACTCGGCCTTATCCCTTAAATGGGAGGCTTATTGAGCCGACGCTATTGAGCGAACCTTCACTTATGCAAATCTAAAGATAATCCCACATAAACAAGAGTTCATAGTTAGCTCAAGATTAAGGTCAAGTTACCTAGGTCATCGTTTTGAAACAGTCAAGACTTCAACAGTAAACAACATTCTTGGTCCGATCTTTTGAAAACTCATTTTATAGGATGCCCTTGTTTCCTCATGTCACTAAATGATCAAATCAGGATCACTTAATTTATAGCACATTAAAACAAATTATAACAACTATAGAGTGGACTGCATCCGATAGTGTTACTAGAATAAGGCACCCAATCTTATTCATACACTGTAGACCGTTTTGGCTATCTTCTCGAACTTGATCCATCTTTATGTCGCCATATAAATTTCAAGTATTCATATAATAGCCATGGATCCATCTTTATCCATTTTGGCTATCTATTTTTCATTTTCATTGTCTTTCATAGTGTCAGAACGTTCGTTTGAAACTACATCTTTCATAGTGCAATTGTTATTTCACTTCATATAAAATTGTGTAACATGCCACAAGTGAAATATCCTTCATTGTGTCATAATATTATGAAAAGAAGGACCGTGGAGTTTTGCCCAACACATCTTCTAAATTTTAGTTGATACATGCAACTGATATCAACCAAATAATAATTACCTACATATTAAAGAATAAATAGAAAGGTGTAACAAGATAAAAAATAAATGATACATGGAATTAAACTAGTGAAAAACTAGGCTATACTATCAGTTGAAAATCAATACGATAGGTATACGATCTCATTTAGGTGACTAACATCGAAGATGGTGTTAATAAAGGTGTTCAATGTCGGTGCCCTCTAATGTTGACTTTCGATCGAAATTATTGATGACTTTAACGTTGGTTTTCAACTGACATTATAGATGACCAACATTGAATATCTTTGATAACACTATCATTGATGTTGATCGTCTGACCAACATTAAATGACTTTGTTCGACATTAAGGATATGGGCTAATTTGCTTCTTGTCATTAACTATCTGATATAAAAGGTGATCCATTCACTTAAAAAAAATGTATGTTTTATAATGCCTACTATTTTAAAATATCCGATTCATTTTAATGTCGGTCTGAAAATTTAAAATTAATCATTACATATCTTGTTTTATTAAAAAAATTTCAATCATCGCATTTTATTAAAAATATATGAACAGATAATTATTTGTGGTCATGAGTATCAACCTGACAAACCAACATTTATTATCTACTTATAAATGCACAAACCTAGCCTAAAATATAGCAATGAACAACAATCTAATACACTAGCATCAACTAGACACAAAGTTACCTAAAATAATGCAATAACAACCCACTTCCATAAAACTACAATTTGAAACATATGAGTCTACCCACTCCTCTAAAAGCTACAATACATAAAGCACTTCTATATTATATGAATGAACAACCACTTGTCTCTCACAAATTACAAATAGTGTCAATTAACATTTTATATACTTATAAACTACTATTACATTCTATTAAAGACCAAAAAAAAAAAAAAAAAAAAACTCATATCTTACCCAAATCGTCCAACAAAACTTGCCTATTCCCTTTTGAATCTCATTAATCTTTTCTTGCTTATATACACTTTTTGTATTAAACTATGATTATTTTGGACCAACACGTATAAGAACCTGTAAAATTTTAACACCTAAAGTGAGGCCAATAGCTAAATGCAACAACACATTTATATAGAACATTGATAAAGTATTAACAAAAGTGGAAAACTATTTTGATGAAAGTACTTTTAAATATTTAAGCGTTTCATTATTCATGCCTTGTCTAGGAAAACATGTCCCAAATGTTGACGTTATATAGAATAAAACAAAGATTCAAACACCTAAAAATAATTAAAAAAGAAGAAGAAGAGGAAGCAAGCATTAGCATGAAATAGTTAAACAACAAAAGCACCTAGGATGTCTTAATCAAAAGGGAATATTCAACAATAGCAACGAATGGAGAAATTTAAATAGTCAGCAATATCTATGCTATAGACACTTGGTTCTGCTCATAAAACTAGATGAAGATAGAGAATGAATGTTTGATTAGTACTCATTTTACTTGCATTTTCTAGCCAAACGTGAAAAGGCATAGACTCTGGATGTTTACACCATGATAAAACAAGTAATGATTCAATGAAGTCATATTTTGTAAAAATCTAGAAGTAACAGTTGAACCATTTAAGAGAAGGCCAATTTTTTTTCAATAAATGTCTGAACCATAATAAAATATTGATACATCTTAGTGGACATACCGCTACGTATCCTAATCATGAAAAGAAAATTTTAAAACCACTCTTTAACGGACATCAGTTTGGATCAATTATTTATTAAATTCATTGGTTTAATTTGGTTCTTGGTTGGTTCCAAAACTGAAAAAGTGAATCGACTAAAATAAATGATAAGAAGTAAAAGAAAAAGAAAGAAATGTTTGAGCCAAAAATAGTATGTGAGACTAATGTGATAACCAACTACACCACCCAAACAACTTTCAACATAAATAAAATTTAAAATATAATGTTTCAAGTTTACATTTTTTGTTTCATAAAGGAAAACAATTGGATTGCTATTATTAGAAGGGTTGGACATACAATGATATAAGATGAAAATAAAAGAAAATGGATTGAGAGAATAAAAAACCATTTAAAGATAAAATTCTCACCCTTCCTCTGGTCCCCCAAAACATTAAATACGTTTAATCACCATGTAATCATCAAAAAAACGAACCAGAGAAAGTTTACCAACTAAACAAAAGAACAAACAATTCACTACATTACAAACCATTAAAATTTTAGTTGACCCAATATCTCCAATTTTCAAACATAAAATACAAGAATTCCTATACGAAACATTCAAATAAAGAAACAGACAAAGCTTAATTTCAACGGCTGTCACAAACTAAAAGACTCAAAGTCATAGAAAAGCAAAAACAACAATAAATAAGCTCAGCATATTCCTACATGGAAAAAAAATGAAGCACATTTGCTCAACTACACAAAATAAGTATTGTGTCGTTATAACAAAATAATTGTTGAGTTTTTACAAAATTTTAGAAGTGCAATTTGTTCCACGTTGAAAATTGAAGAAAGCGATGAACTCCTAATACTATGAAAGGAGTCTATACCCCTTGTTTAAGTCGGCCTAATTAGAAACACTTTAAACTTAGTGTACTAACTCTAATTAAATTTCTTTTATATTTTCTAGTTCGAGAATGGAAAAGGAGGTGTGAGTAGTCAAAAACTTTGAAAGAGTGCTATTGTAATTGGAATCAAGAGAGAGAATCATGTTGTGTGATTGTAGCAATCTTTCACATAGTTGATTTTTCTGGTCCGTCGTTTTTCTCCGAGTTAAGAGTATACCATGTAAATTCTTGTGTACTCAGTTTTTTTTCTTTGTTTTAATTTCTCTATCTTTTTTTTTTTTCTTGTGGAAGAAGTGAAATGTTTTTCCAAACAAATGGTATATCAGAGTGTTAGGTTTGTAGTTTCTTGAATTCCTTAGTATGTTCTTTGGTTACATCATTGTTTGACCCTCCACATCAGAAAAAAAATTCTTGAAATAGACTACAGTAGTGTTAAAGGTAGGTTGTTCACTTTTTGTTGTTTGCTAGGACGAGAAGAAAATATGTCAACCTTTATGAGTTTAGTATGGTTTGATGTAGAGAAATTTTATGGAGGGACCAACTTCGGCTTGTGGCAAGTGCAAATCAATGGTGTGCTGCTACAAATTGGGTTACATAAAGCCTTGAAGGGAAGACCAAACAGTGGTACTTTTTAAGACCTAAGCAATGATTGTGTTCCAAAAGAGTCCAATGAAGATTCCAGTAAGGGTTCTAAAAAGTCCAACATGAGCAATGAAGATTGGGAGGAAACGGATTTGAGGGTTGCTAGTGCATTCAGGCTAAATTTGGCTTAAAATATTGTTGCAAATTTGCATGGAATTTCAACAGCTATTGAGCTTTTAAAGAAGCTTGAAGCAATGTATTAGGCAATGAGCATCTGAAATCAGTTGTATATGAGAAAGCAATTTTACACGTTGCAAATGGTGGAAGGTACGAAAATCTAACATCATCTGGATAATCACAATTGCATCATTTATGAGCTAGAGGTGATAGGAGTGATGATAAAAGATGAATATAAGGAAATGATACTCATCTAATCACTTCCTTCTTATGAACACATCAAGCCAATCTTGATGTATGAAAAATAAACTTTAGATTTTCTTGAGGCTATTTGTCAGAGGAAAGAAAACATGAGAGTGGGGGGGCATACTTCACTAGAGGATTCAACACTGGTAGTTAGGAAGTGGAAGAAAAAGAAAGAGGTAGTGCATAAAATGGTTTGCAGGAAATGTGGATAGTCTGTTCACATGAAAAAGGATTGTCATAATGGAGCAGGTTCGTCAAAAAGACTGAGTTGGATGCTAACGTTGTCTTTGTCATCATGGAAGATGACATTATCTTCCATTAATGTAATGCATTATTCATCCTTCGCTATATGTCTGTACTACAATGATAGACGATGCAATATTAGCGGTTCCATATGTTTTTACACGGCATTGATTTGTGGTTATGCAAGGTATATGGTGGAAGTCGTGTTAATGGCTGAAGGACTTATAGGTGAACTAAGTAAATAGAAGTTGCACCAGCAAGGTTTTCCAAGTGTCTACTTCTCATGGAGTAGGTGATAGGTCTCTAACTTGAGAATTATTAATGTCAATGAAGACAATGGATGTAGTAGAAGCTATGAATTGTCCAAAAATCTTATCATGGTGGAATTTGTTGAGTTTTTGGGAAAAATATTGAAGTGTAGTTTGTCCCACATTGAAAAAGTTGAAAAAAGTTATGAGCTCCTAACACTATAAAAGGAGCCTATGTCTCTAGTTTGAAGTCGTCCTAGTTAGAAACACTTTAAGTTTAGTGTGTTAACTTTAATTAAATTCCTTTAGTATTCTCTAGTTTGAGAGTGAGGGTGTGGATAGTCAAAAGCTTTGAGAGCATTATACTGTAATTAAGGCTGGGAGAGAGAATTGTAGTAATCTTTCACATCGTCTTTTCTTCCAATTAGGAGTTTTCCACATAAATTGTTGTATTCTCAGTCATTAAAAGTTGAAGAAAGAGTTGACTTATTAGGTTTAACTTCTGTCTATCATCTTTTGTCCCTCGTTAATTAAGGTGCTTCTAAACATAAATAGGAGTCCAATTGGTATTAATAGGATACTTCAAGTATCCAATTCCATGAAATTGAGATCTTACATCAATTTTGAAGTTGATTAAAGGATTAATTTAAAGTAAACCCTAATTAGGGTTAATAGGAACATTATGCAAAATTGCACAGAAATAATATTAACTAAGGTGTTCCCAACTTTAACTTAAGTTCTAATGAACATCAATAAAATGTTTTAATCTTAGAATTCAATTAGTTTGGAATATTAAGTTGATTTTAAAATAATTTGAGTATGAAGGTGTAAAGTAAAACCCTAAAATTGAATGCTATTAGGGTTGGAAAAAATTAAGTCCATTTAAGCTTAATTTTAGTTCTAATTAAGATACTTTGAGCTTAAATTGGAGTAATTTGGAAAATAGTTTTTTTTTTTTTTTTAATAATCAAGAGGATTTAACTACACGTAAATCCGAAATTATGGTAATTAATTTCCATTGAATATCAATGTTGGGGATCCTGAAATTAATTCTAAAGTAACTAAAAGATCAAATTGAAAAGTAAACTCTGCAATAAATCAAATTAGGATCTTGGGAAAATTTAAGCACAATTGATTGGTTTGTGACTATGTCGAGAATAATTAGGAGATTATTAACTAAATTTCAGGATTTATAAAAAATCAGTGGGGCGGGGAGTTTGAAAGGAATGCAAATTGACGGTGAGTGGTTTATATTTTTTAATGTTTGGATGTATTATATATTATTTATACCAAATTGGTAAACTTGGCATGATCTGAAAAATATGTTTTCTTGGATTATAATTATTATTCTTTTATTTGGATGACTGTTTGCTCTGTGAGTCTAGGTTTGAATTTTTGTTCCTATTGGTTTAACTGGAAACTTGAAATTGTACATGGAATATTATTCGCATACTTCGGGGACGTTTGACTGAAATTGTCAGTATATGATTATCCATATGCTCGAGTATGTCTAGCTGGAATTGTCGACATGTGCACACTCGACGAGTTGTTTGGGGTATTGAAAATTGTTTCCTCAAACCACTTCATGCTGATTTTCTACGTAATTGGAGAATTATGTGATCATGCTAACTTCATCTCATTTATTAGATTGGATGAATATATTTGATGGTCGTATGTGCTGTGATATTGCTTTCCAAAAATATTTTAAAAGAAAAAAATATTTTAGTTCGAACTTACCACTCACTGAGCACTCTTGCTCAAGTTTTCCAAATGTTTTTCAAAATCTCCCCCTCCCTCCCCCCGATATCAGAAAGAGAGCGATGTATTTTGCTTAGAATCAGTCTGCGGAGTGATTGCAAAAATCATCCCGTCTCGGCAACTGTATTAGTCATGGTAGCAGTTTAATCTTATAATTGATAAATGGTAATGTATTGTATAAAACACTTCTAACTAAAATAGGCTCAGGTATGATTTGTAATAGGAAAAGAAAAAATAAATCCTAGACTGTAGAAGTTCCTTATATCTATAGTCCTCACACTCACTTTCAAATTAGAGGTGAGCTTAGAAAGGCGTGTGACAGTTAGACCTTTATTTTTCTTAAATAAGATTATATTGAATCTTCCAAAAACAAATAATGAGAAGTAAAAGGAAAAGAAAAAAATGTTTGAGCCTAGGTTCGAATTGGAGACCTCTAGTGTGTAAGATTAACATGATAACCAACTACACCACACAAACTACTTCTAAAATAAAAAAAAATTAAACATAATGTTTTAAGTTTACGTTTTTTGTTTCATAAAGGAAAAAATTGGATTGCTATTATTAGAAGGATTGGAAATACAATGATATAAGAAGAAAATAAAAGAAAATGGATTGAGAAAATAAAATACTATTAAAAGATGAAATTCTCCCCCTCACCCTGGCCCCCGAAAAGATTAAATACGTTCAGTCAACCATGCATTTATGAACAAAACAAACTAGAGAAAGTTTACCAACTAAACAAAAGAACATAAAATTACTACTTTACAAACCATTAAAAATTTAGTTGACCCAATATCTCCAATTTTCGATGGAGAACATAAAATACAAGAATTGCCATACAAAACCTTCAAATAAAGAAATATACAAAAGGTTTAATTTGTAAATGATTCCATTTTGAGGTCCATGACTTTTACCACTAGTCTGTATCCATTTCTACCATTGCTTGTTTGAAAGTCAATGGATTCTCTAAGCCATCATCCGGTATGACGACTTGAGTTTGGTTAAAACCATATACTAGTCAGGCTGTTGCACAACCACTACGTCGACAGATTCTCAACTTTTGAGAATGATGTGAAATACTAATTTCATCAAAAACTCTGGTTGAAGGATTTGCTCGATCTACTACTCTTGTTGATCTATCTGTAGTTTCTCTGGACATCTCACTTAATTTTAGCTTACTGCGAGGTTGATGATTTTATGTGGTCTTCCTCAAGGAATGTTGCATTTATCGACACCTTTATCTTTCTCAGGATCATAAAAGTAACCACCTTTTGTCTCTATAGGAGGGCCAATAAATAGGCATACTTTTGAACGACATTCCAATTTATTTGGATTTTGCACCAACACATGTGCTAGGCATCCCCAAATTCTGAAGTGATGTAAACTACCTTTACGTCGTCTTCACAACTCATACGATATTTCTAAAACACTTTTCTAGGGAACCATATTCAATATATACACCAGAGTCTCTACTACGTGATCCAAAAAGAACAAGGCAATTGAGCATGACTCATCATAGAACGAACCATGTCCAACAGGGTTCTATTTCTCCTTTTTGCAACACTAATTTATTGAGGTGTGCCATGTATTGTGAGTTGGGATTGAATTCCATATTCTATCAAATAGTCCTAGAATTTTAAATCCATTAACTCATCACCTCAATCTGATCGAAGTGTTTTAATCTTTTTACCTAATAGGTTCTCAACCTCTACCTTATATTCCTTGAACATTTCAAATGTTTCAGACTTATGTTGCATTAAGTAAATGTAGCCATATCTTGAATAATAATCAATGAGGCTGATGAAATATGCATACCCTTCTCTCGCTTTAACGTTCATTGGATTACAAGGGTCTCAATGTACTAGCTCTAAGGGTTCTTTGGCTCTAAGACCTTTTCTAGTAAAAGATCTTTTGATCATCTTCCTTCAAGACAAGCTTCACATGGCGGTAAGGAGCTATTTTCTAACTGGTTTAGAAGTCCACTTTTAACCAATCTCCCAATCCTATTAAGATTAATGTGACCTAGTCTTAGGTGTCAAAGATAGGCATCTGGAGAAAATTTCTTTTCTCATTATGAGTTTCAGCTATTTTAAACATCTCTATATTCAAAATGACGTAGTCTTAGGTGTCAAAGTAAAATGTAGCTGTGTCAAAGTAAAATGTAGCCATCTCCAATAAATAACTTCATATCTCCCATTACTTTAGCTGAAACAGCCTCCCTCATCCTTACTTTAAAAGTTGCTTTGCCTTCTGTAAGATATTTCCAAGAACTAGTTTCCTGAGCGACAGCACAAATATGATTAGTTTCATCTGAATCAGATCCAGGTTCTTTTATCATTTTCCACTAAACATGTCTCATTTACAAGCAAATCATATTTACTATGTTGTGCTTTCCGTGTTTCTTCATTTAGGACACTCATGATTTCTTAAGTAGAAGTCATGTTCTCAAATTTCTTAGCTAATATATGACATATATTTGCTACAATAATGTTTCAGGCTTATACCAACTCTTTTGGTCAACAAAAGAACTAGGAGATCGAGGACATTCCTCTATTAAAACAAATTCCAAATCATCGTTCGCTAGTATATCCGAATTCCATGTTGATTATTAAGACCGTTAACTAAAGTGGAAGCGTGTAATTCTGAAGGATTCAACGCTAACATTTTAAACAAATTATAATTAGTAAACTACTTTTAAACCCAATTCAATTTTAACAAAAGTAATAATGTACCAAAAAATTAATTATTTATTTGCAATGATGCTATAGTCAGTCAGATTAAGTGCTACCGTGGTGCAGTCAAACATTCCTTCACTAAAGCAAGACATTCTTCACTAAATTCTATCTTTAGAATAACTCTTATTCCTATAGCCACTTAGTTACCGTTTTTGGTCAAGAACTTACTAACACTTAGTAATGCTGTAAGTGTAACCCTCCATTTTAAGACTTCAGAGGTCGGCCCAACGATACTATTAATTGGAAAGTCAAGGTTTGGAATAGACCTAAGAAAACCTATCCATTTCTAGAATTTGAGTAGTTCCAAATCCTTTGTTACAACCCTCCAAGGGGATAGCCGTGGCTAGCGACTAGCTAATGCCACCTAAAAAAAGAAAGCAAGCGCAACATAAGAATCTCACGGTCCAAAATAAAGAAAGAGACCGTAGAACACATTGCCACATATCCTTCACCCACTTACTATGAACTGCTTCCCTCGTTCACCTTCCTATTGACCCATTCAAACACTTTCCGAGTGGAGCAGTTAAGGTAAAATTGACACAAAGCCGAGAATGGATCCCACGATGTGAATTCTTAAAGACGTGAGAGCTAAGATCAATATATCGTATATATTTAATCTTACTATGAACTACTTCCCTTATTCACCTTGATGTTGACCCATGCAAATACTTTCCAAATTGAGGTCACTCCCAGGGTGACACAAGCATGAAACTCACGATGTGAACTCTTAAGACGTGAGAGCTAAGAACAACATATCGTATATGTTATTAATCTCTCACTGATGTATACTAACAACATATCATATATGTTATTTATCAAGTGTTCGACTTGTTTGGGTATACTTTTACTTAAAATTATTCTGGCTAATTAAACAACTTACGTCCATGTGGCTTATCCAAGTATAATGTTTATAATTAGATTTAACCTACGATGTCTGGTTGATAAACCAATTTTACACCTCACATTGCTCACAATGCTCATAAAACCAGTTTAAATTACTGAAGTATTCGGTCATAATCCTCAGGTAGGATGTGTTTTGTAGACCATCAACTTAAGTACCCCCAGCCTTATATAGGATTATATACAAGTTGAGTTTGTAAACCAAGTTTTATAAGATAATGATCTATTTTAACTATTAAAATGAGTGGTTATCCTATGTAAGTATGCAACTTATCTTTGTTATGGATTTTAATGTCTAATCCAATTTTATAATAGCTTATTAAATAATACACATTCTTTGCATCCATAACATATATAAAAGACATTCAAACTTTAATATAACTCTTATATCAAACTTTAGAAACCCTAAACATGCATACTATATATTATAACTCTTTATAATATATTTTCAATACATGTAACATGCTTCTTGTGGTGGAATTTTAAATCTATATGGCATACATTATGCAGATACATCACGTTTGAGCCATAGATACATTATGCTTGGGCCATAGATTTGAGCTTTGGACCAAGCAACAATTTCATAGAGTTAAATTGAAGACCTTTGAGTAAATTGGTTATTTGGAGTTAGACCCAAAAGATTAATTTAAATACTGGATTTATTATTTTAGGTGTTGTTTCAAGGTCTTGCTTGGCAAGAAGTAGATAAACTTGCTTGCATTTATTTAGATTTAATTTTGAGGTAAGTAATCTTACTATTGAAATCGCCTTCATGCCGGGCAATTAAATTAAGAATAATTTTGTTGGTTCTGATACTTAAATAAGCATGAAATATGTTTGAAGCATGTTATATATATGAGCACAATTTAGAATTTCATGAGATATATTAAGAGGACGATGGAGCATGGACCTAAATTCTGAGAAAAAGACACTACTATTACAATGCCATGGCGCCAGGAAAAACTAAGATATATGTTGATGAGCATAACTTCATATGACTTATTATGTGAGTATAAATATGTACCATGCAAAATATTATGAAATTGTGATTGTTTTGTTATGTACATGATCTAGTGCATGAAAATGATGTACTAGAGATGATTCATTAACACTACATTAAACATGTATGTTGAGACTGATTAACATGACATTGATTATGAGATTTTATGGGACTCGTGAATATGTGAATGTTATATATAGTACGAATTTAGATGTGATCTCTTTTATTTTCCACACTCTTTGATTGCATGAAAGTGGTGCATGTCCTTGGGTGCTAGTGCATGAAAGAGATGTACAAACGCTAGTATTTATGAAAGTGATACATACCTAGAGGGGACTGGGGTGTATGAAAGAGGTGCACACTCAGTGGGATATATGTATACAAAAGAGTTGTATACATAACCATATGCACGAAAGAGTTGCACATCCCTACATTCATATAGAATACTTAGGGTGTATGAAAGTGATGCATTCCCAAAGGATATAATGTATACGGAAGAAATATACGTCGAACTTGATGTATGTGAAAGTGACACACGTCTAGGAGAAAGATAAAAGAATGAGTCAAGTAAGAGAAATCTCTTGATCCCACTAGTATAGAGTTTCAATTCATATTGCATTTTTGGACATCAATGCTTTGCCTGGCCTCAATACTGGGGTTACTCACTGAGTATTTTATACTCATGGTTTCTCATGTTTATTTTTTATATAAGGATAAGAACATGCCACCGAATGATAAACAGAATCCGTAATCGAGCTACTGAAACTAGTTTTACACATCCACTCATGTTTTCAAGATTTTATGTTCAATATTTATAGTCTTGATGTTTGAACTTGATTTTTTGCTATTTGTTCTTTTAGACTTTTGAAAAGAAATTTCTAGTTTTGTTTTATGGTTTTAAGGATGCCCGGTTAAATTTATTTTAGTTATTTAGTTTTAATAAAGTTATTTATTTTATAGCATTTAATCGATTTTTACCAAATCATGAAAAGATGTCAATTTGAATTGGATGCATGCATGTCTATAGTAACGGCCTAGTTTAAGTCCTAGGGAGCTGGGTTGTTACATCTTCACTCATTCATCATAAATTTCATTCTCAAACTACAGTATCATAGTCTCGAAAATCCAACCGATGCCACTTTTGTTAAGCATTTCCTAGATGGCGTTGTACTTCGCCTTCGTTGTACGTAGACAATAGTCAACATGGGGTGAAGTCATCGACATCTCGGTATCTTTTCTACCATCATTCTTTCAATTTGATTGAAGTTCTCATTCTTGAATCCTATTTCAAAATTTCCATGACTATTCAAGCGTAGCTCGTTTATCGTTGGCACTAAATCTACATCTTCAATAGCTATCAATTAATGCTTGTTTTGATGGAATGTACAAGCATATAGTGGAAGCAATCAGAATCAATAAACACTCTAATTATATTTAATTTGAGTTTCAAAGCATGCAAGAAAACAATTTTCAAAGAAAAAGGTTTCAAGAACTTGTACCTTTGAAAAAATCCACCAAATCCAAGCTGCTCTCCTTGAATTGGACTTTCAAATCAACAGTAGAACACCAAGAGAGTCTTCTCTACTATTCTCTAATTTAGATTGAGAGGTGAAAGCTCAGAATTGAGATCAATTAGATCAGAGAAAGGAAAAGGTTTGAGAGATAGTGGAGACTTTCTAGAATTTCACAAATTCATCATTCTTCTCTTTCAATCTCAAAAAATTGAAGATGTTAAGTAACAATTACATGCAACCACTAAATTAATCAGTCTCTTGACACATCAAGAAGCAACATGGAAGTGGGCTAGGTGTTAAGTTCAATGAGATTCCACTTCAATTGGAAAAATCCACTAACTATTTAGATTTTCCAATTTAAAATTCGAAAATTTTCATTATCTAAAATTGATTTAGTTCAAAGCTAATCAAGTACAAAATTCAATTTCTAAAATTGAATTTGAAAATTGAAAATGAATTTGATTTTATTTAGTTAAACAAATTTAATTAATTAAATAATAATTTAATATCAAATATTAAATTAATTAAGCACCTATATCATACTTGAATCCTATTCATGTAATTAATATTTTAAATATTTTAAACTCTCCAATATCATACTTGAATCCTATATCACCTATAACATTTAAATATTTTAAACTCTCTGATTACGTTTAATTTCAACAAAATTAAACGTTAATTATATCGAATATAATTATTCAAACCCTAAATTGAATTTGAACATTTCAAATTCAAACCCGAAATGGAAATTTGAACACTTCATATTAAAACCTTAATTTTGATTTTGAACATTTCAAAACCACTCAATTCGTTAATTCAAGGTGTCATGTTTTACGAGCTAGTAAAGGGACCTTATGAATCTACAGATCTTAAGTTCCAACGGTTGGAGATTAATTGGCTAAACTCTTTAAACCAAATTAATCAATATTCTTTAACTATCAAGTCACACCACTATAGCTCAATAGTTGCACTGTCCCGACTATAGATATATTTATGTCCAATTGATTTAATTGTAATCAATAAGTCAATCCTTCATAGGTTATTCGTAATATCGACAGGGTGAAATGTTGTTTTACCTTCGAAATTACATCTTACTCCTTAAGTCCAACTGATCCTCTAATGAATAATTGGTTTTGTGATCCAATAACTAAATCAAGCCCCTCTTGGACCAATGAGAGGGTGGGGCCTCTTGTTCAAGATCTGGATCCAGTACTTAAGAAAACAACTTTTCTACTATCCCTAAATTGGGTAGGTGTGAATTTATCTTGTACCCTATGTCCTCAGCTATCTACATGGTCTTACCCCTGAAATGGGAGGCTTATTGAGCCGACGTTGTTGAGCCAACTCTCATCTATGCAAATCTAAGGATAATCTCAAATAAACAAGAGTTCATAGTTATCTTAGGATTAAGGTCGAGTTACCTAGGTCATCGATTTGAAACAGTTAGTCTTAAATAGTAAACAACGTTATAAAGTAAGAGTGACTTATTTCTTGGTTCGATCTTTTGTAAACTCATTGCATAGGATACCCCTACTCCTCATCTCACTAAATGATCGAATCAGGATCACTTCATTTGTAGCACTTTACAATAAATTGTAACAACTATAGAGTTGGTTGCATCCGATAGTGTTACAGGAATAAGGAACCCAACCTTATTCATATACTATAGACCGTTTTGGCTATTTACTCAAACTTGATCCATCTTTATGTGGCCACATAAATTTCATATATTCATATAATAGTCATAGATCTTTAGTTTATTAGATTTAGTTTTTACAAGTACAATTTACGTATTCAACAACAACTTTATTGAATAAACGACAATAACAACTTTATTAATAATGGAATATGTTTAACATTACAAACTACAAGTTTTAGGACATACAACGCAAAATGTTTAGCCCTCGACCACTTCATTTTGAAGTGGTCACCTCACCATCCATCCTACAAATGGCAAATTTAAACCATCACTCAGGATTCATACACAATTCTTTGACATAAAAAGAAAAGATAAAAGAAAACAAAATATTAACAAAGAAAAACAAATATAAAACGCCAAAAAGAAAAGAAAATGTTAACAAGAGAAATACAAACATAAAACGTCAAAATAAAAATTATAATTAAAAAAATATACGAATAAGCTATCAAAACAATTACTTGAAAACAACCTGATTGACATATTATAATGTTTGATGTGAAAAAGATTCATTCAGAATAAATCACTCCTCCCATCCCCAACACTTAATAGGATATGCTACAATACGTAAAGCACTTCTATAATATATGAATGAACAACCAGTATCCAAATTAACATTTTATATATTTATAAACTAGTATTACATTCTATTAAGACCCAAAAAAAAACAAAAAAAAAAAACTATAAGTTAAATCTTACACAAATCGTCAAACAAAACTTGCTGATTCTGTTTGAACCTCATTAATGTCTTCTTATTTATATGCACTTTTTGTCATAAACCATGTTTACTTCTCTCCATGTTATTTGAAGGACGAACACGTATAAGAACCTGTAAAAATTTAACACCAAAGTGAGGCCAATAGCTAAACGCAACAACAAATTTATATAGAATATTGAATAAAACAATTTTGATACAAGTATTAATAAAAGAGGAAAACTATTTTGATACAAGTACTTTAAATATTTAAGCATTTCATTATCCATGCAAGTACATATCTAGGAAAACTTGTCCCAAATGTACACTTAATATCGAATAAAACAAAGATTCGAACTCCCAAAAAGAACTAAACAAAGGAAGAAGAAGAAGCAAGCAAGCATGAGCATGAATTAGTTAAACAACAAAAGCACTTTGGATGTTTGAATCAAAAGGGAATATTCAACAATGGATAAATTAAAACAACCTGCAATATCTATCCTATGGACACTTGGTTCTGCTCATCAAACTAGATCAAGATAGAGAATGAATGTTTGATCGGTACTCATTTTACTTGCATTTTCTAGTCAGGCGTGAAAAGGCACACACTCTTGATATTTACCACCATCATAAAACATGTAATGATTGAATGAAGTCATATTCTCTAAAAATCTAGAAGTAACAGTTGCACAAATCAAAAGAAGGCGAATTTTTTTCAATAAATGTCTGAACAATAACAAAATTTGGATACAATCTTAGTGGACTAATCGCTATGCACCCTATCCATGAAAAGAAAATTTTCAAACCTCTCTTTTCACGGACATCGGGTTACTATCACATGTACAGACAACTACTAGTTTTCTTAAAGTTAGACCTTTAATTTTCTTAAAGAAGATTATATTGAATCTTCCAAAAATATATAATGAGAAGTAAAAAAAAAAAAAAATGTTTGAGCCTAGGTTCGAAATAGGGACCCTCTCGTGTGTGAGACTAGCATGATAAACAACTACATCACCCAAACAACCTTTGGCAAAAACAAAATTTAAAACATAATGTCTTAAGTTTATATTTTTTTTATTCAGACAGGAAAAAATTGGATCGCCATTATTAGAAAGGTTAGAAATACAATGATATAAGATGAAAATAAAAGAAAATGGATTGAGAGAATAAAATACCATAAAATGATGAAACTCTCCCCCTCCCCTTGGCACCCCAAAACATTAAAAACGTTCAATCAATCATGCACTCATAAAAAAACGAACTAGAGAAAGTTTACCAACTAAACAAAAGATCAAAAAGTTACTACATTACAAACCATTAAATTTTAGTTGACCCAATATCCAATTTTCAAATGGAGAACATAAATTACAACTCCCATACAAATTGAAGTAGGCTTTTATCCACTAGTCCTTATTCACATCTTCCATTGCTTGTTTGAAAGTCAATAGATCATCTAACCTATCATCAGGTATGATGACCTGAGTTTCTGTTAAACTCATACCGATTAGGCTATTGCACAACCCTCCCACTATGTCGAGACATTCTCAACTCTTGAGAAGGATATGAAGTACTAGTCTCATCAACAACTTTTATTAAAGGACCTGCTCGATCAAAAACTCTTATTGATCTATCTGTAGTTTCTCTGGACATCTCACTTAATACGAACTTACTGCGAGGATGATGATTTTTAATGTGGTCTTCCTCAAGGAATGTTTCATTTATCGACATAAATACTTTACTTCTAGAGAATCATAAAAGTAACCACATTTTGTCTCTTTAGGATAGCCTACAAATAGACATACTTTTGAACGACGTTTCAGCTCCTTTGGATTTTGCACTAACGCATGTGTTGGGCATCCTAAAATCCTGAATTGACGTAACTACCTTCACGTCTCCTCCATAACTTGTGAGGTGTTTTTGGAACACTTTTCGAGGGAACCATGTTTAATATACACACCACAGTCTCTACTGTGTGACCCAAAAAGAACTTGGCAACTGAGCATAACTCATCATAGAACGAACCATGTCCAACGGAGTTCTATTTCTCCTTTCTGCTACATCATTTTGTTGAGGTGTGCCAGGTGCTATAAGTTGTGAATGAATTCCATGTTCTATCAAATAGTCCTGGAATTTTAAGTCCATCAACTCACCACCTCAATCTGATTGAAGTGTTTTAATCTTTTTACTTAATTGGTTCTCAACCTCTACCTTATATTCCTTGAACTTTTCAAGCATTTCAAACTTATGATTGTTAGGATTGGTGTCATAAATCTCTTGTTCTGTAGTTTGTAAAATTGTATAAACATGTTATAGTTAATAAAATAATTGTTATTTTATTAGCATACACTCAATCCAATAAACTAAATATAAGATTATTTTATGTAATTTGAACAAGTATGTAGAGACATACAGGCGGATTCTGTTTAAATAATAACCTAAATGGTCTGTAGTAGATGGATAAGGCTAGGTACTTTATCCTGGATACATTACAGATACGACCTGCTTTGTAGGTGTTGCAAGTGTTGTAAAGTGCTACAAATGATCATATCCTGATCATTCATGCGGAGACATGTGAGCAGGGGTATCCTATACAAATTGTTTGTATAAGACCGGACTATGAAATGATTAGTCTCTTTATATAACCCCATTAATAATAGAGACTTACATTTCACTAGGAAGACCATAGGTGGCATGACCTGAATCCTGAGTGAGTTATGAACTCCTACTCATGATAGCAATACTTTGATTTGTATGGGTGAGAGTTGCCAGAATGCCAACTCAATAAGCCTACTATTTTGGGGATTTGTCTTACTGAGGAGTTGGGAACATAGCATGTAACACCTAAAAAGTTTGTGGTAGTCTAATTTCAAGAATTTTTATTATCTGAGTTGTGAACTCTGGCTCCATAGTGCAGTCGGCGATACACCCCTGCTTAGTGCTTCACCACACTATAGATCCTCCGTTAAGAGTAAAGACCGACCCTGAAGTAGACTTGCGAGAGTCCTTATCAGTTTGAAAGTCAGAATCCGTGTATGCAACAAAGATCAAATCCCTAGATCCATACACGAGTATATAATTCCTTGTTCTCCAAAGATACTTGAGGATATTCTTCACTGTTGTCCAGTGACCCTAGCTAGGGTTAGACTGATACCTACTGACTATGCCCACAGCGTAGCAGTTGTCTGGCCTAATACAGAGCATCACATGCATCAAACTGCCAATGGAAAACGCATATGGAACCCATCTCATTTCCTCAACTTCTTGAGGTATTTTAGGACACATGTCCTTAGACAAAATGACTCCATGCCTGAATGGCAGTAGGCCCCTCTTGGAGTCCTGCATCGAGTAGTTAAGCAACATATTGTCAATGTACGAAGCTTGAGACAGTGCAAAGACTTTGTTCATATGATCTTGAAAGATCTGTATACACAGAACAAACTGAGCCGCTCCAAAATCTTGCATTTGGAGTTTGGTCGCTAGCCAGTTCATAAATGCACTTAGTAGACCGACATCATTCCCAATGAGTAGTATATCGTCTACATACAACACTAAGAAAACTACCGAAGCGTTGACGATCTTCTTGTAGACACGAGGTTCATCAACGTTCTAGTCAAAGCCATACGATTTGATCGCAGTATCAAACCGTATGTTCAAGATGTAGATGCCTGTTTCAGCCCATAAATGGACCGATTCAATTTGTAAACTTTTTGCTCTTGACCTTGGGCAATGAATAACTCAGGTTACACTTGTAAATGGTCTCCTCAAGATTACACTTCAGAAAGGCCATTTTGACGTCTATTTTTCAGATCTCATAATTATAATATGTAAGACCCTAACACTAAATCTAGGATAGAAGGTTACTAAGAGAAGAAAAAATTCTAAGTAGTAAAATGTTAAAGAAATATTACTAAAAGAAGTATGTGTTAGAGCAAGACAAAATAGTGAATGCGTTAGTGCTAAGTTTCTAGGGGATCAAAAGGTGGCAAAAAAAAATAAGTGCTTGGACTATGGCTAACGCATGTGAAGGGCCTAAGTGCATTGAACAAAAAGGATGATTAGATGGCTAGCCCTAAGGGATGCGTGGGCGACTAGCTCTATGTTGCGCTGATTGTTGGACGCAAGGGGGCGTAGGCAGCGGTCGAAGGCTTGCACACATGAGCAGTTGACGCAAGGGCGTGCACGGATGCAAAAGGCATGCGAACGCAAGGGTAGGAAAGGACGCGGGAAGGCATGCACTAGAGGGTGGCATGCATCGATGCACAGCGCTCTGCTAAGTGTCAGTCCATGCGTCGAGCACCCTGCTGAGCGCCCATGCGCCTGGCACCCATGCCACATGCCCATGCTTTTGTGACTAGCGTCTATGCCAAGCGCCTATGCATCGACCATGGTAAGTCGATGCGGCCAAGCGCTTTTGCGTCGATACGAACCAAGGCGTGCAGCGAAGGGGTTTACGGCAAAGGAAGTATGCGTTGTTGGTCGAAGGCATGCGTCTATGATGCACGAAAAAGCTACATATGACAAAGGCTATGCGTCGATAGCATTGGACGGCCAAGAACATGCGATGGTTATAGCCACACTATGCGATAGTTAATAGAAGTGTGGGCGCATGGACAAAAGGAAGGCTGATCGATTTAGGCTATGGATTCGATGTTATGAATAATAACTCAAAGGTTGCATTGACAAAAACCTCAAGAGAAGGTGGCACCGTCCAAGAGATGTTCCATAAACATACTAAATTATATGAATAAACATCCTTAGGCACTAAGTAAATGAGGTGGCGGAAGGAGGGTTCATGCAAAAGTGATTCTTATCAGTCTAAGTAGGAGGTGGAAGAAGGAGGTTTCATGCAAAAGTGACTCTTATCACGCTAAGTAAGAGGTGGAAGAAGGAGGTTACATGCAAAGTAAGAAATTTAGCTAGCAAATTAAGGTTAATACAACTCATGGCATTGCTGAAAGAAGTTAGTGTTGGCAGCCTAAAACAGAGACATTTGTAGGTTGAGTTGTCACAAGGGAGAGAGCTCAAGGATGCTATAAATAGAAGGGTCGGGCAAGAACATTTCATTCGTGCCATTTCCAAAATCTCAGTGTTAAGAGTCTATTTAGAATATTAAGTTTGGGTACTGAGGCTGCCAAAATAATTAGATTCGAAGGAGTTAAAGTTGTATTGTTGAATTTGGAGGCTCGCACGAACGCATAAACTCGCCCAGCCAACATGTCGACCTGACGCTGTGCCCATCCTGCAACATAGTGCACCAGCCCAACGTCGCAACCAATCGTGCGACGCAGCACGCACGCCACCTACACAAGGCCGGATGCCTCAGCTGCCTTCCAACATCCTTGCACGCACCACAGTTAAAATAGCCTCTAAAGGGCTGATTTTAAGGTTTTGACTATAAGGTAAGCTGGTATTTTTAATATATAAAGGTATTTTGACTATTTTAGCTTTATTTGGTGATATAACAGTATTAATTGGGAATTTTCATTGAAATGGAGGAAATCTCAGGGAGATACTCTCAAAGTAAGTTCCAGTAGAAAATCTTGCAAACGGTGAGTGGTTATTAAGATTTATGCATTGGTATATGAATAAATACATAGGTATGTACAAGATGCATGATTGTGATGTTATTATGCTTGCCATGATATTGTCTATATACTTACTATGGAAACTAAGACTATGCCCGAAATATATAGTTAGTATGTTTAAAAGGGTACTTGGCGGGAAAATATAGTCAGCTTCGATCGGTGGGAAATGATAGTCGGTGACGACCGGCGGAAAATATAGTCAAGATACCTAAGCATGGCTGGCGAAAAATAGTTGTCGATATGCACATTGGCGAGAAAACGGGATATAGGAAAGTTTCCATGAATAGTTGTTACTATTGTTATTATATTCACAATATGAACATGCCTAGTATAGCATGTGGTTGGAGGAAAATGATTGATTAGGATTACACATGAACATGCATAGGTTATAATGAAATTGTTGATTATGTGATTGATTTCCCAAAAATATGTTTTTGTAATTAAAGCTATTGTTATTTTAAAAGGCACCACTCACTAGGCTTATTATTTCACACTTTTCGAAATGTTTTTCTATCCCCCCCCAGGTTGCGAAGGGAGCGTTCATGGAAGAGTCTTCAACCACCAAACACCAGGACAGGGTAAATCTTTCAAGGCATGGCTCGAATTGTGTAATAGAAGAGTATAGGAAAATTTGACTACATGTATAATTTGTGTGGTTTTTGTAAACATGTTAAGGTTTCTAAAAGATAAAGGGTAAATGATAAATTAAAAATACTGTCTTAGAATTTTATTAGTATGTCTTCATGCTCTCTTTTAAGTCTTGGGTTAAGGCTAGGGAGAGGGTGTGACAATATGGTATCAGAGCCAAGGTTTACGTAAAACCTAGAAAGTTAAGTCTAGCATAAGTATAAATTGAAACTAGAGAAAAGAAAAAGGGAAAAAGAGGTAAGTTAAAGCCAAAGCGGCGTTGGGAAAAAGGCTTACCTAGGGTGTGGAAGCCGGGTAGTACTAGAAACTTGTCTAGGAAGGAACCTAAAAAGGAGAGATATAATGATGTACATTAGGAAAATCTAAAATGAATAACAAAAGATTAGGAAGGGTTAGGAAAATAAGTAAAGGATAATAGATGGACATAGGAAATTTCGAGGAAGGGAAAAAGGAATAAAAAGATTAGTAGATAGTAACCTGAATAATGCCCACTGTAGGAAATGAATCCGAGCAAGCAGACCTGATGGTGGAATGACTCCTAGATGCGAGAAGAAAACCGTGGTGCTAACTCAGTGGAAATCCTTGAAATGTCTGAACATAGTGTGAATAATGATATCGAACACCCTACTACCTTGACTAATACAAACTTAATGGAATCCCGAAATAATAAGGGATGTCCAAAATGCGGTAAGAATCATAGCGGTTCATGCTTGAAGGGGACCGAAATCTGTTACGGATGTTGTACGTATGACCATATCCGTAAGAATTGTTATGTTTTTCAGAAGAGAACAAGAGAAATCCAGGAGCAATTCCAGTGGGAGATGGCTGGAGGCTCAAGCTTCGCAAGCAACAATGTATACCAGAACTGACAGTAGATCAAGAATGAGTACGAGTGGCTAAAAAGGATATTCCTTAGTGTATAGTGATAGAATTTGAGGAACAACCTGCACTTGAATCCAACAATGTAGAATCTTACAAGTTTTGTATTCTCTTCACTGGTCATGTGCAGGAAAGATGCCTGTGGAGAGACGAGCAAATGAGAATTAACTTTGAAAACCTATATCTACATGATAGAGAGTAAATAGAAAACTCTGAAGACTAAAGTTAGCTAGTGATGTAAATAGGAACTGTGTATATAAATAAAAGTAGTATGTTTTGTTGATAATGCATGTTTAATTTATATGTGGTTGGTTGTAGATAAAATGCTGAGAAGTGGGAAACGTAGAACTTGGAAACCCTCTAGAAATGAAAGTGAAAGTGCCTCAAGTCATCAGAGATAAAAGACAAGGGAAGAAGAACAAATGGATAAATTCACCCAAAGACTTCAAGAAAGTTTAGGGAATATACAACCTGATCTCGAGAAAAAATATGGGATAGAATGATTGAAATCATTGGGAACCACAAACTTTAAAAGAACAAAAGACCCTAAAAATGCAGAAGTGTGGATGAGTCAGTTAGAAAAATTTTTGGGGTAATGAGATGCCCTAAAAATAGAAAGGTAAGTCTTGTGACATTCTTACTACAAAAACAGGCGGATGACTGGTGGAAATTACTGAAGAATAGAAGAGGGGACCAAGAAGAAATGTGTTGGGAAGAATTTCGAGAAGCATTCTTCGAGAGATTCTATCCTCGATCATTCAGAGATATGAAACAAGATGAGTTTCTACAGCTCATGCAGGAAAACATGATGGTAATAGAGTATGAATTAAAGTATACTGAGCTATCCACGTATGCTTTAAACATAATCGTGGATGAAAAGGAGTGCTATCGGAGGTTTGAATCAGGATTAGGACAAGAGATCCAAACTTCTGTCACAGCAACCGGGGAGTGGGGAGAATTTTCAAAACTAGTAGAAGTCGTAATGAGAGTAGAAAAAAGTTTAATGGCAGAAGAACTAAGACTAGAAGAGGGCCCATCCATGAGTAGGTGGCGGAAGGAAGAACCAAGAAATTTTACTCCCAAAATAGAAAATAGAAGTGTGTGGAAGAGAAGAGGAATTACAAATACTAAAGCAGACCCCGAACGAGAAAGCCAGATAAGGGAATCAATGCCGAGTGTAAATCAAAAATTGAGATGCCCGATTTGTATAAATATCACTAGGGAAAATGTTGGGAACAAACCCAAGGACGATCGCGTACATGTTTTAAGTGTGGTAACCCGAGACACTTTAATTGTGAATGTCCCCAGTTGATGGTTGCTGGAAATAAACTACTGCCAAACAGCCCAGGAATGAAAGCAATGACTGTCGAGGGAGGACAGATTGTTGGAGGAAGAAAAGAGGAAACAGGAAAAATGACATTGGGACAATTATATGGGTTAAGCTAGGGAAGAAGATATATCAGTCGTGGGAAAAGGGAAAGAGAAAATTCAAGAAGACTAGGATAGAAGCTGTTATGTAATAAAACTGTATTAAGCAAATCAATTAATAAAAATTTTGTTGTAAAATAAGATTTGTTTAATTTCGGGGACGAAATTATTTTAAGGGGGTGGTAAATGAAAGACTCAAACACTAAATCTAGGATAGAGGGTTACTAAGAGAAGGAAAAATTCTAAGTAGTAAAATGTTAAAGAAATATTACTAAAAGAAGTATGTGTTGGAGCAAGACAAAATAGTGAATGCATTAGTGTTAAGTTTCTAGAGGAAATGGAGAGGATCAAAAGGTGGCCAAGAAAAACAAGTGCTTGGACTATGGCCAACGCATGTGAAGGGCCTAAGTGCATTGAATGCAAGGAAGAGATGTGTGGGTGGCTGGCTCTATGTTGCGCTGATCGTTGGATGCAAGGGGGCGTGGGCAGCGACCATAGGCTTGCACACGTGAGCAGTAGACACGAGGGCATGCACAAATGCAAAAGGCATGCAGACGCAAGGGTAGGTAAGGACGCGAGCAAGGCATGCGCTGGAGGGTGGCATGTGTCGATCCACAGCGCTCTGCCAAGCGCCCGTCCATGCGTCGAGCGCCCTGTCGAGCGCCCATGCGCCCAGCACCCATGCCACACTCCCATGCGTCGGTGACTAACGCTTATGCATCGATGCGGCCATGGTAAGTCGATGAGGCCAAACGCTTATGCATCGATACGAACCAAGTCATATGGCGAAGGGGTTTGCAACAAAGGAAGTATGCGCCATTGGTCGAAGGCATGCATCTATGATGCACGGAAAAGCTATAACATATGACAAAGGCTATGCGTCGATGGCATTGTACAACCAAGAATATGCGATGGTTATAGTCACACTATGCGATAGTTAATAGAAGTGTGGGCGCATGGATAAAAGGAAGGCTTATCGATGGAGGCTATGGATGCGATGTTATGAATCATAACTCAAAGGTTGCATTGACAAGAACCTCAAGAGAAGGTGGCACCATCCAAGAGATGCATCCATAAACATACTAAATTATATGGATAAAAATCCTTAGGCACTAAGTAAATGATGTGGCAGAAGGAGGGTTCATGCAAAAGTGATTCTTATCACTCTAAGTAGAAGGTGGAAGAAAGAGGTTTCATGCAAAAGTGACTCTTATCACACTAAGTTGAAGGTGGAAGAAGGAGGTTACATTCAAAGTAAGAAATTTAGCTAGCAAAAAGAGACATTTGTAGGTTGAGTTGTTAGAAGGGGGAGAGCTCAAGGAAGCTATAAATAGAGGGGTCGGGCGAGAACAGTTCATTCATGCCATCTCCAAAATCTCAGTGTTAAGAGTCTATTTAGAGTATTAAGTTTGGGTTCTAAGGCTTCCAAAATAATTAGAGTTCGAAGGAGTCAAAGTTGCGTTGATGCATTTGGAGGCTCGCACGGACGCATAAACTCGCCTAGCCAACGCATCCATCGTAACGCAGCGTGAGCCTCGCACCAGTCAACGCGTTGACCGTGATGCTGCACCCATCCGTGCAACATAGTGCGCGTCAGAAAACGCCACGGCCAACCGTGCAACACAGCACGCGCGCCTCCTGCACAAGTCTGGTTGCCTCAGCTGCCTGCCAGCATCCTTGCACGCACCACAGTTAAAATAACCTCTAAAGGGCTGATTTTGAGGTTTTGACTAAGTTTTGAGTAAGGTAACCTGGTACTTTTAATATATAAAGGTATTTTGACAATTTTAGCATTATTTGGTGATATAACAGTATTAATGTGGAATTTTCATTGAAATGGAGGAAATCTCAGGGAGATACACTCAAAGTAAGTTCCAATAGAAAATCTTGCAAACGGTGAGTGGTTATTAAAATTTATGCATTGCTGTATGAATAAATGCATAGGTATGTACAAGATGCATGATTGTGATGTTATTATGCTTGCCATGATATTGTCTGTATAATTACTATGGAAACTAAGACTATGCCCGAAATATATAGTTCGCATGCTTAAAAGAGTACTTGGCAAGAATATAGTCGGCTTTGATCGACAGGAAATGATAGTCGATGACGATCGGCGGGAAATATAGTCAATATACCTAAGCATGGCTAGCGGGAAATAATTGTCGATGTGCACATTGGTGAGAAAACATGATATAGGAAAGTTTCCATGAGTAGTTGTTACTATTGTTATTATATTCATAATATGGACATGCCTAGTATAGCATGTGGTTGGAGGAAAATGATTGATTAGGATTACACATGAACATGCATAGGTTATAATGAAATTGTTGATTATGTGATTGATTTCACAAAAATATGTTGTAATTAAAGTTATTGTTATTTTAAAAGGCACAACTCACTGGGTTGATTATTTCACACTTTTTCAAATGTTTTCTTCTATTCCGCCCCCCCCCCCCCCCCCCCAGGTTGCGAAGGGAGCGTTCATGGAAGAGTCTTCAACCACCAAACACCAGGACTTGGTAAATCTTTCAAGGCATGGCTCGGATTGTGTAATAGAAGAGTATAGGAAAATTTGACTACATGTATAAATTTTGTGTGGTTATTGTAAACATGTTAAGGTTTCTAAAAGATAAAGGGTAAATGATAAATTAAAAATATTGTCTTAGAATTTTATTAGTATGTCTTCATGCTCTCTTCTAAGTCTTGGGTTAAGGTTAGGGAGGGGGTGTGACATAAGAAGTTGCAATGGACGGGAGGATGCAGATCGACTTTAACATGGCAACAATCAAGAAAGTCTCCTCATAGTCGGTTCTCTCTACCTGGGTATAATGCTTTGCCACAAGTGGAGCCTTGAAGGTTTGCACCTTCCCATCAACACCCCGTTTGCGCTTGTAAATCCATTTAAAACCTATATGTTTTACCCATCAGGCTGAACTATAAGATCCCATATTGAGTTGAAGTACATCTACTCCATCTCGAGATCCATGGCCTTGACCCATTCATCTTGGTCAACACCCTTCATTGCCTTCTGATAAGAAATCGGATCCTCAACATTGCCATCTACTACCATAGCTAGGATTTCCATCAAACCCAGACAACAAATGGGCAGGTTCACAACCCTCCCAGTGCGTCGAGGTTCGCTCAACTCTTGAGGTGGAACCGACCTACTAGATGAACTATCATCAATAACTTTTGCTGATAAAGCAGGTCCTTCAACAACTCTTATTGAAGTTGTAGTAGTTTCATTGGAAAGCTCACGCAACACAACTTTACTACGTGGACTATGCTCCCTAATATGATCCTCCTACTAGAAAGTAGCGCTCTAGAAACAAACACCCTATTTTCCGACGGATCATAAAAATAACCCCCTCGTGTACCTTTGGGGTAGCCTACATAGAGGCATAACTACGATCGTGGTTCCAACTTTTTGGGATTCGCCTCAAGAACATGTGTAGGGAAACCCCAAATGAGGAAGTGACGTAAACTAGCTTTATGCCCGTTCCACAACTCTAGAGGTGTTCTCGCAACACTCTTGGAAGGAACACAATTGAGTATGTATACTGTAGTCTCCACTTTGAAAACCTAAAACGAGTCTGGTAAGGAAGCGTAACTCATCATCGAACGAACCATGTCTAACAGGGTTCTATTTCTCCTCTCTACTATACCATTCTGTTGAGGTGTACCCGGTGCTGAGAGTTGGGAAATGATTCCATGTTCTATCAAATAGTCTTGGAATGACGAGTCCAAAAACTCTCCACCTCGATCTAATCGAAGTGTTTTAATCTGTCTATCCAAAGCGTTTTCAACTTCAGCCTTGAACTCTTTGAACTTTTCAAAGGATTGAGACTTCCGTTGCATTAGATAAACATATCCATACCTAGAGTAATCATCAATAAAAATGATAAAATACTCATAGCCAGCTCGGGCTCGCACATTCATAGGACCACAAAGGTCAGAATGCACTAACTCAAGAGGCTTTTTGGCTCGATAACCTTTTCCAGTAAAAGGTCTTTTAGTCATTTTACCCTCAAGGCAAGATTCGCACACCGGTAAAGAATTTTCTTCTAACTAACTTAGAAGTCCATTCTTCACCAATCTTTCAATCCTATTGAGATTGATGTGCCTTAATCGAAGGTGCCAAAGTTGGGCACTTTCTTTTGGATAAATTTGTTGATGTTTAGATTGAGTTATGGTAGATTTAAACAACTCGATGTTATAGAGGGAACTTAAGGCTAACAGTCTTAGCATATACAAGTTACTTTCTAGATAAGCTGTACAAATTTCAACACCATCTTTAAGAATAAACACTTTACTCACATTAAAAGAAAGCCTATATTTACATTGTAACAAACACTTTACAGAAATAAGGTTCCTCTTAAGTTTAGGAACAACATATACATCTTTTAAAACTAGAAACCTATTTTGTAAAGATAACTGAATGCCTCCCACTGCCACAGCTGAGACGACGTGCCCGGTGCCTACTTGCATCATCACTCACCAGCCTCTAGCTATCGCCAGGATGTAATCCTCTGAAAAGAAGAACAAACGTGATTAGTGGCGCCCAAATCAATTATCCAAGCAGAATCATCATTCTACACTAAATATGTTTCTAGTACAAGTAAATCATATTTACCTTTATTTTCCTTGGCCTTAGCCTTGGCGGCCTTCCTTTCCTTCAGCCAGTGAGGACAATTCCTCTTCCAATGTTCATCCTAATTGCAGTGGAAATATTTTCCCTTTTCAACCGACAGCGGACGCCTTCTTGGGGCGGCAGGTGGCTGGTTAGCAGGCGCTTTTTCCTTGCCCTTACCACCCTTCTTCTTCTTCCCCTTTGCAGAGTTAGAAGTAAAAGGTGCAGACTTTGTTCCTGAGGTCGAACCTCGATGGAACGTCCTAGAGGATGAAGCAACATTTACCTCAACCTTTTTCCTCCCCTTACTTTTCAGTAAAGATTGGTATGTCTGCAACTCGTTGAGGAGAGTTGTAAGGGTGTATTTCACTTTGTTAAGAATCACATTGCTAACAAAGTGCAAGAAGCTCTCCAGCAAAGAATGCAGGATTATGCTAACCTGACTGCCCTCATCGATACTAAACGCATTCATCTCCGCCATATTGAAGTGACCATCATATTAAGCACATGTTCACAAACAGAGGTTTCTTCCTCCATTTTGGAGTTGAAGATGTATTTAAGAGCCTCGTGCTTGAGATGTTCAGACAGTTATCCAAACATCCCCCGCAGGGACTCCATAATCTCACACGCTGAGACCATGGGCTCATTTTTCTTGGCCAACACGTCATTAAGACTAGCCAAGATATAGGCTCGTGCCTTCTCATTTTCCCGTCTCCATCGCTCATACGCCTCTAAAACATTTTGAGTGGTGTTGAGAGCTTGAATAGGAGGACAAACCTCCATAAGGGAAAACATGAGATCCTCGATGATTAGTGTCATCGTGATCATATGTTTCCATGTCAAAAAGTTGTCACCAGTAAGTTTCTCGGTGCTAAGTAAAGCTATAGTGGTTGTAGCCATTTTCAAGAAATTTATTGCTGAAAAACGAACAACTTTTATAAGATTTTGCTAAACCAGAGTCCCACCCTAATGAGCACATCGTAGGGAAGAAACAAATTACGACAAGAGACTAAGTAACCTTATCCTCTTACAAAAGATCGAATAAAGAAATGTGCAAAACTGCCATCCTATAGGGGGACACTCCCAGGGTGCCTCGAGGCGATGCGCAGAAGCTTTATTCAATCCAACGAGGGAAACTGTGGTATATGATGTCACGCTTTTCGCTTCCACTTACTATAAACTGTGGTATATGGTGCCTACTTGCATCATCACTCACCAGCCTCTAGCTATCGCCAGGATGTAATCCTCTGAAAAGAAGAACAAACGTGATTAGTGGCGCCCAAATCAATTATCCAAGCAGAATCATCATTCTACACTAAATATGTTTCTAGTACAAGTAAATCATATTTACCTTTATTTTCCTTGGCCTTAGCCTTGGCGGCCTTCCTTTCCTTCAGCCAGTGAGGACAATTCCTCTTCCAATGTTCATCCTAATTGCAGTGGAAATATTTTCCCTTTTCAACCGACAGCGGACGCCTTCTTGGGGCGGCAGGTGGCTGGTTAGCAGGCGCTTTTTCCTTGCCCTTACCACCCTTCTTCTTCTTCCCCTTTGCAGAGTTAGAAGTAAAAGGTGCAGACTTTGTTCCTGAGGTCGAACCTCGATGGAACGTCCTAGAGGATGAAGCAACATTTACCTCAACCTTTTTCCTCCCCTTACTTTTCAGTAAAGATTGGTATGTCTGCAACTCGTTGAGGAGAGTTGTAAGGGTGTATTTCACTTTGTTAAGAATCACATTGCTAACAAAGTGCAAGAAGCTCTCCAGCAAAGAATGCAGGATTATGCTAACCTGACTGCCCTCATCGATACTAAACGCATTCATCTCCGCCATATTGAAGTGACCATCATATTAAGCACATGTTCACAAACAGAGGTTTCTTCCTCCATTTTGGAGTTGAAGATGTATTTAAGAGCCTCGTGCTTGAGATGTTCAGACAGTTATCCAAACATCCCCCGCAGGGACTCCATAATCTCACACGCTGAGACCATGGGCTCATTTTTCTTGGCCAACACGTCATTAAGACTAGCCAAGATATAGGCTCGTGCCTTCTCATTTTCCCGTCTCCATCGCTCATACGCCTCTAAAACATTTTGAGTGGTGTTGAGAGCTTGAATAGGAGGACAAACCTCCATAAGGGAAAACATGAGATCCTCGATGATTAGTGTCATCGTGATCATATGTTTCCATGTCAAAAAGTTGTCACCAGTAAGTTTCTCGGTGCTAAGTAAAGCTATAGTGGTTGTAGCCATTTTCAAGAAATTTATTGCTGAAAAACGAACAACTTTTATAAGATTTTGCTAAACCAGAGTCCCACCCTAATGAGCACATCGTAGGGAAGAAACAAATTACGACAAGAGACTAAGTAACCTTATCCTCTTACAAAAGATCGAATAAAGAAATGTGCAAAACTGCCATCCTATAGGGGGACACTCCCAGGGTGCCTCGAGGCGATGCGCAGAAGCTTTATTCAATCCAACGAGGGAAACTGTGGTATATGATGTCACGCTTTTCGCTTCCACTTACTATGAACATTCTCTCCATCCACCTTGATATTAACCTACCCAAACATCATCCTTTAGGGGGAAACTTCCAAGGTGCCACGAGGCCAAGGGTAGATCTTATGGTGTGCACTATATGGGAGAAACGTGAAAGGTTTAAATGAAGCATCATATGCCTCAAATACCTCCCACTGAATGTTCTACCTAGGGGTTCATTAACCTAGACAATTCGACTACTGATTTTAGTCTAAGTCATCTTTAAATTCTGCTCATAAACAATTTTTTTCTATGAAATAAAACAAGTTCAAGTAATCGCATTTAAACACTTTAATAGATTGTCATTAACTTGCATGCATGCATCAAATCTATCAAATTCACCTTTCTAGGTAGGCTTCCAGGTAGGGGTGTTATGTTTCCGTCAACTTAAATACCTCAGCTTAGACAGAACCCGCCTTAATCAAAAAATCCCTTATAGATAGATTTGCCACACTTTTTATCTCATAACCGCATAATTAATAAAATAATGAATATAATCATATTATATTCTTAACCTATAGTTTGATATCCAACTATAGTGTTTTCTCCTCTTCTTGATATAAATCATATTTATATCCAATTTCTTCCAAAATAATATATCTTATATATTTAGTCAATCATATCATATATAATTAACCAGTCCAATTATATTATATATATTCGAACTCACTCTTGTCAATTTGAACATTTCAAACTGACCAAGAAACTAACTCTCAACTTGTATCAAAGCTATCAAGGGGACCTTATGGACCTATGGCTCAAAGCTCTAACGGTACGTGAATAGCTGACTAAACTCTTTAGCCACGAGATCCACCATCCGTTAACTGCCAAGCATTCCACTAAAGATCGATAGTTGAACTTTTCCTATCACAGATATATTTCTGTGTCCATCGGTTATAACCAATCATGAGTACGATAACCCTTCACAGATGCTTGTAAGTATAGTTGGGCCAATTTACCGTTTTGCCTCTGTAGTTACAACTCCCTCCTTAAGTACGACTTATCCCTCTAATGAACAATACAACATAGTTCAACTATGTGTGAACACCTCTCGTGCCATGAGAAGGTGTGTGGCGCCACATTGTTCAAGCCCTGGAATCAGCCCTTAAGGGAGCTATCTATCTACTTGCCCCTACTTCGGGGAAGGAGTGAATTCCATCTTGTGTAGCTGAGTTCCCAGCTCTCAAATCAGACGAATCCTCAAAATGGTAGGTTTGAGTCGACGGTCTGGCCACTCGCACCCATGCAAATTAAAGCACTGCCCTCAATGGCAGGAGTTTCCAACTCACTCAGGATTGAGGTCATGTTACCTATGGTCATCCTAGTTAAGTGAAGTCTCTATCATGAATGGTGTTATATAACTAGACATTAACACTTCATGGTCAGACCTTATACAAACTCTTTGTATAGAACGCCTCCGCTCGCATGTCCCCTACACGAATGATCAGGATCAGACCATCTGTGACAAGTCACAACACTTGTAACTATTCCACAAAGTCGACCGCATTTGTAGTGTTACCAGGATAAGGTTTCCTTTCTATATTCATATACTATAGACCATTTTGGTTATCACTTAAGACATGATCCACTTGTATATCACCACATACATGCTTAAGTTACATAAAGATAACCAGGGATTTTAGTTTATTAATTTTTGGTGAAGAAAATAAAACATTCAAATGAGAAAAAATCAAGAAGTGAAGTAAATATCATATATCATATATCACAAGCGTTCGTACAAACTGTTTACAAATTACAGGACACGAGACTTTAGGGTATCAATCCCAACAATTGTTGAAGTTTAATTATTGTGGAAATTGGACTTTTCATGTCGCATAATTCAGTTTGAAAATTAATGGTAGGAATCAGTTTCATTTTGAGAAGGAAAGGAATTTCAAAGAATAAAGTAGAATAGGAAAAGAATAAAATAAAATAAATATATATTATATTATTTTATTTTTTATATTTTCCTTTTCTTTAATTTTTTTCTTTTTATTTCTTTCTTTTTCGTTCCCTTCCTCTTCCCTTCACTCTCGAGTCGCCCAAGACCCCCCTGAATATTTCTTCCCTTTTTGTCGATAGGACCTAGCTGTTGGCCAGATCTATCAGCCTTGGCTTGCTGTCGGTCCGTCTCCTATGCGCGCCTCCCATGCCGATCTCGCCATTCCTCAACCATTCACAAGCGTTTGCCTGCCAGCCGGGGTCCCCAGCTGTTCGTAAGCGTTCGCCACTCAACCATCTCCACCTCCCACCGATCTTCTAGTCGTTGCTCCAGCCACACCACTGCCTGTCACCATTTTCCTGCCTCATTGGATCTGTCTTGGTCTTCGTCAAATCTGTTGGGTTAAGGTTGTGTCGGTTCCGTTCGTTCTCTTGGCCATTAATATTTTGTTTCAGTGTCATGACTCGCCTTTGCTGGATTTTTGTTTTAAGTTTAAGCCGTCAATGAGTTTGGGAGTCAAAGGAAGCACCGTCAAGGATGGTGGAAATGATTTTAATTCCTTGAGTAAGTTCTTGATAGATTGGATTTGGACCTGAAGTCTTACAGTGGAAAGTTCTTCATAGTTCACAAGAGGTTGTGTTTCCTTTGGGATTCACTAGAGGTGGTGTTATCCTTCGGGATTCACCAGAGGTTGTGTTTCCTTCGGGATTCACTTGAGGTGGTGTCTCTTTTGGGATCACCAAAGGTTGTGGATCCTACGGGACTAACTAGAGGTAGTGGGTACACTTAACTATAGTAGGATAAGAGATTAGTTTTGCATGTTGATATGTGTACCATGAGGACTAGACGGGGCATTAATGCCCCACCAGAGAAAGGCATCTAGAGGACATAGATACCTAATCTGAACCCAATAGTGGGGTTACTTAGTGAGTATTTTATACTCATCCTTTCTCATGTTGTTGTTTCAGGTAAGGGTAGAGATGCACCAGTGATTGACAAGCAGAATCCGTGATTGGCCACTAGAACCAGTTTAAATGCTTCCGCTCATATTTTAGTATTTCTTTTATGTTTTACATTTTTAGTTTTGAGATTTGAGACTACCATTTGAGTTTTGTTTTCAGACTTATTTGTTTCCTTTCATTATTTATGGTACCCTATCCTTTGACTTTAAATATTTGAATTTAATGCAAATCTTTTTAGTTATCTCATTTATTTAGCATTTATTTCACTATAAAAAGAATGTCATTTTAATTTACGTTCATGCATGCGTTAGTAACGGCCTAGCTTGAATCCTAGGGGATTGGGTCCTTATATAGCTACACATAGCTACAAAAGACAGAATCAGCTCTTAAGGGAGCAATTTATCTACTTACCCCTACTTCGGGGAAGGAGTGAATTTCGTCTTATGTAGCTGAGTTCCCAGCTCCCCAATCAAACAATCCCCAAAATGGTAGGCTTGTTGAGTCGACGATCTGGCCATTCTCACCCATGCAAATCAAAGGACTGCCCTCATAAGCATGAGTTCACAACTCACTCAGGATTAAGGTCATGTTACCTATGGTCATCCTAGTGAAATGAAAGTCTATGTCATGAACAATGTTATATAATGAGATTAAACATTTCGTTGTCCAGTCTTATACAAACTCCATTGTATAGAGTATCTCCACTCGCATATCTAATACACGAATGGTCAGGATCAAAACATTTGTAGTACTTTACAACACTTGTAACACCTACAAAGCGGGCCACACTCGTGGCATCACTAGGATAAGGTTTCCCTCTTTTATCCATATACTACATACCATTTAGGTTATCATTTAAAGAACGATCCACTTGTATGTCTCCACATACATGCTTAAGTTATAACAATAACCAGGAATCTTAGTTTATTGGTTTGTGGTTAATGCAACTAAAATATCTCATATTTCATAGACTAAAGTGAATAAAATATCCCATATTATAAATCACTAAACTGTTTATTCATATAGATAATTACAAACTACAGGATCTTACGAGAATTAGGGCATCAACCCCAACACAAGTATCTTTGGAGCTTCAATCTACAGGTTCATAAGATCCCCTTTGTAGCTCAACAGGTGTAATTGAGAATTATTTTTGGATTAATTTGAAATGTTCAAATTAATTGAGGGAATTAATTATATATGATATAATTCATTAAATTAATTATATATGTGATATAATTAATATATTGTATTTGATACATTATAGTATAAAGTATTCTAAGAGGAATTAAATATTTTGAATCTGATTCAAATACTAATTATATGGATGAGATTCATAATTAAATTTAATATAATTATGATTTATATTAAATGTCATGCATTAATGAGAGAAAATAAATCTATAGGTTATATTGTATTCGATACAATATAAAACTATAGGTTATATGTTATATTTGATATAACATATAGTATACAAATATATAATAAAGTAGTTATTATATATTATTATTAATTTAATTAAAGGGAGGGAGTTTGATAATGCCGAAAATGTGTTATTTCCTCTTCTTAATTCTAGGTCTTTACCATGTTTAATGTGTTTATTTAGTGATTTTACAGGTATTGAGCATCTTGGAGGTAGAATCCATCATTACGAGCTATTTGGGGTTAATTTGGAGCAATTAGGAGCTAATTTAAGCAATCAGACTTCAAAATGATGTGAACGGACGAAAACACACCTGGACAGAGCGTTGTGCAACGCTATAAGGTAGTAGCTACCTCTTTTGTGCAAAACAGGGCATGTAGCATTGCAACGCTATGAATTGAAGATGGAAGCGGGGGCGAGGAAGAGTAGCGTTGCAACGCTACAAATTTTCATTTGTGCAGCATTACAATGCTGCAACACTGTACCATATATATGTTCTTCGCTTTAGGTCAGAAATAGATGCCCACCATTGGCCTCAGTTTATTTTTCCCACTCTTCCCTCTTCCACTTGTTCTTTGGGTGTTTCTTTAGTAGTTAATCGAGTAATGTCGGATTGTAGCTTCTCATCCTCCATGAGAAGGTAAGATTTTGGAGGAACTCAATGTTTTTGTGTGATTTCGATTTTATGATGTAGATAGACTTGTCTATGGGTTTCAATCCAAATTTAGTGTTTATGAATTGCATGATTTTAATTGTTGATTGACGCCCAATGATTTTGTTGTGTTCTAATGCTTGGAGATAACTTGTAATATGTGAAATTTAATTATAAGTTAATCCCAATGGAAGCAATAAGTTAGTTAGGCTTGCGATAATTATGCATGAGATTTGTCACCTAATAAGAATAGTATTGCTCCTATCAATCAGAGAAAAACTACACTAAATGTTTAATTGGAAGTTAAACAATCATCTTAGCATAATCCCTTGAACATAATGCGATTTATCAATTTGTGTGGAGCGGATTCATTTTATGTGCTTGTCAATTAATTAAATAATTATGACCATTGGTTGGCGTTCCATTCAGTTGGGCGAAGCATAAACAAGAAGTTTAAGTCATATTTTGGTTCAATGATCTAAATTACATTGGGTGAATCCATTCCTCTAAGTTAAGACATCTTGATTAATTGCATTTCTATCTTTACTTTTCTTGCACTTTATTTTATGCACTTTCAATTATCAATCCACACCAACTCCTTCCTCCCCCCCCCCCCCCCCCCTATATATGTTTTTTTAATTGAAAACGCACTTCAGTGAACTAAACTTTCGCGCTTTCCTAAGGTTCAACCCTGGACTTGCCGCTTGTACTACTAGTTAGTATAAGTAGTTCGTTCAGTGATTTACAAATATTCTTTGTGTAGTAAGGGTTTACGGATGATGGTAAACTCGACTTACCAAATTGGCATCATTGCTGGGGAAGCCAATTAGTTCTTCTTAGTTAGTTTTTAGTTGAATCTTATTTTTCTTTAATTTTTTTTCTTTTATTGTCAGTTAAGCATGATGTATTTTTTAATCAATATTGGACATCCGAAAGTCAAGTTACAGATTTTGACGACGAGGTAAGTGGCCTTCGATGCCACATTGGTGAGTTGACTTCCTTAGCTGGCCACTTGGTGGATAGGAGTTCACGGTAGGTAGAGGTGTGCGGAGTTACCTACTCAAGGGACATCCCACACAAACATGCCCGAGGTTACAGTGGATGCCAACACTATGTGGATTCACTGAAGATGGGTATTATTGTCATATGGACTATGAGTCTCATCATCCTATATGAGAGGAGCCTTTTTACCATGGATACTCAGGATGGCAGTAGAACTTCGACTACCAAGATTTAATAGTAGCACACCAGTTGACTCATGTTCAGTCTTCAAGGTTAGGTAAGTCTTTAGAGGCTTTGGTTCTGGAGATTTCAGCAAGACAACCTCCATAGGAAGCAAGAGTTTGAGCGCTTTCCAACAGGAGAGTCTTTGCCTCAAGGCAGAGGCTATAACTAACTTGTAAAGTATGAGTGACCTTTTTGCTCAGCTTTCAACCTTAGTTGGGAGGCCAGACAAGCCGTTGTCAGAAAATTCCTTTGATTTCCAGAGGCCTAAAGACATGAGGTAGTCCACGTCGACACGACAAAGGAATAGGAACCACTTCCTGGAGATTCGTGTTTTTGAGTTTGTTGTTCTTAATTTTTGAACTTGCTAACAGTGCTTTTGAGTTTCAGCAGGATGTTCAAGCTTGGCTGCAAGGATTGATCATCCATGTTACCAAATTGACAGAGGCCATGTAAAGACTGAAGAGTGTGACAGAGCAACCCATCGTTTGTACCTCGGAGGCAGAGTCTTAAGTGGAGTGCTACTACTCCAATGACGATGAGGACGTCACTCTATGCTTACAAGTTTGTCGGGTTAAGGATAATTTTAGGCTAAATCCAACAACATCTAGGTGATAGAGTTATAAGGTCAAAAGACCTCACCCTATTCTAACTCCTGCTATTTCGTATATATTTGAGTTTTGTTCCCCTATCCCTCATGAGTCTCTTAAGGCTTTTATTTGTTTCAACTCTTTTGGGTCACTTGAGTCTTTCGATTCTTTCTTTTTACCTTTTTTGCCATAATCCAAAAAAACCCAAATTTTACCTGTCTGGTTCTCTTCAGAAGATGAAAAGCCTTATAGCCTTACTAGGCTATATTTAATCATCTAAGAAAGGACCAGAAAAATATGAGAATTTCTTTGTACTTTGACAGGGGATAGGCCATGTCGAGCAATCAATGTTAAAAATTTGCCCTTCCTGGAGGGAGCCATGTGAAAAATTTACTGCTTTCTTTTATTGCTTTCTAGTTTAACTTCTTGTTTTTTTTTTTTTTTTTTGTAGATTCTTTCTCGTTGCCCTAAAGAAGAAAAAGATCAATTTAAGGTAGCCCTATTACCACCATCCCCTATGCGGAAACATCATCAAGAGAGGTTTTGTGTTCCCTTGACTCTCTTATTTTATTGGGCTTATATTAGAGATACATTAGGGACAACGTATTATTTTAAGTTGGGGATGGGGTATGTTGTGACTGTTGGGGTCCTTGAGTGCTATGCTCAGACGATGTTTGTGTGCTTGAATTTGCTTGTTTGCTTTCTTGCTTGGTTTGTTATGATGAGTAGTTGATGACACACCCTTTTTTTTAGGCTTACATGAAACTATGTTTAAAGAGCATGATCATGATTTTTAGCCCATTTTAAAAAAAAAAAAAATCTCATGACTCATGCATCTTTAATTCCCTTATCCAACGAAATTAGGACTTGCATGCTTGGAGTTGTATTATTGGGCTTATATTTTCGTTGTCAATCCGAAAGGCCTAGGTGATACGTTTTAAGTGACTGAAGCTCAACCTAGTAATGCATACCTAAGTTTCTTGCCAAACTCTTGTTTTGTATTGTAAAAGCCAAATGTAGAATATGTAAAAAGCAAATTTGTAAAAGGAAGAGCATGTTGTAAAGTAAAAGTAAGTTTGTATGTTATTTTTTTAAGGGGATTAATCCTCTTTCTTGGGGTTATGATTAATCTGGGGCAGCTATGACACTCGTAATGTCCCTCTGAGCTAAAGTACCCCAAGGAATGAGTAAGCTTCGGCACCTTGTTAGGAGACATTGCTAGTAGTTGGATGACCTGCATGACACCCATGTGGTCAAGCCAAAATGAAGGTGATGTATCTAGATAAGGTTTCCTCTTTTGTGTAAAGTAAAAAAATTGAGAAAAAAAAGGATAAAACTTTGGTTTCCTTAAATATGTCATTACAATGTTGAGTCTAGGAAGCTTGGCTCTTGAACCTTTGAGTCAATGTGGGGGAAAACGAATTGAGGGCCTTATAAAACCATTCTGAGTTTTGCTAGCTTAATTAGTAGGGCTTTTAACTCCCTCATGAATGAATAGTTTAGAATCATTTTTAAATGTGTTGTAATCGGATTTCATTTTTTATTACAAATCTCATCCTTATAGACTGTTGAGACTAGAGTAACGACCTATGTGATTGAGCAAGCATAATTCTCTGTGTGAATGTGTGATTCTATCTTTCTCGAGGACAATCAAGAATTAAGTTGTGGGTGTTTGATAGCACAAAAAATGTGCTATTTTCCTCTTCTTAATTCTGGGTCGTTACTATGTTTAATGTGTTTATCTAGTGATTTTATAGGTATCAAGCATCTTGAAGGTAGCCCCATCATTACGAGCTAGTCAGGGTTAATTTGGATAAATTAGGAGCTAATTTGAGTAACCAGAAGATGTGAGTGGACGAAATCACCCATGGACAGAGCGTTGTGCAATGCTATAAGGCAGTAGCTAACTATTTTGTGCAAAATAGGGCAGCGTTTCAATGCTACAAATTGAAGACGGAAGCACGTGTGAGGAAGAGTAGCAGTACAACGCTAAAAATTTTCAACTGTGCAGCATTGCAACACTGCGACGCTGCACTATATATATGTTTCTTTGCTTTAGGTCAGAATTAGATGCCCACCGTCGGCCTCCAATTGCTTTTTCCTTCTCTTCTCTCTTCCACTTGTTCTTTAGGTGTTTCTTTGGTAGTTAATTGAGTAATGCCGGATTGTAGCTTCTCATCCTCCATGGGAAGGTAAGATTTATTGGAATGTATCAGCAACAGTAGAAGCAACAAGGATAAATAAGCACTCTAATTCATTAATTTTGGTACTAACTAAAGCGTGCTCATACTAAAACAAGTGGGTTTCAAGCCATACCTTTGTATAACTTCTTCAACTCATAATTCTCAGTTGCAAATTTCTCCAAATCTTACTGTAGACTACCTCAAGATCTTCCCCACTATTCTCTTAGAGCTTTAAATTGAGTTGTGAGACTCAAAATAATCTTGAATGAAAGGAACTTGGAGAAGAGCTTATTGCTTCAACCCATTTGAAGAAGGTGAAAATTTTATAGATGCATGCCCCAATTCCACTACAATCTTCTCAATATATTGCAGACTATCATGCAAAGAAGATGGTTGCATGAGATGCAGCTCATCTTGAAGTTATTGAAGCCAAAGTTGGTGGGTTTTGTGTGAGCAAGTTGTAGATGTAATGGAAAAGACCAAATTGCATTTGTGTTATTATAACATTCCAAATATGATTTTAAAAATCAATTTGATTTAAAAAAATGAAAATATTATTAATTTTACAAAATTAATTTCATAAATTAATTTTTCTAATAAAATTAATAAATAATTATTTAAATAATTTAAATAATTCTAATTAATTTAATATAAAATATTAAATTAATTTTACACAAATCCACCTTCAAATATTTAAATCATATTTAAATATTAATTCTACTATTTCGTTTAATTCATAAAATTAAACGTGTAATTATATCTCATATAAATACTGATTCCTTTAATTCTAGTTTGACCGTTTCAAATTAACTTATGACACTACTCTAAAGCTAATCCATTTACAAGCTAGTAGGGGGACCCCGTAGACCTACAGATCATGGGCTCCAAACAATCCGAGATTAATTGGCTAAACTCATTACACCGATTTAACCCCCATTAATTAATTAATGGGTCACTCCACTAAAGCCCATAGTTGAACTCCCCCCACTGTATATATATTATGTCCACATGTTTTAACCATAATTAGTAAGTCAACCTTTCACATGTTGTTCGTAATAATGGCTGTATCAAATGTCTATTTAACCCCCGAGATTACGTCTTGTTCCTTATGTCCCTATTGATCCTCTAATGAACAACTGGTTTGTGATCCAGTCACTAAACCAAAACTCTCTCAAACAAGTGAGAGGGTGGGGCCCTTTGTTCAAGACCTGGATTTAGTACTTGAGAGAACAACTTTTCTCCTATCCCTAAATCGAGTAGGCATGAATTTCATCTTGCACCCTATGTCCCCAACTCTCTATTCGGTCTTACCCCTGAAATGGGAGGCTTATTGAGCCGGCGCTATTGAGCCAACCCTCACCTATGCAAATCTAAGTATAATCCCGAATAAACAAAAGTTCAGTTAGCTTCGGATTAAGATTGAGTTACCTAGGTCATCTAAGTGAAATAGTCAATCTTATACACTAAACAGCATTATAAAGTAAGAGTGACTTATTTCTTGGTCCGATATTATGCAAATTCATTGCATAGGACGCCCCCACTCCTCATGTCATAATATGTACGAATTAGGATCACTTTGTTTGTAGCACATTACAACTCTTTGTAACAACTACAGAGTAGGCCGCATCGAATAGCGTTACCAGAATAAGGCAACCAACCTTATTCATATACTATAGATCATTTTGACTATTTACTCAAACCTGGTCCACTTTTATGTCTCCACATAAAGTTCAAGTACTCATGTAATAATCTTGGGTCTTAGTTTATTGGATTTAGACTTTTATGTATGCAATTTATAAAATCAATAATAATTTTATTGACTATAGAAATTGTTTATCTTTTACAAACTACGAGTTTTAGGACATAAAACCTAACAAGATTTTAGTTTCTTAGCCTAGGGATTTAGAGGAACTTAATGTTATTTTGTGAGATTTCGATTTTATGATGTATACAAACTTGTCTATGGGTTTCAATCCTAACTTAATGTTTATGAATTTCATGATTTTAATTGCTGATTGATGCCTAATGATTTCGTTGCATAATTCTAATGCTTGGAGATAACTTGTAATATGTGACATTAAATTATAAGTTCATCCCAATGAAGGCAATAGGTTAGTTAGGCTTGCGATTCATTAGACCTAAGATTTATCACCTAAAAAGAATAGTATTGCTCCTACCAAACTAGAGAAAAACCACACTAAATATTTAATTAGACGTTGGAAGTTAAACACTCATCTTAGCATAATCCCTAGAACATAATGTGATATATCAATCTTAATGATGTGGATTCATTTTCTATGCATGTCGATTAATTAGATCATTCGGTTCAATGCTCTAAGATACATTGGGTGAATCCATTCCTCTACTCTAAGACATCTCTATTAATTTCATTTCTATCTTTACTTTTCTTGCACCTTATTTTATACACTTTCAATTATCAATCCATACCAACCCCTCCTCCCCCCCCCCCCCCCCCAATTTATCTCTTTAAGTGAAAACACGCTTCAATGAACTAATCTTCCGTGTTTCTCTAAGGTTCGATCCCATACTTGCCGCTTGATTACCAGTTAGTATAAGTAGTTCGTTCGATGATTTATAAATATTATTTGTGTACCAAAGGTTTATGGGTGACGGTAAAATCGACTTACCAGAGTTACAACTCCCTCGCCCTATTTTCTCTCATCTTTTTAAGTGTAGAGAGTTAGGTTGTCTTCTTCCATAGAAAGTGGATTTGAAATTGGTTCTCTAAAAAAAAATCTCTGCAAAAATAATACAGAGAAGAAGGATTCTTTTCTTCCCTCTCTCAATCCTCTCTTTCCCTCCACCAAATCTAAGGCAAAGCCCACACCTCCTGCAAATTCTCAAACACTAAGGAGAATACAGAAGGCTCCATTTTGATGGTGTCCCAATTGGGATTTGCATTTAGGAGATCCGTTCGTGACTTTGTTAGAGGGATTTTATGAAGAAAAGGTTTCTTCAAAGGTAAAGTTTTTATTTATCCTTTTTCCCTTTCTTAGCATGTTGTGAAATTATATTTTGAATACATAATCTTCTTCTTGAATGTTCTATGATTTTGAGAATTCTGGAAAATAAGAAAAATTGGGACCGATTCCCACATTTCCTTCAATGACGCATTAGATCAATGTAGCCATATCTTGAATAATCATCGATGAAGCTGATGAAATATTCATACCCTTCTCTCGCTTTGACATTCATCATACCACAAAGGTCTAAATGTACTAGCTTTAAGGGTTCTTTGGCTCTAAGACCTTTTTATGTAAAAGATCTTTTGATCATCTTACCCTCAAGATAAGATTCACATGGCGGTAAGGAGCTATCTTCTAACTAGTTTAAAAGTCCACTCTTAACCAATCTCCCAATCATATTGAGATTAATGTAACCTGGTCTTAGGCACAAAAAATAGAAATTTGGATAAATTTTTCTTTTCTTTTATGAGTTTCAGCTGTTTTAAACATCTCTATATTCAAAAGGGTTTTTACCTTAGTTTTTTTAACATATATAAGTTATTTTCTAAATTTGTAGAACAAATCTTAATTCCTTTCAAAATAATCAACGTTTCATTATTTTGAAAAGAAACTTTATAATTATGTTCTGGCAAACACGAGATACAAATTAAATTCCTTTTCATACAAGGAGTATAATAAACATTTTCAAGTAAAATGTATTTATTTCCAACAAATAACTTCATATCTCCCACTGTTTTAGTTGAAAATACCTCCTCGGGCCCTACCTTAAAGGTTGCTTTGCCTTCTGTAAGCCGTCTCTAGGAACTAGTTTCCTAAGAGAAAGCACGAATATGATTAGTGACATCTGAATCAATTATTCAGGTTCTTTTATCATTTTCCACTAAACATGTCTTAATTATAAGCAAATCATATTTACTATGTTTTTCTTTTTGTGTTTCTTCATCTATGACACTCATGATTTCTTTAGAAGAAGTCATGTTCTCAAATTTCATAGCTAATATATCATATACATTTGCTAAAATAATGTTTCAAGCTTTTTTCATTAGCGTTAATTCATCTGTCATATGCTTACCAACTCTTTAGGTCTATAGAAGAACTGGGAGATTGAGGACATTCCTCTATTAAAACAAATTTCAAATCATCATTCGCTAGTATATCCAATTTCCATGTTTATTTATTAAGATCGTTAACTAAACTCAAAACGTGCAATTTTGAAGAATTCGACATATTGAAATTTTAAACAAATTCTAATTAATAAACTGCTTTTAAACCCAATTCAACTTTAGCAAAACTAATGATGTACCCATAAATTCATTATTTGTTTCCAATGATACTATAGTCAGTCAGAATTGTTGGATTTTATGTCCTAAAACTCGTAGTTAGTAAATTAATAAACATATTCTGTTTTGTTTTTTGATAAAATTGTTAATGAAATTATAATCTTGAATCCAATAAACTAAGATCCTGAGGCTATTTAATGTAGTTTGAACTTTATGTAGTGACATAAAATGTGGATCAAGTTCAAATATATAGCCAAAATGGTCTATAGTCTATGAATAAGGTTGGGAGCCTTATTCTGGGGATACTATGGATGTGGCCCATTTTGTAGTTAGTACAAACGATGTGATCCTAAATCTTTCACGTGGAGACAAGAAAGTGGAGGCATCCTATGTAAAGAGTTTACTTAAGACTAGACCATGAAATAGTCACTTTTTACGTTCTAAACACCATTTTATGTATAAAACTGACTATTTCGTTAATTGATGACCTAGGTAACTTAATCTTAATCCTTAGCTAACTATGAACTCTTGTTCACTTAGAACTATCCTTGGATCTGCATAAGTGAGGGCAGCTCATTATCGCTGGCCCAATAAGCCTCCAATTTTAGGGGTAAGATCAGGTGGATAGCTGGAAACATAGGGTACAAGACGAAATTCATGGATAGCTGGGAACATAGGGTGCAAGACGGAATTCACTCCTACCCATTATAGGGATAGTAGATAAGTTGTTCCTTTTAGTATTGAATCCAGGTCTTGATTAAGGGGCCCCACCCTCTCCTTGGCCCGAGAGGGGTTCGGTTTATAGGTTAGACCTTAAATCAATTGTTCATTAAAGGATAAGTGGAACTTAAGGAACAAGATGTAGTCTTGGAGGTAAAACGATTTTTATGACCCAATCGAGATTACGAACAACCTGTGAAGGATTAGCTTACTGATTATGGTTATATCAGATGGACAGAAACATATCTATAGTGAGGGGAGTGCAACTACGGGACTTTAGTAGAATGACCCGTTGTTAACAAATATTGATTAATTAGGTTAAAGAGTTTTACCAGTTAATCTCGGATTGTTGGAGCCCATGATCTGTAGGTCGATTAGGTTCTCCTACTAGCTCATATGGAATAAATTTAGAACAGTATGATAGAATGATTTGAATTGTTCGAATTAGGTGAAGAGACAGAAACCGACAAGTATATGTGATATAGTGGTCGGGTTTTTCAATTTAGAGATACAGCTTTAATATTTAAATGTGATTTAAATATCAAGAATATGAATACGTTCATATTCAGAAGCTCGGAAATGATGGAAATGGTCAAAGATGTAAAAAGTCAAAGAGTTGACTTTTGACTTTGAAAAGTCAAACTTTGACCGACCTTATATTTGAATGTGATTTGAATTTTGAGAAAATGAATGTGGATTCATGCTCGGGAGGTCAAAATTAGTCAATACAAAAAAAAATCATAAAAAGTCAAAATGTTGACTTTTAGGTCAAAGTTTGACTTTGACAAAATGATTATTTTGCCCTTTGACTAAAGTTAGTGGGAAAATCCAAACTTTTGTTGGATAATTCCACTAACAAAATAGTGGGCTAGTTGTTGGCTTATAGTGAAGACATTATGCCTACTTAGATAGTGGATTCTAGGTGTTGGGTTTTTATGAAGTTGTTTCATGCAATTTTGCATGCCCTTTTCTATAAATATGGGCTTTTGAATTTGGATTAAAATCTTTTGTCATTTTTTGCCAAAATAATTTTCAAAATTGGGCTGTGAAAAAAAAAATCCAAACCAAAAGAAATTCCATTTCTTTTCCATCACTTTCTCTTTCTCGGCTTTCTTCATCCATCGGGTCCCACAATCCGGTTCTGAGTCCAGAGGATAATATAGTGGTGGTTCGAAAGAGTTCGAGTCGAGATTTAGCAAGGAAAAGAATTTTTCGGGAGCTTCAAAAGTTGTATGCTATCCATTTTAATTTACTGTTTTTTCCATCAATTGCATGTTTTTTTCCTTTAAATTAAAAGCAATTAGAGTCTAATTAGATCCTTATTCCACTGCGTATGTCTCGTGTTCTATCATGTGGTATCAGAGCATGCTTTAATTACACTCAATTGCTTTTGGTGGGTGTTTTTTTCCTTTCTATTCAAAGGTTGAATGAAATATGGACTAAAGTGGATTTATTATGATTTTGGAATTGTTTTTCTTTAAATTTCTTGTGAAAATTTATAATTGCTCACATGTTTATGAGCATTAATGTGTGAAAAAAGGTCTGTAAATTTGTTGGATTCATTAGAGTTGAAATTAGGCTGTAATTGCTTGATTGCGGGAGAGAAAACAGCAGTAAAATTGAAGAAATTTTGATCACAAACCCGAGAGAAGGCTCCCAGACTCGACCTGACCCGGTTCGTCTCCCGGTTTCTTGCATGCCTGCCCCCTAGATTCGACTAGCGCCCGCCCGCTCTGCTACGCGTGACCCATGCGTGCACCCGCCTACCCGGTATCGCCACTTGCCTGCTCGCGCTTCCGCGCTCCACGACCCGCGATTTTCGTTCACCCGACCCGACCGCGCTTCTATTGACTGCACCAACGCACGTTGACCAGCCAGTCCAGATGGTTTGGACCAGTCGGTTTGACTTGGTTGAGTCGGTTCGACCGATTCAACTTTGTTTTTGGTTTTTTGGGCCGGTTCAAGTGGTTTCTGAGCGGTTCTAGATGGTTCAAATTGTTTGAAGCCGGTTCCGGAAAGCTGGTTGCTGTTTTGTGCAATAAATTAGTTATTTGTTTGTTTTTAATGCCAAAACCGGCCAACTTTAGTGTTGTTTACCTATTATGCATGTGATGTATAATGTTGTATGATTATGTGTGCATATAGTATGCCATATAGTTTTAAAACCCCACCATAGGAAAAGCATGTGACATGCATTTGTTATATCTTATAAGTGTTATAAAATATATACTATGCATGCTTAGTTTTAATATAAGCGTTATATTAAAGCATGTTTGTTTGAAGGAAGAATGTTATAGATGAATGCTCTAGAGTTATAATTGTTATAACTTATTTTATAATTGTTATAAAATAACCTAGACTTCTAAAATCTATAATAAAGATAAGATTCATGCTCATTTAGGGTTAACCATCGAGCAATCCCAATTTTCATAGAAAATAGGTCGATATCTTGTAAACCCAAAGTTACAAGAAAACTCACCCGGCAAGATCTTGACAAAAAGTCAGATAAGATGACTAAGGTTGACGATTTTTAAGTAAAGGTTCACGTAACACCTACTACCTGGAGATCGAACCGGTGTCTGAGTTAGGTTAAACTGGTTTTATGAGCATGCGTGAGCGGTGTGAGGTAATAAAATTTGTTTATCACCTAGACATCATAGGTTAAAAATCCAGGATAAAAGTTATACTCGGATGAATCACCTATACTTAGGATATGTTTAGTTAGCCAAAATATATCGCTAAGTATTTTATACCCTAACCGTCTAGAACACTTCAGCTAGAGAGAAGTAATGTACTTTTTAGCTCTAGCGTCCCTAAGAGTTCACACCGTGAGATTCATGCTTGGCTTTGGGCTGCCCTGGGAGCGGACTCCATTCGGAGAGTGTTTGCATGAGTCGATACCAAGGTGAATAGGGGAAGTTGTTCATAGTAAGTGAGAGAAGAAAGTGTGTCAACACATCCTACGGTCTCTTCCATTAGGTCGCACCATGAGATTCCTATAATGCGCCTGCATATCTGCCCTGGAGCAACCTTACCAATCGGAGGGCTGTATTATAGGATTCGGAACTCCGCAAACTCTAGAAATTGATAGGGTCTCTCAGGTCCATTTTCATTCTTGTCTTTCCAACTTTGGGAGCATAATGATTCCGATCTTTGAGGTCTGAAAATTGAGGGTCACACTTACGAGAATTACTAAGTGTTAGTAAATTTTTTACCAAAGTAGTGATAACTGAGTTACTATAGGAATAAGAGTTTTCTGGTGATAGTATCTAGTCAAGATAGTTTTGGTTCAACAGAGGAATAGTCGATCACCCCTCAGTGAAGGTTATTCTAAACCATTGAAATATCATTGCAAAATATAATAATGAAGGGTACATTATTAGTTTTTATGTTAAACTTGATTGGATTTAAAAGATTAATGTTTTTTACTAAAAATGATATGTTTTTCCTTTCAGTGTGACTAGTTCTTTATTTCAAAATTAGCTTCTGAAAAACTTAACGGTGAAACTACTCAACATGGAAAACAAATCTGAATTCAACACTAGTAATAGATGACCTGAGATTTGTCTTAACTGAGGAATGTCCTCAGACCCCTACCTCGAAAGAAGCACAAGCTAAATATGATTTACTAGTTGCTGAAACATGTTTAGTGGAGTATGATACCTCAACCTGGATATTAGATTCAGAAGCCACTAATCATATAAGCTTGAAGAAGGTGAGATCACCCTCAAGGTTGGAACAGGAGAGGTTGTCTCGGCCGAAGCAATGGGAGACTTGACGTTGTTTTTCAACGATAGATATATCATACTTAAAGATGTTTTGTATGCTCCTAAAATGAGATGGAATTTAATATCTATCACATGTATATTGGAACAAATGTATAAAATATCTTTTGAAGTTAATGAAGCGTTCATTTTCAGAAAAGGTATTCAAATTTGTTCTGCTATACTTGAAAACAACTTATATAAGTTAAGACCAACTAAAGCAAAATTTGTCTTAAATACTGAGATGTTTAGAATATCCAAAACTCAGAATAAAAGACAAAAAGTTTCTTCTAATGCCTATCTATGGCACCTAAGACTTGGCCACATAAATCTCAAAAGGATTGAGGGATTGGTTAAGAATGAACTCCTAAATCAGTTAGAACACAATTCTTTACCTCAATGTGAGTCTTGCCTTGAGGGAAAAATGACAAAGAGATCTTCTATTGGAAAAGGTCTCAGAGCCACAATACCCTTAGAGCTCATACATTCAGATCTTTGTGGACTGATGAATGTTAAAGCTCGAGGTGGGTATGAATATTTCATCAGTTTTATTGATGATTATTCAAGGTATGGTTATATTTACCTAATGCATCACAAGTCCGATTATTTTGAAAAGTTCAAAGAATATAAGGCTGAGGTTGAGAACCAGTTGGGTAAAACAATTAAGACACTACGATCAGATCGAGGTGGGGAGTACATGGACTTAAGATTCCAGGACTATATGATAGAACACGGAATCAAGTCACAACTCTCTGCACCTAATATGCCTCAGCAGAACGGAGTATTTGAAAGAAGAAACATAACCTTGTTGGACATGGTTCGCTCAATGATGAGCTTTGCTAAGTTACCTGATTCCTTTTGGGGATATGCATTAGAGACTACTATCTATATTTTGAATAACGTTCCCTCTAAAAGTGTTTAAGAAACACCTTATGAGCTATGGAAAGGGCATAAATGAGCTATGGAAAGGGCGTAAAGGCAGTTTACGTCACTTTCGGATTTGGGAATGCCCGGCACACGTGTTGGTGCAAAATCCTAAAAAATTGGAACGTCGTTCAAAACTATGCATATTTGTAGATATCCAAAAGGAACAAAAGGTGGTCTATTTTACGACCCTTAAGAGAATAAGGTATTTGTATCGATAAATGCCACATTCTTAGAGGAAAACCACATAAGAAGTCATCAACCTCGCAGTAAACTAGTATTGAATGAAATTTCCAAAGATGCTACAGATAGAACTAGTTCATCTACTAAAGTAGTAGATAAAACTAGTACATCTGGTCAATCACATCCTTCTTAAGAGTTGAGAATTCCTCGACTTAGTGGGAGGGTTGTTCATCAGCCTAACTGTTATTGGGTTTAACAGAAACATAAGTTGTTATACCTGATAACGATATAGAGGATCCATCGACCTATAAACAGGCGATAAAAGATGTGGACTGTGATCAGTGGATCGAAGCCATGGACCTCGAAATGGAGTTTATGTACTTCAATTTTGTCTGAAAACTTGTAGATCAACCAAATGATGTAAAACCAATTGGTTGTAAGTGGATCTACAAGAGAAAACGAGACCAAGCCGATAAAGTACAGACTTTTAAGGCTCGACTTGTGGCAAAGGGTTATACCCAGAGAGAGGGGGTGGACTATGAAGAAACTTTCTCTTCCCTTGCCATGCTTAAGTCGATTAGAATACTCTTATCCATTGCCACCTTTTATGATTATGAAATTTGGTAGATGGATGTCAAAACAGCCTTTCTAAACAGCGATCTTGAGGAGAGTATCTATATGGCTCAACCAGAGGGGTTTATTGCACAGGGTCAAGAACAAAAGGTTTGTAATCTTCAAAAATCCATTTATGGGTTGAAACAAGCTTCTAGATCTTGGAATATAAGATTTGATACTGTAATCAAATCTTATGGCTTTGTACAGAATGTTGATGAGCCTTGTGTTTACAAGAAGATCATCAATTCTACTATGGTTTGTATGTTTCATGAGATGAAATATTAAAACTATAGGTTATAAATATAGTTTTATATGTTGACGATATTCTACTCATTGAGAATGGAGTAGGTTACCTAACTGACAAAGAAATGGCTAGCAACGCAGTTCCAAATGAAAGATTTAGGAAATACGTAGTATGTTCTCGGGATTCAGATTATTTGGAACCGCACGAATAGAACACTAGCCATGTCTCAAGTAATTTATATAGACAAAATGTTGTCTAGATATAAGATGCAAAATTCCAAAAGAGGTCTGTTACCTTACAGATATGAAATTCATTTTTCAAAGGATCAATGTCCTAAGACACCTCAAGAGGTTGAGGATATGAGACGCATTCCCTATGCTTCCGCAGTAGAGAGCCTGATTTATGCAATGTTATGTACTAGACTTGACATATGCTACGCAGTAGGGATAGTCAGTAGGTATCAGTCCAATCCTGGATATGATCATTGGACTGCCTTTAAGAATATCCTCAAGTATCTTAGGAGAACGAGAAACTACATGCTCGTGTATGGTACTAAGGATTTGATCCTTACTAGATACACTGACTCTGATTTTCAAACCGATAAAGATGCAAGAAAATCTACATCGGGATCAGTGTTCATTCTGAATGGAGGAGCAGTAGTGTGAAGAAGTGTTGCAAAACTTTATTGCAGACTCCAGATGGAAGCTGAATACGTAGCTACATGTGAAGCAGCAAAGGAAGCAGTATGGTCGAGGAAATTCTTGACAGATTTAGAAGTCGTTCTAAATATGCATCTGCCTATCACCCTATATTGTGATAATAATGGTGCAGTTGCAAATTCAAGAGAACCAAGAAGCCACAAGCACAACAAGCATATTGAGCACAAATACCATCTGATCTGGGAGATTGTACATCGTGGAGACGTTGTAGTAACCCAGATATCTTTTGAGCAAAACATTACTGATCCTTTTACAAAGCCCCTCACGGCTAAAGTGTTTGCAGTTCACCTACAGAGTCTAGGTCTATAAAGTTTGTAAACTAGGAAGAGTGGGAGAGCTTTTGGGTATAAGCCCTAGTTTATTTTACTCATATGTTTCTCACTTAAATTCAACATTGTAGTACTCCACTAGAAGTTATAGTCTAAGTGGGAGTTTGTTGGATTTTATGTCCTAAAACTCGTAGTTTGTAAATTAATAAATATAATCTATTTTGTTGTTTGATAAAATTGTTATTGAAATTGTAATCTTGAATCCAATAAACTAAGGTCCTAAGGCTATTTAATATAGTTTGAACTTTATGTAGTGATATAAAATGTGGATTAAGTTCAAATATATAGCCAAAATGGTCTATAGTATATGAATAAGATTGGGCGCCTTATTCTAGGGACACTATGGATGCGGCCCATTTTATAGTTAGTAAAAACGATGTGATCCTAAATCGTTCATGTGGAGATAAGAAAGTGGGGGCATACTATGTAAAGAGTTTACATAAGACTGGACCATGAAATAGTCATTTTTTACGTTCTAAACACCGTTTTATGTATAAAACTGACTATTTCGTTAATTGATGACCTAGGTAACTTAATCTTAATCCTTAGCTAACTATGAACTCTTGTTCACTCAGAACTATCCTTGGATCTACATAGGTGAGGGCAGCTCATTAGCGTTGGCCCAATAAGCCTCCAATTTTAGGGGTAAGATCAGGTGGATAGCTGGGAACATAGGGTGCAAGACGGAATGCACTCATATCTGTTATAGGGATAGTAGATAGGTTGTTCCCTTTAGTATTGAATCCAGGTCTTGAACAAGAGGCCCCACCCTCTCCTTGGCCCGAGAGGGGTTTGGTTTATAGATTGGACCTTAAACCAATTGTTCATTAGAGAATAAGTGGAACTTAAGGAACAAGATGTAGTCTTGGGGGTAAAATGATTTTTATGACCCAGTCAAGATTATGAACAACCTGTGAAGGATTAGCTTACTGATTATTGTTATATCAGATGGACAGAAACATATCTACAGTAAGGGGAGTGCAACTACGAAACTTTAGTGGAATGACCTGTTAGTTAATAAATAATTATTAATTAGGTTAAAGTGTTTTACCGGTTAATCTCGGATTTTCGGAGCCCATGATCTGTAGGTTGATTAGGTTCTCCTACTAGCTCATATGGAATAAACTTAGAACAGTATGATAGAATGATTCGAATTGTTCGAATTAGGTGAAGAGAGAGAAACTGACAAGTATATGTGATATAGTGGTCGGGTTTTTCAATTTAGAGATATAGCTTTAATATTTAAATATGATTTAAATATCAAGAATATGAATACGTTCATATTCGGAAGCTCGAAAATGATGGAAATGCTCAAACATGTAAAAAGTCAAAGAGTTGACTTTTGACTTTGAAAAATCAAACTTTGATCGACCTTATATTCAAATATGATTTGAATTTCGAGAAAATAAATGTGAATTCATGCTCGAGAGGTCAAAATTAGTCAACCCGAAAAAAATCATAAAAAGTCAAAATGTTGACTTTTAGGTCAAAGTTTGACTTTGACAAAATGACTATTTTGTCCTTTGACTAAAGTTAGTGGGAAAATCCAAACTTTTGTTGGATAATTCCACTAACAAAATAGTGGGCTAGATGTTGGCTTATAGTGGAGACATTAAGCCCACTTAGATAGTGGATTCTAGGTGTTGGGTTTTTATGAAGTTATTTCATGCAATTTTGCATGGCCCTTTTCTATAAATATGGGCTTTTGAATTTGGATTAAAAACTTTTGCCATTTTTTGCCAAAATAGTTTTCAAAATTGGGCTGTGAAAGAAAACCCAAACCAAAGAAATTCCATTTCTTTTCCATCTCTTTCTCTCTCTCGATTTTCTTCATCCATCGGGTCCCACAACTCGGTTCTGAGTCCAAAGGATAGTAGATCATTTCTTGAGATTTCGATTTATTGATGTATACAACTTGTCTATGGGTTTTAATCCGAATTTACATTTATGAATTACATGAATTTAATTGTTGATTGATGCCCAATAATTTTGTTGTGTGATTCTGATGCTTTGTGATTAACTTCTAATATTTGACACATATATATAAGTTAATCCCAATGAAAGCAATAGGTTAGTTAGGAAAAAAAGACAGCTCCTAGCAACCTTGAGAAAAACCATATTGATTGTTTAATTAGACATTGGAAGTTAAACACTCATCTTAGTGTAATCCTATGTGATTTGTTAATTTGTATGGAGCAGATTCGTTTTCTATGCATTTTGATTAATTCAATAATTACGACCATTGGTTGGGATTCCAATAAGTTGGGCTAAGCATAAACAAATTCATAAATTGGGTCAATGATCTAAATTACATTGGCCGAATCTATTCCTCTAAGCTAAGACATCTCGATTAATTGTGTTTCTATTTTTACTTTCCTTGCACTCTATTTTATGCATTTTAACATATCAATCCATACCAAACCCCTCCCCCCACCCCCCCACCCCCCCCCCCCCAATTTATCTCTTTAACTGAAAACGAGCTTCGATAAACTAATCTTCTGTGTTTCCCTAAGGTTTGACCCCAAACTTGTCGCTTGTACTACTAGTTAGTATAAGTAATTAGTTTAGTGATTTATAAATATTATTTACGTAGGCACGAGTTTACGGACGATGGTAAATTCGACGCTGCCATAGATTAGTGGCAAGAATACTTTTTTTTTCTTAACGAAGATCCTAACAAATTATGAGAGCAAATGAGAGACTCTAGGATTTGGAAAAAATCTAAATTTAAATACTAAAAAAAATAAATAAAGCAATAAAACATGGGTGCCTCCTAATAAATGCTTGGTTTAACGTCTTTAGCTAGACCGAAGCACTGAATCATTCTTTGAATACTGTGCTCTCTATCTTTCTTTCTTCACCACCACAATAGTGCTTAAGCCTCTGACCATTAACTTTGAATCTTGACCCATCTTCCCCTTGTACTGCTAGAGCTCTATAGGATGAAGCTTTGACTACCATAAAGGGTCCTGGCCACTAAGCCCTAAGCTTACCCGGAAGCAAACGTAAACAGGAATTAGAAAGTAAAACTCATTGCCAAGATAGGAATTTGCGTGGAGTGGTCTTTTTAGGAATTAGCAGGGAGTGATATTTTCATCATGCCATCTTGTTGTTCATTCTTTGTAAAGCTTGGCATTTCTATAGGCTTGACTATGGAACTCTTCTAGTTCATTGCATTTCAACTGTTGAGATTGGTGTCCTAATTCTCTCGGAGTCTCATTGTTTGTAATTATACACATTGTTTATGAATAAGTAAGTGTTATTTCATTCTGGCATTTCCTCATCCAATAAACAAAACCCCATCGTTATTATATGTAAACTTAAGCATGTATATGAGATATACAAGTACATCACGCCTTAAGTGATAACCTAAATAGATCTGTAGTATAAGGATTAAGGAGGAATTCCTGATCCTGGTGACACTACGGATATGGCCAACTTTGTAGGGGTTTGCAAGTGTTGTAAACTATTGCAAATAGTAGATCCTGACCATTCATGTGGAGACATGCGAATAGGGCTATTCTATACAAAGAGTTTGTATAAGACCAGATCACAAGATGATTCGTCTCTATATATAATACCGTTGATACTGGAGATGCACCTAAACGACCATAGGTGACATGACTTTAATCCTGAGTGTTTTGGGAACTCCTGCCTTTGAAGGTGGTCCTTTGATTAGTATGGGTGAGAGTGGCCAGATTGCCAACTCAACATGCCTACCTTTTTGGGGACTTGTCTGATTTGGGAGCTGGAAACTCAATTACACAAGATGGAATTCACTCCTTTCTCGAAGCAAGGGTAAGTATATAGATTGCTCCCTTAGGGGCTGATTTTGGGGCTTGAACATAGTGGCCACAGCTTCTCTTTGAAAGAGAGGAATCAGTCATAGTAGGACTATGACTTATGTCAATTAGAAGGATCAGTGGTACTTAAGGAGTTAGATGTAACTATAGGGGCATAACGGTTATTGACCGAGCTGTACTTACGAGTGATATGTGAAGGGTTGTCGCACTATTGATTGGTTAAGATACACACATAATATATCTATAGTAAAGAGAGTTCAACTGTCGGTCTTTAGTAGAGTTTCTGACAATTAATGGGTGGTGGATCCCGTGACTAAAGAGTTTAGTCAGTTATTCACGTACCGTTGGAGCTTCGAGCTACAGGTCCATAAAGTCCCCTTGGTAGCTCAATGGATTCAAGTTAAGGGTCAGTTCTTCGTGTGGATTTGAAATGTTCAAATTTACAAGATGTAATTCGATTATATATCATATGATCGATATGATGTATGAGAAACATCTAGTGGAGGGTTAATGTAAATGACATTTACATTAAGTGCCATGAAATATAAAAAGAGCTATGGTTTGTATGTTTCATGAGATGAAATATTAAAACTATAGGTTATAAATATAGTTTGATAAGTTGGTTATCATTTATATTTATAATAATATTAATTATTGAATAATTATCTCTTTCTCTAATAAACAATTTAGAACCAAGCAAGTAGGGTCTAAGTGTCTTCATCATGTGTTACATATGGTAACCTTTATTCTCTTACCTTGTGTTGGTCTAAATTGAGCTTTTTGATGGTCAAGTAAACTCTATGCTCGAGCTCCACCAATAAGTGATAAGCTTTTCCAAACACTAACTTGTACTGTGAAGTACCAATTGTAGTTTTGAAAGCTATATGATGGTATGTGTAGCAATCTTATGTTTCATACCATATTTAATCATCAAGCTTAAGAACCCAACCTTTCCTATTCATCCGGACCACCTTTTCCAAAATTTGTTTGATTTCCCTGTTAGACACCTCAGCAAGACCATTAGCTTGAGGATGGTATGTGTAGTAATCTTATGTTTTATACCATATTTAATCATCACGGAATCAAACTGTTTGTAATACAAGTGGGTGCCCTCATTACTTATGATGGCTCTATATGTGCCAAAACGTGTGAATATGTTCTTAAGCAAGAATTTTAAAGTAGGGCAAGCATCATTAGTCCTAATAGCTATTACTTCTACCCATTTAGACATATAATCCACTGCAGCTAATATGTATGAACAACCTTCTGAAGACATATGAAATAGCCTCATAAAGTCAATACTCCAAACATAAGAAAACTCCACCTCAAAAATAGGAATTATAGGTAGCTCATGTTCTTTATAGATATTGCCAGTAGGTTGGCATCTATCAAATGTTTTAACAAAAGTATAACAATCTTTAAAACGAGAGGGTCAATAAAAAACTGATTGAAGTACCTTAGTTGCAGTTGTTCTAGTTGGTCCAAAGTGACCTCGATAAGGTGAAGAATGAAAAGAATTTACAATACTACCTCCTTCTGGGGTACACACTTTCTTATGAGGCTATCTGCACGAACATTGTAGAGAAGTGGATCCGCCCAGTGATAAGATTTGACATTATGTAAGAATCTCTTCCTTGATTGAGGGTTTTGATCAAGTGCCAAATGTCCTCCTGCAAGATAGTTAATAATGTCAACAAACCAAGGCAAACTATCTTTTACCTGATATAGTTGTTCATCAAGGAATGTCTCAACAACAGGAGCACTAGCTTTTTCATTCTCATTTTGAAGCCTAGACATGTGGTCTGCAACCACATTTTCATATCCTTTCCTATCTTTTACATTAAAGTCAAATTTCTACAAGAGCAAAACTCATCTAGGCAGTCTAGGTTTTGCATCTTTCTTAACAAACAAGTATTTTAAAGCTACATTGTCAGTATGAACAATCACCTTAGAACCAAGCAAGTAGGGCCTAAATTTATCAAAATCAAGTACCACAGCTAGCAATTCTTTTTCAATAGTAGTGTAATTTTGTGGAGCACTATCAAAAGTTTTACTAGCATAATAAATAGCCCTAATCATGTTATCTCTATTGGCCTAAGATAGCACCTAATGCATTGTAATGACCCGAGCCCCTAGGACCTAGGTAAGGCCATTACTAAAATAAATGCATGCAAAGAATTTAAAACGACGCTCAGTTATTGGAAATAAATGCTAATTAAAATAAGAGAAGTTCAAAAGACATTTATTAAATGCAATTGTTAAAAACAATAATAGGGTACCCATGAATCATAAAGGTTAATAAGTTCATATGAAAAACAATTCTTAATAATAAGTTTCAAATATCAAAACTAAACATTAAGCGAAACATGAAAAGAACTCTAAATCTCATGATGCGGAAGCGTAAAAACTAGTCCCAGTGGCTCGATCACGAATTCCGTTGTGCCATCGCCACCTATGGCACATAAATACACGTAACATATAAGAGACTGAGTCCTATCCTATTGTAGTTAAGTATGCCCACAAAACTGGTGAATCCCGAAGGAGACACAAAACTGGTGAATCCTGAAGAAAACACAAAATTGGTGGATCCCAAGAGAAATACAAATTAGTGAATCCCGAGGGAAACACAAAACTGGTGAATCCTGAAGGAAACACAAACTGGTGAATCCCGAAGGAAACACAAACTGGTGAATCCCGAAGGAAACACAAACTGGTGAATCCCGAAGGAAACACAAAACTGGTGAATCCCGAAGGAAACACAACTGGTGAGCATCTAACTAATCAATGAGGATATTCACATAGCCCTAACGTGCTAAGATTCAACATTGTACAGTTCTAAAGCATACATAAAAATCCTTAATACCATGGCTGCATCACATACCCATAATTCTTAACAACATATTATACATCATCCATGTATAACTTATATCATAAATCCGCAACATACAAGTATGCCTCAACGCCAGCAGATCAGACATCGACATATGAAAACACGTACTATCACATACTAACGATCAAGCACTTAGGTGTGTATGTAAATAAATCAGAATTTGTGCCAGAACATACTTTGATTCAAGTCATACTGTCAATCAACATGCTAACAGTTACCATAACATACACTTATCATGCTAGCATACAACTAGAGCCTGGCCCGTGGGCAGTTCCAGTGATAAGATTACTTACCTTTACTCGCAAACTCCAGAAACTAGCAAGCTCAACCTCTTCCTTGTCCAACGAAACCGGAAGCCCACAGGATCAAACATAAAAACACCCAAAACAAAGACACCAGGTCACCTCAAGATCCAAACCTAACACCCAACATCATGGCAAATTATTTTAGGCCGCAGTCCATGGTTCAGTCAAACTTAAATCGATAAATTCATAAACATACAACATGCTTAACAACCCACAGAAGTTTAAAGCCTTACTCTTCACCAAGATTCATCGACTACCCCTTTACTCGGCTGGACGACAACTTCAGCAACCTAAAAATTTTGCCCTACATCCAAAACATAACATGAACCAACAATTTAAGGCCAAACTCTAGTGACTGCTCAAAATCCTCAAGGAATCCAATCAAAACAATTTACACTTACCCTTAATCTAAGATTTCGACAAAGACCAAAACGGACCTGACGCGGCAGGGACGACGGTGACCGGAAGTGGTGAGGCTGGGGCGGCGGATGCACGGCTGGAGGGAAATTGGACGAGCGGCCCGGCTAGACGGAGGCTCACAGTAGCGGCTGGAGGGCTTCTGGTTGCTCGCAGACGGAACGAACGACTGAAAGGGATGACGTGACGGCGAGCGACAAGGTCTGATCGGCAGGATCTGGTCGGCCAAAACCCACGAACGGCGAGCAACGCAGTTGAAGGGCGGTCGACGACTGGGCGACTAGTGGCAGTGGTGCGACCGGTTGAAAGCAGACGTGTGGCGCTTCGAGGTCGATGAATGGCGATCGGTTGGAGGCGCACGGCGACTTGGGTGCAGCGGCTGGGCGTGCGGCAAGGAAGAAGAAATCAGAGGGCTCGCGTGGGTGAGGGAGAAAGTGGGGGGGGCCCTTTTTATAAAAAAAATAAAAATAAATAATAATAATAATAAAAGGAAAATAGTATAACGTTAATTAGATCTTTTCCTTAACCCACTTTATACTATTTAATTCCTTTCTTTTTTCTAAAAATAATTAATTCCTGCCATAACTTTTTCCAATTGAAAAATTTTTGAATAAATTCCACGACAACACTTAAGTCCAATTAAGTACAACAATAACACGGGCAGAAATCAATCTCTCTTTAAATAATTAAATGCTCTGTGCATCATCAAATACAAATTTAGCTTCCTTTTCTAGTAAATTACTTAAGGGTTTAGTAATTTTTAAAAAAAAAATTAATAAATCTCTCGTAAAACCCTACATATCCTAGGACACTTCTAACTCCTTTCTTATTAGTAGAAGGTGGCAATTATTCAATTGTAGATCTTTTTGCTCAATCCACATCCAATCCTTTTTTAGACACTTTATGCCTCAAAGAAATATCTTCCTTTACCATGAAATGGAATTTTTCTCAATTCAACAGAAGATTAACTTCTTGACATCTTTGCAACACAAGGGTAAGGTTAGCAAGACAAGAATCATAAGAGGAACCAAAAATAGAAAAATCATCCATAAAAGCTTCCATGATTTCTTCTATGAGTCCTTAAAAAATTGCCATCATACATATTTGGAAAGTAATAGGGGGCATTACACAAACGAAAACGCATACTCCTAAAAGAAAATGTCCCATGAGGACAAGTGAATGTAGCCTTTTCTTTATGCTCATAAGCAATGGCAATTTCATTGTACCCTGAATATCCATCTAAGAAACAATAATGAAAATAACCTTCAAATCTATCAAGCATTTGATCTGTAAAAGGGAGTGGTAAATTATCTTTTCTAGTAACTTTGTTCAACTTTCTATAACTAATACAAACATGCCACCCTGTTATAGTTCTAATGAATATGATTTTATCTTTGTCATTCTTTATCACAGTCGTACCACCTTTCTTAGGAACAATCTACACAGGGCTTACCCATTAACTATTAGATATAGTATATGCAATATCTTCATTCAAAAGTTTGAGAACCTTTCTCTTAACCACATTCTTCATAGCAGGATTAACTATCCTTTGATGTTCTGCTGAAGGAGTAAATGTATCTTCCATCAAAATTTTGTGCATACAGGTTGATGGACTAATACCTTTAAGAACCTCAATAGACCAACCAATAGAAGACTTACTATCCCTTAAGACACTCAATAATTTCTCTTATTCACATTCACTCAAATCAGTAGATATAATAACCAAAAAAAAAAAAAAGATTCATCTAAGAATGCATATTTAAGATGGGTCGGCAATTGTTTCAACTCTAAAGCAGGTTTTTCTTCTTCCACAACATGCACGAATTCAAGAGGCATAGGATTATACATTTTACTACACACTTTCATACTATCTAACCATTTGGCATACAAAGCAATATCATCAAAGTAAGTATCAACGTCATTAAAATCAAAATCTAATATGCTTTGTTCTAAATAGTCAGTAGTAAGTACAACCTCAACATGTTCCACCAGAATCCTATCTATCACATCTATCATATAGCAAATACTAATCTCATCATGGTGACTCAAGAATTTGTAAATATTAAAAGCAATCTTTTCCTCATTTACCTTTAGAGTTAATTTACCCTATTGGTCATCAATTAAAGCTCTCCCAATAGCCAAGAATGAACACCCGAAAATGATAGGAAATTTTGAGTCCTCCTCCATGTCCAAGACTACAAGATCTGTAGGAAAGATAAACTTGTCAACTTTAACTAAAATATCGTAAAAAATACCTCTAGGATATGCCAAAAACCTATCAGCTAGCTGCAAATAAATTGTAGTAGGTTGCACCTCTCTAATGTCAGGCTTCCTGTAAATAGACAAAGGCATCAAATTAATGGAAGCACCAAGATCACACAAAGCTTTATTAATAGTCAAGGAGTCTATAGTGTAAGGAATAGTGAAACTCCCTACATCTTTGAGTTTTTGTGGCAACCTTTTCTATAGCATAACATTACATTCTTCCGTAAAGCCAACCATCTCATATTGCTCAAACTTCTTCTTGCTAGACAAGGCATCTTTCATGAATTTAACGTAATTGGGCATTTTTTCGAAAGCTTTAGCAAAAGGGATATTACTATGCAATTTTTTAAATATTTCTAAAAATATAGAAAATTGAGCATCTAATTTCTTTTTGTGAAACCTCTGAGAACGGGGAAGAGTATTAAGTACAAAAAGTATAGGAGAAGAAGACTTATTTAAAGATGATTCAGGTTCCTTTACCTTTTCCTTTGGTTGCTCTTTCTCTTTATCAACAACTTCCTTAGGTGCACATTTGTTGCTTGGTTCATCATTGAGTTTTTCCACTTCTTGCTCAAGTGGTTCATCATCATCCTCCACCAATGGTGTGGCTAGTTTTTTCCCACTCCTCAATGTCAAGGCCTTTACTCCTGTGGATGTTTCTTAGGATAGCTTGGAATTTACCTTTTAGCATTGTGTGAAAGAAAGTGACCATTTGACTGAGTTGTACCTCTATATTTTGGATTACCTTCCTATGACTCTGAACTGTGTTCTCCAAAGTAGTGGTTCTTCCTCTAGACTCTTTAACAAATTCCACCATCAACTTCTCTAGAGAAGATTTCTTTTCTACGTTTGATGTGTGTCACACCCTTTTCCGAGTTCTATCCCTTGAATTCGAAAGGAAGCATGAGGACGACAGATACCACCTTTTTGTGATACTTGTCGCCCAACCAAACCTGTTTTCCCTTACTAAACTTAAAGCCAATAAAATGAGCAATAAATCCTTGCCTTAAGTTAATTTTATTACAACCAAAATAAAGTTTACACAATTTCCCAAACTTAACTAGGTATTATAGACACTTGGTTACAAGAACTCTTTATGGCAGCTTAAACTCGGAAATGTGGTTGTGGTGAGGTAGACCTTGACCTTATGGAACTCTTCACCTTCGCTACCTGGGGGGAGGACATTTTGGAAAACGTGAGCTAGAAAGCTCACTGAGTAGTAGTTTAATACGAAAATAGGTTTTCGAAAATCGTTTTGGGAAAACATATGCATAACAATCATTCAAGTACAATATCCGAGAGAAAACATATAATCCTCCCAGTCTGGTAACTGATAATCCTAGCATGGTCGAATATTTTATGAAAATCCTAGCAGGCTATGGAAACAATCCCAGTACTCTTGTATCCAGCCAAATTTGCACATGTCGATAATTCCTGCTAGACATGCTTGGGTACACTGACAATCCCAGCCAGATACCCTGACAGTACCTTCCAAGCGTCGATAAAGCATACTAACAATATCTCTGGTATAATTCTAGTTTCCAAATGCAATTACACAAGTTTTGTGACAAACAACAACAATTAAGTCCAAACAAAACATATTTTCTGATCATGCCAATATTACAAATATAACCTATATATATATAATCACATATAGAAATATAGAAATCAATATAAAAACAGTAGAATAACCACTCACAATCTTTTGGCTCATTCCTTAGGGTTCATAGGTCTCCCCTATGGCCAATTTGCCCTTGGATACTTCAATTGCCCCTTCTTGAGCCCTAGTTTCTAGAGTAAATTTCAAGCTTAGTTTGCTCTTCTTTCCATCCATTATTTTTAAAAATCTCCTTCTACAAACTTGTGTAAAAATTCCTTAACTTACTTACCCTAAAATATGAGCTATATATTCCAACGCAAGGGCTCACAATCTTATGATTTCTCAACCTTACTCGGTTGTCTCTGATTCTATTACCACCTCTCAGTTTTCCTCAGTTATGATGGCTTTTCTCTTGGAATTCCTTTACAGTAGCCCTCATACATAAATGAAACCCAATTTTTAAAGTTTTAGCTCCAGAAGCACTTACTGTTTGAAGTTGATGTTACTGTATGGTTTCACTGCCCGACCAGCACCTTCACCTTCCAATCCACGACCTCAACGCGTGGTCTTACCAAAGCATTCTTTGATGATTAATGCAAGGTACTTCTTTTGGACGTCTAGAGCACCTATGATCATATATGCAGCCTCACACTCAGCCTAAACTGCATTGACACTTACTACTGCCCACGCATATGCGTCCATCATGGTGCAGCCCGTTTGTTCAATAATTCCATATTCAAGTTACTGATCGCATAACTACATTTCCATGCCTTTTCTCTAGAAACTTCCTTCTATAAACTTTCTCTAAAATGTCTTAGGAAGATTATCTTAAAATATCAGCCCAAAATGCCTCGTGGTTTGTCTGGAATGTTCAAAACACCGCAACTGGTCCAAGCTTACCCAAGAGCTCGACCTTCAGTAGGATTCTTCAACCTCCAGCCCAATTCGTCTAGAATTTCCTGCCAGTAGCCCATCCTTACAAACTAGACACTTAGAGATTTCTTTTGGCTTTGAAATCACTTAAAATGCACGAGTGGTTTGTGAGAACCATCGCTCCAAATTTGACCTATTTATAGAATTCTAAATTCGTCCAACGCATGACACATCTTCAACCTTGCATGTCTAGGTGTCTTCATCATGTGTTGCCAACACCTCCTCCTTAACACCTCCTCCTTTGAAGTGTCTTCATCTCTTTAAGCCAACACATACCCTATACTTGCATGCTTTAATATTCTTCCACCTCCTACTAGCTTAAACTTAAACTCATTTTGGTTTAGGCACTTGTCCCAGGTTGTTGGAATGTTAGACTTAATCTCTAAGTTTCTTCAGTTCATCACCTCTACGCATACTTCCCCTTTTTTGTCGCATAGCACCCCTTGCACATCTACCTTGTCAATTCATGACTCTTACCTATATGCTCGGCAAGTTACCCTATTCGAGCCTCCTAGTCATGGCGCCAACCTAGTCTCATCGCATGGTTGCAAGCCTTTCATCGCCTATCCCGTTCTTGGTCGTATCCTTGGCCATCACTCAACCATCACTTGGCTTATTATCCATGTGTGACACCATCACATGCCAAGCCTTGGGTCAAGTCTCAAGCCAACGCCTCATGGTTTGTCTTATCGCATGCCTATTACTAATGTGCCCTCGTGTCAATGCCCAAGGCTTGCATTGCCATCGCCTAAGCCCTTTTCAGCCAACACTTACCTCACCTAACCTCCAATTTTTATGGAATGCTGCATACCCTTTTGACAAACGCAAGCATGCCCTTGTTGCTTACGAACGCCCATGGCCGAATGTTCAAGACCAACGGATTCACCACCTAACCTCGCATGGCCTAGATCATTGCATGACCTCCATCAATGCTAGCTTTCTCTCGGCCATAACCACACCATGCGTCCATCATGGTTTGTCCCATCGCTTGGTGTCTTGGTCGCACACCCTATACTAATGCATGGTGCCTTCATGTGTCCACCACTTTAGCCAACAAGACACCCTCCAATGTCAAGACCAATGCATAGCCAACTTTCACCATATGCCCATGCCTTACAAGCCTCAACGCATGGTTGTCCTAGGCTTCAACACTTAGCCAAATTTCCACCTGTTAAGCTTCAACTCAAAGGTACTCAAACTTTACTCAAATACTTAGAATTTTTCTTCCCTTCAACATAAAATTTCACTTATACTTAGTTTATTTCCTTAATTACTTGCTTAAGTATGGAAATTGGGATCCGGGTGTTACAATGTGCTTGCACTAGAGAAACCATGGGGTGCCTGCAAAACATTCTTATTATTAGCATAGGAAAAATTCTCATCATTCCTCAAACCTGGATGGTGGTGTATAGGAATTTGTTGTTTGCCTCTATAATGTCCCTTGTCAATATAATTAGTTGTCTCATTCTCTCCGTGTGTCCCAAAGTTGTTGAGTTTTAGCTACCATAGCTATTTGAGAAGATATGGATGGTGAATTTGATGCTTGACCACATGTAACAAATTTATTTAGAGTGCTAGAAATTGTGGTCAATTGAGCTTTAATGGCACTTACCTAATCAACTCCATATACTATAGCTGCTTTGGTGGTAGAGGCCTCTCACTTTGCGAGTTATAGCTTGTAGTGGTCATGTCCTTTAGGATTGTATAAGCTTCTATAATAGTTTTTCAAAAAAGAAAAAGACCCCTTATCAATACCATCTAAGATGAATTAAGTGATGCCACTCAACCCATCATAGAAGAATTGAATTTGGAACCAATTAGGATGTCCATGTAGTGGACACATCCTCAAAAGATCTTTGTACCTTTCCCAGTATTTAAATAATTGATCATCAGGTTGTTGAGAGAAGGCAACAATTTCTAACCTCAATTTGGAAGACTTGGTAAGAGGGAAGTATTTGTTCAAGAATGCTTGAGCTAGCTCCTCACAAGTGGTAATGCTCTCCGGTCGGATTGTCTCAAGGCAATCCTTACTTCAATTCTGCAAAGAGAAATGAATCAGTCTTAATCTGATAGTATGATTAGTAACTGCTTTAATCTTAACTTTTCCATAAATTTCAAGAAACGATCTAAGATATTTATAAGGATCTTCAATACGACATCCTCTAAAATTACTCTTTAGCCATTTAAATCCTAGGTCGAGCTATAGTGGTTAGAAATAAACTCTAATATCTTTCTCTGCTTCTTCGATCATCTCTTCTTCTTCTTCTTCTTCTTCTTCTCCTTCTTCTTGTTTATCCCTAAGATTTCTCCTCAAAGTACATTCATGGTCAAAAGGCACAAGAGAAGTGTCCATGTCATGGATCATGCAGAAGAGAAAACACCAACCAAGATTAAAACAAAAGTAAGTCTTAGTCTAGAATATCTTCAATTCTTAAATATTAAGCAAAAATCATTATTTTTTATTCTCGAAAATGGCACCAAAAACTTGATGCACGCAAGTGCACGTGGTCAAGATATAGTAAGTTAAAACTGCATAAGAGGTCGAGTATCATCTATTAGTACTTGTCAATTTTAGAATCATGTCAATTGTAGCGAAGGGATCAAAATCGAGGTAATAAAGTTAGAAGTCGAAAGACCTCACCCTGTTTTAAGTCATGGTATTTCATATATTTTCTAATTTTCCTTCTTTAGCTCTCACAAATCTATTGCATCTTTTATTAAGACTCTTTAGAGACACTCGAGTCTTTTCATTCTTTCTTTTTCCCTTTTTTGCCTAATTCAAAAAAAAAAAAAAATCGACCTGTCTGGTTCCCTCTAAAAGATGAGGAGCCTTATAGCCTTACTGGGCTATAATGACTCATCTAAGAAAGGAGCAGAGAAATACGAGAATTTCTTTGTGTCTTGACAGGAGACAGTTCATATCGCGCAACTGATGTTAAAAATTTTCCCTTCCTAGAGGAAAGGTAGGTGAAAATTTTATTGCTTTCTAATTTAACTTCTTGCTTTTCTTTTGTAAAAAAACCTTAACAAGGAAGAGCATCAATTGAAGCGTCGAGCCCTATTACCACACCTTAAAAACAATGTGCAAAAACATCTCCAATGGAGGTTTTCTATTCCCTTAACTCTTTTATTTTATTGGGATTTGATTAGAGATACAAGTTTGGGTGGGGTATGTTATGATAGCTTGGGATCCTTAAGAGTTGTGCTCGAACAATGTTTGTGTCTTGAATTGCTTGTCTGATCTATTATTTGGTTTGTTATAATGAAGGGTCTATGATGCACTCTCTTTGTAATTAGATTTTTAAGAGATGATGTTTGAAGATTATAATCATGTTTTTTGCCCATTAAAAAAAAAAATCTCATTATCATGTATCTTTTAGTCATTTGTCTAAGGAAATGAGGTCTTACATGCTTAGAGTTTTATTAATTGTCTTCATCTTTTAAGGGCATTACTCATTTTTCTTAGGGATATGATTAATCTAGGGCGGCTATGACATTCATAGCTTCCCTCTGAGCTAAAGTATCCTTGAGGAATAAGTAAGCTTCGACACCTTATTAGGAGTCATTACTCGTAGTTGGATGTCTTTAATGTAATCCGTATGGACAAGCCAAGACGAAAGTGATGTGTCCAAATAAGGTCTCCTCTTTTGTGTAAAGTAAGAAATAAAAAAACAAGAAAAAGACAAAAATAGAATAAAAGTTTGGTTCTCTCGAATGTGTCGTTGCAATTATGAGCTTAGGATGCTTAGCTCTTGAGCCTTTAAGCCATAGTAGAGGGAAAATGAATTGAGAGTCTTAAAAAACCATTCTAGGTTGTGCGGGCTTAATTAGTAAGACTTTGGACTCATTCATGCATGAGTAGGTCTAGAATCATTCTTAAAATATGCTTCATTGACTGATTATAATTGGATATCATTGTTGATTGCAGATCAAGACTAGAGTAACGATCCTTGCAAATTGAGCAAACATATTATTGTGTGAATATGTGATTCTACCTTACTCGAGTTTCACACCCCCTCCTAAAGTACCCTTTTAACTAAAAAGAGATGTGAAGAGAGTAAACATCACCTTTTGGTGACATCTATTAATTTAACATATATATACTTATATATTCATCCATTCCACCGCATACCTTTTTAATTAGCACACTAAGAAATTCTCATAATGCATTAACTCGTTCTTCTAGATGACCACCATTGATATAGAATGTATTTACAAATAGAACTAACTCCCAAGTTCACTTCACAACTCAAACCCACTAAAACATCTCAAAACTAGTACATATAACAACTTTAATCCCCATACCTCTCTTTTAGTGTGTCAACGAAACCTATATGTCTACTAGGTGGAAATGACAATTACAATAGTTGACAGCTAGTAGTCTTCCGAAACTTAGCCGCTATTTGGAAAGAAAAACATAAAATAATAAATACATGAGCTAAAACCCAGTGAGTAGTATCTTTATATGAAGATAGGATTTGGTTTTTGGAAAATATTTATAAAACTGAATGAAAGCATTCTTAGGATAAAATAAGTCTCTAAAACATCAACATTTTTTCAACGATAGCAAACCTGGGCTAACAAGACATATAACATTTACAAATTATATAAAGGTGGCATGATCATAACTTTTAAACCTTTCTAGTAAGAAATATATACAAATTGATCCAATTCCATTAAGATGGTTCTAAAACCTTAGTTGGTGTAAGAACACTCAAAGTCGAAATAACCTAACAGAAGTTGAGAACTGTCAATCATCAACGTCCTTAATTGGTGAAGAGTAATCTTCAATATGAGAATCCATAATTCTCATATATGCATGCAAAAATGCCCCCATGTATACTAAGGTAGGTCCCAAAGACCTATATTGGACTAATGTTGGATTCCGCATACCTAGGTAGGTCCCAAAGATCTATATTGGACTAATGTTGGATTCCGCATACCTTACCATACCTTCGATTCCAAAGATCCTCTGATAGTCTGTAGGACTCTGTATACCTTACCATTCCTTTGATATTGGAGATCTTTTGATAAGTAGTGACTGTTGTGGAAATAGATTCACGTAGCAAGGTAATCACATTGGATATAGATTCTAGTAACTAACACTTCCCTTTTTACAAAGCATTATAAACCCACACTATCAGATTATAGTTTTTAACCTTGACCTGAAAGATTTTCAGGTAGGAAACTATTGTAGCTTGAAATTGTTCAAAATCATACTCACATGTCCCGATGTAGCTAATTATATTTTCAAAAATATTCAATCCAATTAGAACACATCAAGCATAAAAAACCAACTAAAACATAGTCAATTTGGCTAAAATACATCAAGCTTGGGAAACCATATAAAACATAGTGGATTCATAACAAGAATACATTTTAAACATAAGAGGTTTCTGAACTAGATTATTCCCATCATTTACAAATCGTAGTATCATATATATATATATATCCTAAAAATAACCACTCACAACTTTAGGCTAGAAGTTTCTAGTTTACAAGCTACTTCATTCCCAATTTAACCTGAGAATTAATTCATAGGCTCTCGATCACTTCCTATTCATTTACTAATTCGAATGACTCCCAGTTACCTCCATGATTTCAACCAAAATCACCTTCAACTCCATTAACTCCTTAAACTATTTCATACTAACCACCAAATTCACCTTAACTCTTCATTAGATCTTAGTTTTTTCCATTTTGGGGGGTTTTGCACCTTGATCTCTAAATTACTCCAAAATATCCTAAAATTACCCTAAAATCGAAATTAATTCAAATTAGACCAAAATAATATTAAAAAAAAAAACCCAATTGTAGGCCCAATAGAGTTTAACCAGCCCAAGTGAGTCTCAACGAATTCAGCCCAACTGCTTAATCTGTGGAGAAAATGATGCCACGCAGCTACAATCTCTCTTCACACGTGGTGGACCGAAGAGCTTAAACTTTTTTTCAGTGTAACATTTAGACGTTCATGCAATTTTAGATTATTCCTATTTCGAGTTCTTCTCTATTGTTCAATGAGGGTTAAATGAAGAAGAAATGAGTTGCAGATCCATCGATATTCAATGACATTCATGAGATAGTTAAAAAAGATAGAGGAGAAGAAGAAGACTGAGATTTAAGTGGTTCGGTCAAAGAATGCCTATATTTATTGTGCAAATGGAGGATAAATTTAAACATGATCCACTTGTAACAGTTTCAGGAGGATCAGTGTCATGTGACATTTTGCTAGATAATCCTAAGCATTCAACCACAAATTCTCAAATAGTTTGTTAGGCAATGAAGAGAAAATATAATTGATTAAGCAAGATAAACAGAGGCAAACCCATAGCTAAGATATGAAAATTACAATTTAACAAAACTCCAAAAATTACATTGTTCCAAAATCCCCTAAACTAGAAAATAACTAGAACTTACCTTCTCATGGAGACAGATAAGACAAATCCATCGTTTCATTAATTACATAAAAAGAAGGAACAAAAAAGATAAAAAACACAAATGGAAGAGGGAGAAGTGGAAGAAATTCGGCTTAGAAACCGATTGGGGGTTGGATCTTTCCATGAACTTATGCTCTAAATCGAAGAAAAGACGTTATATATTGCAGTCGCAGCGTCGCCACGCTACAACGCTGCGAGGCCTCGTGCACGCCTCCGTTAATAATCAGAGTGTTGCAATGCTACATGTAGCGTTGCAACACTGCGCTGTTTTCTAGCATCAAGTAGCTACTACCTTGTACCGTTGCAATGCTCTACCCAAGGACATTTTTGTCCTTTCACGTTCTTTTGAAGCCCAGTTGCTCAAATTAGCTCCTAATTGCTCCACATTAACCCCAAACTGTTCGTAACAACAGATTCTACCTCCAAGATGTCCGATACCTATAAAATTATTAAATAAACACATTAAACAGAGTGACGACCTAAAATTAAATAGAGGAAAATAGCACATTTTTTATGCTATTACCCTCAACCTATTTGACATGCGAGAGGGGGCGTCCTATACAAATATACACGAACATATTTTTCAAACATATTTAAGTCTAAAATTCAAAACATTCAAATATCAAACATACACAAATATTATTTTCAAACATATTATTTACTAATTTCAAGCATACTTTTCAAAAATATCAAACGGCCAAACAAGAGAACGAAAGGAAATTTTTACTAGCACCGGCTTGAACTTTGAAGTCTTGAAAGTTGAACGATAGATCTCGCCTCTCAAAATAGTACAAAGTCTGTTTTTTTCAAAAGAAAAACAATACAGAACAGTCAAAATATATATATAAAAAAAAAACAAAGACATTATCTAAACAAAGTTCAAGCCGGAAGTGTCTTCATCTGAAAGTGGCGGACGGACGTGGAGTTGAAGTTGGAGATGGACGTGTCTTCACCTGAAATGGAGCCGGACGCGGAGGTTGGACGCGGATGGAGGCGGACGCGGACTAGGCAGAAGACTCTTCACGACTTCAACGCAACGAATCACCTGAAGGCTGGAGCAGAGCAGTGGATGTGGATGGAGCTGGATTCGGCAGTGCAATAGGCTTGCAATCGTTTTAGGGATTTAGTTTTAGGGATTTAGTATTTTTGACAGAAAGGGAGGAGGAAAGGAAAAGATTTTGGGCTTTTTTACTTTTTCATTTTGGATCTTTTTATAAATATATTACATATATACAAATTAATAAGTTTATAAAAATATATATATAAATTCGGGGTAGAGGATTAATCGGGGTCGGGATCGGGGCGGGGATAATGTCCCCGTCCCCGGACGGGGCCCTGAATAAATTTCCCAGTTTGACCCCATCCCCGGTCAAACCGGGGAATCCCTGACCCAAACGGGGCAAGTCTCTGCGGGTTTTTTTGCCAACCCTAGTAAGAATATAATATGATTATATTCATTTATTAATTAAATTTGTTAATTATATAATAATTGGTCGAAATCTTCTCCTCGATCGTGCGTTAGTGAAAAATTCAGTATTCGGTTATTGTAATCGTAGAATAAAATAAAAATTTGTTTCATTTTGCAAGAGTTCGTAAAAAATCGCAATCGGTGTGAAAACGTTTTTATCGCTTAGCTGAGGGCCTATACGATAGAGCTTATTGCTTAAACGATCGCACGCTTTTCTCTAAACAATCGCTTAGCTTTCCTATATGATCGCTTAACGTGCCATGTTTTCTAAACGATCGTTTACCTATTACTAGACGATCACTTAGTAAAACCTACACGATTGTGTAGCTTTTCTAAACGATAAGCATACCCGCTATACGATAGCTTTCTTTCCCACTTGCTTATCGTTCTACACGATCAGCCCGCTCCTCCTTCTTCTACCAAATTCAACAAAGACCACGCTTTGGATTCTCACTCCGAGAATACCAAGGGCTCTAAGTGGTGGTGTCGTCCCCACTCCTGCTTGCTCGTGCTTGTTCGTGTTGCTAGATGATCGTGCTACCATAGCCGACTGTTTTGTTGGACGATAGAGAACGTAGAGGTTCTTCCGCTGCGTTGAGTTTGAAATTGAAGAGTGTCTTCAACTGGTAAGTGAACTCAATCCCTCGTATTTTATTTATCAAAGCATGTCATTAATTAGTGTAAATTTTATAACTATCTATTAGAATGTGTGTGTGGTATTTCAGTCATAATGAAATTGGAAAGATCCGAACGCGCTCATGGATACTCTTCGTTAAAAGTTCCTTCAGATAGAACATGAATCGATTATTGTATATAATCTCAAATGAATGATGATTAACCTCCTCAGCCCTACATTTATCTGTCATCAATCCATCTTCTAAAAACATGTGCTTTTCTAACTTGAGTTATTATCATTCCATCTTTCACCTTCCATCTTTGGTTTTTGATGAGGGTGGTCGAAACAGTGTCACAAACATTCTGCCTATCAAATAAAATTTATAAATACCGACATTTAGTTGATAACTTGTATGTTATTAGAATATTTAGAAGGATTTTACAAGAAAAGCATGAAATAGGTAAAGTCACTTTCCATGTGTTTACCAAATCTGAAAGAAAGCCTGAGCAAAAATGATATCGCTAATGCGTTTGCAATGTAGGAATACAAAGAAAGATGAAGGAAGGAGCCATGATGAGAATACAAAATGACTATGCGACAAAAGAATTCACGAAGGAAGGAAGGTACACACCAAGGAGTTCAAAAGACATGCGATAGGGACCATTGAAACTGCAAGAGCGGACGCACGCATTCCTTGACGTGCATCTGCCATAGTCTTGTGTGGCAAAAGTTGTCCCCATACCGAGACTCTATATATATCACCACTTGCATACAGAAAAAGGAGGAGGAAATTGAAGGAAATCAAACTCGAGATTTCCATGAGCAGTAAAATATAGATCATTCCAAATTACAATCACGAATGTGAACATTACAAATTACAGTCGAAACAGAAACATGCAATTATACAATCAATATAAAAATTACAGCATGAACAACTACAAATGAACAAGGAAAAAAACTCTACGAACATTTGTAAACTCGTCTCCACGCTCCTTGCTCATGAATGCTCAAACTCAGCAACCTCGAACACTCGAACAACACGACCACAACACTACAAGAACACTTCGCGCTTGTCCTCAGCGATCGCCTTGGTCACGAACTCCTCAGCAATACGAATGGCCTCCACGGAACCTCGACGGTGTCAAGTTGAGTATGACACCACCAAAAAGGTTACCTTGGTATTCTCGGTCTGAGAATCCAAAGGGTAGGCTCTGTTCGAACTTGGAATAAGGCAGACGAAGAAGGAAAGACCAATCATGTACATGATTGGGCAAGTGGGAGATGACAGGAACCTATCGCATAGGTCAATGCCCAATCGTTTAGCTAAAGCTAACCAATCATCTAACAAAAGCTAAGCGATCGTTTAGCTCATCATTTAGCTCAGTGTCTGTCGCCTACAAAACACTACACGATTGTTTACTAAAACACGCTATCACTTAGTAAATTCGTATTTACTTGACCAGCGCCGTGAGTTTTCTTTTTGCGAGAGAAAATCTCAAAACTAATTTTTGACAAAAAAAAAAAAAAAAAAAACTTACTAAAACTAGGAAAACAATTTTTCTTTTAACACATGGTTACCATGAAAATCCAATAATTACCCACTCAATTGGTTATTAAAGAAAAATAATTAATTATCCAATAATTAATATTATTATAAATATAAATGATAACCAATTTATCATACTATATTTATAACCTATAGTTTTAATATTTCATCTCATGAAACATATAAACCATAGTTCTTTTTCTATTCCATGGTACTTAATGTAAATCTCATTTACATCAATCCTCCACTAGATGTATCCATACATCATACCGATTACATCATATATAATCAAAATACCTCTTGTCAATTTGAACATTTCAAATCAACATCAAAAACTGATCCTCAATTAAATCCATTGAGCTACCAAGGGAACCTTATAGACCTGTAGCTCGAAGCTCCAACAGTACGTGAATAACTGACTAAACTCTTTAGTCACGGGATCCACCATCCATTAACTGCCAGACACTCCAATAAAAACTGACAGCTGAACTCTCCTTACCACAGATATATTATGTGTCCATCTTAACCAATCAGAAGTGCGACAACCTTTCACAGATTTCTCGTAAGTACAACTGGGCCAATAACCATTATGCCCTGTAGTTTCATCTAACTCCTTAAGTACCATTGATCCCTCTAATGAACATAAGTCATAGTCCTACTATGACTGAGTCTTCTCTTCCAAAGAGAAGTTGTGGCCACTATGTTCAAACCCCGGAATCAGCCCTTAAGGGAGCAATCTCTCTACTTATCCCTGTTTTGGGAAAGGAGTGAATTCCATCTTGTGGATTGAGTTCCCAGCTCCCAGATTAGACAAGTTTCCAAAAAGGTAAGCATATTGAGTTGGCAATCTGGCCACTCTCACTCATACTAATCAAAGACTGCCCTCAAAGGCAGAAGTTCCCAAAACACTCAGAATTGAGGTCCTGTCACCTATGGTCGTTTAGGTGAGATGCAAGTCTCTAGTATCAACGACGTTATATACAGAGTCTAATTATCTCGTGGTTCAGATCTTATACAAACTCTTTGTATAGGATACCCCTACTCGCATGTCTCTACATGAATGGTCAGGATATACCATCTGTAGTAGTTTACAACACTTGCAAACCTCTACAAAGTGGGCCATATCCATAGTGTCACCAAGATCAGGTATCCCACCTTAATCCTTATACTACAGACCTATTTAGGTTATTACTTAAAGCATGATCCACTTACATATCACATATACATGCTTAAGTTCACATAAAATAACCAAGAAACTTTGTTTATTGGATATAAGTGAATGCCATAATTAAATAACACTTATTTTATTTATTAAACAATGTGTATCTTTACAAAATAACAAGACTCCAGAAGAATTAGAACACCAATCCCAATAGAAATAAATATGCACACCAACGAACAAATAAAGAGAAACTGAGAGATTGATAGAGGGAGATACACCAATTCATCCTCTGAAGTTCGAGACTCTCTCTCTCTATATATATATATCTTATGTGATTTTAGGGTTAGCCTCGAATTCCCTCCCCCTCTCTCAACCCTAGTCGACTTTCTCCCTCTCTTTTCCCTTCTCCTCTGTATTACTTAGATCAATTACCATTTGAATTATTGTTTTTTGGGAGCTGTCTAATTCCTCGATACACTCTTCCATATGGGCAATAAATCCCGCTAAGCTATCTCCATGCTCAAAGCTACAAGTCTTTATAGCTTTCGACGCTAGGGCTTCAACCCTCATCATCAACTCTTTAATAGGAATTTCGTGTAGGTGGCCAACTACCGCATCAATTTCATCGTATTTCTCATAGATTTCCTAGAATCGAGTCCCTAGGGAATAGGGGTTATCGAGGACTTCTATTAGGTACAACATCTACTGTTCTAGCTCAACCAGTTTGTCCACTTGGGACATGTTTAGTTGCTTTATCGTTGACATGTCTATTGTTTTTCACACTATGAGCCTAACCTGGCTCTGATACCAACTGTCACAATTACACTTCCACAAGGTTTAGAAAGCGATTGTGCATCACTTTTTTTTGTACATGAATAAGTCAGCCAATTTAAATTTAGATTGGAGGAGGCACAATAGGCATATGTCACAGCCTTCAATCCCATTTGGGGAAAACGATTTTAGAACATGGGATTAGAGAAACAAGTTTTCGTAAACATTTAAAAGCATGTTTGAAAAATGATTGCCATAGGCTAGAGAGCAATAGGGGATAACAACTTAATAGCTTATAACTTCGGGTATAAAGATATGATGATTAGTCTACTAAGTATACTATAAGCATTTTTGTGACTATCACCCTTATATATGAAAAGTGGCAAGGAGTCACTTACAATAAATAGTACAAGAAAAGTAAACTAAATTACATAATGAATTACACAAGATGAAAGTATGATAAAATGAGGTTGAGAAGAGCATGCACACGCCATGGGCACCGTGCCTTGAACAAATATGACTGTGACACACAACACCCTACTTTCGCTTAGGCCTAAGGGCCCCTCAAACACTTGGAACAAAGAACACACCAAAGCTATCCGCCACGGGATCCCACTCATGTATATCACAATATAAAATTTTCTATCTCATTAATATACTACAAATTTAATACTCATAATCTTCATAAGTGTAAATAGCAATCAAACTCCTCTGTGATCATTGTTGTAAATGTTATCAAGTTTGAGGATCTCTTCTTTGATATCAGAGATTTGCCAAGTTTTTATCATTCTCATTCCATCTGCCAACTCTTTGTCATCCTCAACATTAAAGAAACATTTTCGAGCCTTGGCATCATTAACAACATCTCTCCATTCTGAATTGCTCTTTCCTAAAGTTGTTGCATCTCCCACAATCCAAAGGCAGAACCTAAAGAAATAAGAAACATAAGAAAAAATACTGAAAAAAAAAAGTATATTTGTGAATTTTAATGTCCGATGTTTTTTCTTTTATGGTATTGAAAGTAAGACCATGGAAAACAAGACCCTAATTCGTGTTAAGGAAACCTCAAAGAACAAGAAAATTAGAAATTTAGTTGGAAAATTATTTTAAATGGTAAAACTATTGAAAATATTTATAAGATATAGCAAAATTTTAGAAATATTAATGATAGACATTGATAGACACTGATAAACTTCTATCAGTGTCTATTAATGCCACTGATAGACACTAATAGAAGTCTATCAATGTCTATCAACATCTATCATTGATGATTCTAAAATTTTGTTATATTTTGTAAATATTTTGATTCATTTTTTTATATTTAAAAATAACCCAATTTAGTTCCTAAATTTTTAGAAAATAAGTCTAATATATCTTTTAATTTGGAAAGCAATTTAGTTAGAGATTTATTTGATATAAGAGTAAAAGAGTTCATTGACACACTAGACATGTTTTGAACTTTACAGGCTCATCAGATACAACATTTTGTAAGTTTAAAAACTTAATTAAATGCTTATAAAAGTTTAGGAACCTATATTAGGAATTTAAGGATTGTAATTTTAAACTAAAATTTAAAAATAAAAAGAGAATTTCTAATCTCTAGTCTCTTCTATAGCCTTGAATGTAAGACAATAAAAAAACTAGAGCATTGCTCTTGTTAAAGCATTTTAGAGGGAAAAAAAATAGTCAAATGACAAATTTAGCCCTAAGTCTTTCAAAGCCTCTATACAAAAAATTAGTCCAAGAACTTTGTAAGTTAATATCATAGGTCATAGACTTAGTGGACACAAAATTAAAAGTTCAATTATTTACTAGTCTCCTTTAATTAAGAGTTTAAATATTTATCAGATATAATATTCTAAGTCTAAAACCTATTAAGTACTTACTTTATAAACCGTAGCAACTTACTACACACCATTTTAAAGTTTAGAGATTGAATTTGTAATCTACAGATAAAAAGGAAAAATAGAAATAAATTTCCAATGTGTTTTCCTTTTAATAAAATTATAAAAAGGAATTAAATAGAAATACTATACCTTGCTCTTGTAAGAGCAACATTGGTTCTTTGTGTACTTGAGAGGAATCCAATGCTTTTTCCATTGTTGGATCTGACTGTGGATATTATGATCACATCCTCTTCACCACCTTGAAAACCATCAATAGACTTTACTTTTACTCTAAATCCTTCATTATTCTTCTCATATTTTCTTCCAAATTTGTCTTGAATTGATGAAACTTGTGCAGCATAAGGAGATATTACTCCAATGCTAAGATCCTTCTTGTTCTTGCACCATGCTGTATTTGAAATTAAGACCAAACTTTATATTTTGGAATTAATAATTAACATAGAGCAAGTTCCAACCCATGTTATAAAGTTTCTCACTCATATATATATATATATATAAAATAAATTTTCACAAATAGAAAAATATTAAATTATTTATAGAAATAACAAAAAAAGAAAACACCGATGGGATTTCTATCAACGTCTATCACATTATATCAGTGATAGACTTCTATCAGTTTCTATCACTGATAGACACTGATAGATTTCTATCAACCTCTACTAAAGAAAATTAAATTTTGCTATTTTGTGTAAATAGTTTCCCTTATTTTTCTATTTTTGAAAATTTCCTATATATATCTTGGTTTTAAAATATAATTTTGAGTCCTTCCACTTTGAAACTTGTATTTCAGCTCATTTCATATCAAATATATATATCCAAATTTTGTATAGTATGTTACGTTCAATAATAATCTTTAAATTAGTCCTTTACCTTAAATTTGAATGTAAATTTTTAAGTTAAATTGTAAATTTTGTCTCTATGGTTTGAAGAAAGAAAGAATATTAGTTTATGTAGTTTATAATTAGTATTTAGTCTCTATGTTTGATAAAGTTCTCCTAGTTAGGAGGATTTTATCAAATTATCGAGACTATTTTATGAGGTTTTATCAAATCATAAGAACTAAAATCCAACTTTTCAGATCCTGTGATCCAAAATTTCTAATAGCTTTCTTCAAATCATAGGGACCAATTATATAATTAAACTTATTCTTTATTCAACCTTGGAAAGAAAATTAATAAATGTTTCTGTAAAAAAAAAAAAAGTATATTGTAAATAGGTTTCCCAATTTTTTACAAGAAAAACTTATAGGGATCAAATTATTTTAGCAAAAATTAGTCATAGTCTAACAATAGAGATTAATTTTAACATATAGACTAAATTTGAACATTTAAAAGTATAGTAATAAAAAATAGAACATGTATAAGAATACAAACCAAATCGTGTTCTTACCAAATAATTAGTAAATTGAATTGAGACAAAAACAAGAAGGGCTAATTCCTTTTAATTAAAAAATAAACAAAAACTTTTAAATATTAGAGAGTAAAACATAGGCCTATTTTTAAATATAAAAAAATGAACCAAAATACATACAAAATATAGTAAAATTTTAGAATTTTAATGATAGATGTTGATAGACATCAAAAGACTTCTATCAGTGTCTATCAGTGACATTGATAGACAATGATAGAAGTCTTTCAATATCTATCAACATCTATCATTATAGCACTTCTAAAATTTTTGTTATATCTTGTAAATATTTTCAACAATTTTACCATTTTAAATAATTTCCCTAAAACATATATATTTAACAAAAAGAATTGACATACCTTTGTAAAGCATTTGGATAATTTGGGTAACAACAACTACTTCAACCATATTCTTCTTGCTTTGTCCATCACCATTGCTTTCCTCTTGTCCACCACAAACATTGATGAAAGAATATGGTCCAAATAGAGGACTTGGAAGGTAATGTTTTTCATACTCTTTATCCATTACAATGGAACCATCCAAAATTTTATTTCCATAAAATTTGGAATTTGGGAAGCAACTCACTAATGGATGCATCCTATATTGTGTATTCAATAGGTGCTTTGAGTATCCTAATAAACTTAGCCTCTCAAAAAGGCTTCTACCAAATTTAGCTCCTTCACAAACCTAGTACAAAATGGATTAGTTTTGATATTCAAATGATAAGTCACTCAACAAAAGAAAAATTAATGTTAGACTACGAAAATTATATAAAAATGTTTCCATGTAAATGTTAGCATATATAAGTCACTACAAGAAATGTAAAATTTCATAGCCTTTGATTGTAGCATTTAAAAAGAGATTATGAAATTTTAAGGGGAAAAAAAGCGCTAAGGTGAAAAACAAAAAAATTGGTTTCACGTGTGCCTAAACATTTCGGAAGTGAATCCTTACCGCCTTTTGAAACCCTTTCTTTTATTTCATTGTTTTCTACATGCGCCTAAATTAGGCGATGTTTGATAATCATTTGGTTTTTAGTTTTTAGTTCTTGAAAATTGTGTTTGTTTTTTTTCACAATTTCTTAATAATGATGTTCATTTGTAAACATTTGAATTCTTAATAAAGTTTTAAAAACAAAACAAGGTTTTAGAAGCTACATTTTTTAGTTTTTCAGATGTTAGTTTGGATTTTGTAGAAACCAATAACTGAAGAAGTGTTTAGAGGCTTGATTTTCATAAGTTAAAAAAAAAAATCAATTGGTTATCAAATGAAGTTTTATAAATTTTGCGACTAACTTTCAAATTTATATCCAAATGTTTATTCGAACTTTAAAATGTGTCTAATAGATTCCTTAAATTTTCAATTTTATGTCTAAATAATAGGTTAGTAAACTTAAAAAATATTTAATAAGTTACTAAAACTATTGAGTTTTTGTCTGTTATATATGTTTTTGATCTTTCGATTTTCTGTCTAATATGTCTTTAACGGCCTATTAAAAATTTTCTTTTATTAAATTTCTGATTCTATTGGACAAAAAGTTTATAGCTTAAAGTCCTATAAGACCAAAAATCCAATTTGAACATAAAAGTTAAGGGCTAGAGTTGTAGTTTAACGAGAAAGTTTTACCCTTCTAAAAATTTCTAGCTTCACCCCGATCTCGAAACTCTATAAAATAATTGATAAATATTGAATCAACATGATCATAGTTCAACTGAGCTAAAACATGTATTATTGTCCTCGAGGTCAGAAGTTCAATTTTAAAATCCCCACATATTCTAAAAGAAAGAAAAAAAGAAAAATCTTGAATACTTGAAAATTATTTACATACCTTGCTCTTTATTGTTGCTGGTAATTGGAACTCATCACCAATAAGAATAGCATGGTTTATATGTTGAAGTTGCAAAGGTATAAGTGATTCACACTCCTTCAATTGTGCAGCTTCATCAACAACCAACAAATTCAGTGAATTCTTTTTCACTGAGTTTAGTTTGAAGGAATTTGAAGCTGTGGTAAAAATCAAAGAAGCTTGCTGAAAACAAAACTTCTCAATTGAATTCTTGCTTACTTTACTTGGAACTTCAATTTCATCAAGAGAAACCAAAAGTGTCCTCAAAACCAACAAACAATGACACTTCAAATCAACCAAACTTTCTCTCACTTTATCATCATCATAACCTTTCCTCAAAAGGGTTCCAATACACCCAATCAACTCAACAAGAATCTCCATTTTTTCCAAATTATGCTCCATAATGACTTGTTTAGGTATATGAGTTACTAAAATATTGACACATTCTAAAATTGAAGAACCAATGGATTTGAACATTCTCTTCATTTTTGATGGCTTATTTTCTTGCAGAATCCCTATCATGGATGTTATTTGAAACTTCAAACCATTTTGTCCTAAACATTTGAAAAGCTTTTCAACTCTATGATCCAAATAAATATCTTCCAATTGAGAATCAAATTTAAGTCTATCTTTGTTCCCAAATAAGAGCAATTCTCCCAAAGGGCAAAAGAAGTCATTTTTACTAAGGGAATCATGTTTTAGTAACTTCACAACTTGAGAGGCAAGATTTGTAATGGCAATATTTGTGGGTGCACAAGCAAGAGTCCTAATTTGGTGTCTCATTCTTAAGATTTTCCAAAGTAATATACTTGTAGTTTTGGTTTTGCCTGTACCTGGTGGCCCCCATATAAGCTCTATTGAAGGCTTGTGTTGGCAAATAACATTTTTTATGCAACTTTCTATTGCAACTTTTTGGGATTCATTCAATGATGATAAGCATAGTGTTGGGAAATTTTGAGTTGAATCTTCTCCATTTTGATTGCATTGTTTGCAGGTTTGATTACCCTGAAACATAAACAAAAACAGTCAACTACTTTCATATCTTCACACAAATTACAAGAAATTTGGCATTTGCCCCATGTAATATGATGATGGTTTGAAAATTGTTATCTTTTAGAGTGTCATCATTAGGTAGGATGACAGTTGCTTAATGATATGATAGTTAAAAACTAACATTAAAAAACCAGCCTTGCATATTTACGATGGTTATCAATAATAGCAATTTAAAATTAACAATAAAATCGACCTGTATCGTACTTTTACGATGATAGTTACCAACATTGGCAATTTAAACTAATATAAAAGCTACTGTCGTCATATATTTACATAGATATGATTCAAGATGACAGTCGTAAATATACAACAAAGATGGTATGTACAAATTGATAATAATTCCAAATCAAACGATTGGGGGCTCAATTGTATGAACTATGATGCTGATTTTATACACAAATAGCAACTCTAAATTGACATCATTTCTATATCTACTTATAATGAGGGGTCTATTTCGATTGATTCGAGAAAAAAAATGTTTTTCAAAAAACTCATTTTTATTTAAATACTTTTGATAAAAAGGGATTAAAATATACTTGAAAATTTATTTTGAGTGGTTACCAAACACTCCAAATTCTTCTGAAAGGACTTATTTTTTAAATTAAATACTTGAAAATGTAATCCAAATACACCATAAATTATCAGTATAATTCGAATTCACCCTTCTTAACAAATGTAACACTTTTCAAGAAGTATATATATTATGATGTTTGGCCCCATCGCCAAAAAGCACTTTAATGTGCAGGTATTATTAGCTACTATTTCTTTTCTTTCTAAAAATATTTATAGAATAAGTGTTGTTCCACATAAAAATACAACTACAAATATTGAACTTAGAGTAGTACTCTTTTAAATAGAACATGTTTTTCTAAAAAGTACTTTTTTTGGGGGGAGAAGCACAAAATATTAGGAAAGTTTTTCAAAAGTGCAAAATACAACTACTAATTCGAAAAGTAATACTGAATTCAAAATCATTCTCAAACAAAACCATAAGTTCGAGTATAGAAAACTCACCGTCGAGGTTGTGCCCAAAATATGTTTGATGATCCCGCCATCAGTAGAACCTTGTAATGCCTTCCATATTCTCAAGTTGGTTGTCACATTCATAAGAAAAACAATGAAAAGTGTGGTTGATTTGTGTACATCAACTTGATCCATGTTGTTGGAAATATGAAGCTTGAGATTAGAAGGGGTATTATTGTCATTAGCTTGTCCTAACCAAGCAAAAGCCCAATTAAGTTCTGAGGAGCTTTCCAAGTAATCACTTGAAATAGTTTGAGGGTCAATGTCCAAAATTACAAAAATATCCCCAGGAAGTGCTTTGTATGGTTGATGTCCCTTCTTATTAGTGTTTATCCAAGTGCTAACATTAACAGAGAACATGGTTTTGCCTTTTTTTTTGTTTGAATGTTCAATAGAAACCACTTGTGAGAAAGGTGCTTTGTGAATTGTCTTCAAACTACAACATAATTCTGCTCTTGTTTCTTCTAACAAAGGGAATAGGTATGAGCCTTTGTATTGCTCCTCTGATTCAAATGATTTTGGAATCTTTCCCACCTTTGAAAATTTTTAGTCAATTTAGAAATTAGTCACCAATAAGCATATAAATACTACTACTAAAAATTTTATCTAATTTATGGTGTGAAATTAACAACATACTTAATTAACAAAATTTTATCTATCGATAAATTGAAATCTCAGTATTGATATCGATATTGACATGGATATTCTAATCTTAGTTTATTTAAAACTCTATGCTTGTTACAGAAAATTTCTATCTTTCCTAAGGATCACATTTGAATTGATACTTTTTTATTTTTGGTTTTTATTTTTTTGTTTTATGTTTTTGATTTTCAGTGTCTAAAAAATTTATACATGCTTGGTTACTGTTTTTTGCTTTCTGTTTTTTTATAAATAAAAAACTAAAAATATGTTTAGTAATTTTATTCTATTTTCTTATTTTTAAAAATTGAAACAAAAATTTGTTGGATAATTTGTGTTTAGAAAAGATCAAAATAAGTTTCGATGACTTTTTTTAGTTTCATACTTGTTTCATAAGAGAAAAGTCAAACTATTGTTACAAATAACTTTTTAGTGATATACATAGTTATAAAAGCATATCTTTTTTATTTTTTATTTTTTATTTTTTTTTAAAATCATATTGAAAAAAATATTATCAATATTTTATATGCATAGATTAATCAGAAATCAAATGAAGAAAAATAACAAAAATAAACATATTGATAAAATACAATAAAAGAGTTCTATTTTTATAATAGAAAATTATAAGAGAATAAGAACACAATTAAAATAATTAATCTCAACATAATCAATTTATGTTGTTTTCGTAAAAATAGTTTTATTGTTTTTATATAAAAGAGATAAGAATTGGGATAACAATTCTTTATGTTTTTGTGTATTTTTAAATTGATAAAAAAAAATCACATATTTTAAATCTCTAGAAGCCATACAAAATATTTTTTTTTTTTTTTTTTTTTGGAAAAGGCATACTCTTTCATTAAGATTGTGTCCAAAAAAGACACAATCTCATGAAGAGTTGTGGTTTTCTAAATTCTAAAATATTAATAGTAAATAATAATTTTATTCATATTTTCCAAATATTTTAATTTGAATTTTGATATAGTTTCTAAAAAAATATTTACAATATTCTTGATAAAATAAAAATAATGTTAAAATGAAGTGTACAAAAAAATTAATTTGAACATTATTATCCATTCAATTTCATATAAATGTTGAAATTATTATTATAAAATAAAAAATGATGCTCTAAGATTTTATTTCAAGCCATGAAAGATAAGATGGCATGCAAATTAGACCACCAAACCACAATGCACATTTCATTAAACTTCAGAAAAATATTTTTAAAATAGTAAAAACAATTATGCACATTCCTAGGATCGAAACCCAGAGATGGAAGACGAGAACCAAAAACCTTTACCGCGTGTTTTTAAAAAAACAAAAACCGTGTTTAAAAACGGTTCTTTTTCCGTTTTTAAAATTCCTTGACAATTTTGAAAACATTTTTAAATTTAAAAAACAGAAAACAAAATTGAATAACCAAACAGACCCGTTTTAAAAAAAAAAAATTAAGAATACCATTACCATAAGTTTTAAATGGACACCATTTAGTATTTTGTTTAAAAAAAATACTCCTAAACTTTCAAAAGCTTCAATAATAATCTTAAACCTTTATTAAAAAAATTTCAAAAATATTCTTACTGTTAGTTGTGATGAAAATTGTTTGTACTTTGCTTAAAAAATACACCTGAATTTTTAAACCTTTCAATAGTATCCTTAAACTTTAGAAGATATATATTACCGTAGAATTATCTATTGATTGCCACTTACATTCAAATGAATAATAATTTCTTGATATTTTCTCTTATATTTCATCGATTTGAGCTTTATGATATAGTAAAAATTTGGATTCACCTACTAATGTTCCACTACCAAAATATAAATTTGTTGGATGAAAATAACTACCTTGTATGAAAATTTAATACACCAAAAATAAAATCACAAAGTATAAACAAAATAACAAGACTAACAAAAAGATACCAAGTAAAACATTCTTGGAAAAATCAAAATCTTAAAAAGAATAATAAAAAAAAAAAACATATACCTTGAGTTTGTAGAAGTTTTGATTGAACACATTCTTAAAGTCCCAAGAAAACAAAACATCAATGAGACCATTGGAATCCTTGTGATTACTAGCTTTGTTATTGCTTCTAGAACTTCCTCCTCCTTCCATTTTCTAGAGACAAAATAAAAGATAATGTTTATAGAAATGAAAATTAATCAAAGTTTTTGTGAAAGAAATATGAGAAATCATATCATAAATTTATATTATATGATTTGTAGAGGAGGAAAACCCTTTGAGAAGTAAGCGCGGGAAGACTCTCAATTGACTTGAAAACACACAAATAATAGACCTTTCCACCTTATTTCCCATTCTCTTTTTCTTTCTATAGCTTGACGTTGACTCCTATACACTTTTTACATCTTACAATATATAATATATTCTAGACCATGACTTTTGATTCTTCTTTCTAATTTCTTCATTTACTTCTATAACAATTTTTTTTTTTTTTTTTTGGAAATTTCTTGTTTTTTTCCCGCTTACTCGGAGAGTATTACCATTCAAATAAAGGAGTGGAGATTTAAACTTACAATGATCTTAAAAGGATTTCGTTAATAAGTTGATTAGTTGAGTTAACGATATAAGCATATATGCATCAAATTAATGAATTAGTGATTATTAAATACTAAATTGTTTATGTTTTTTTTTCAATAGAATAGGGTTTGGGAGATTTGGAACTACTGATTGTTTGGTCATTAACACATTTGTATGTTAATTGAACTATACTCAATTTGACAATACTTGGTGATAAAAAGTTGTTGTTGGCGGAGGAAACTAAAAGTTAATGGTGATAAGTGATATACCTTACCCAATGCCAAAGTAAAGTTTGATCTTTCATTGTCCTTGTTTGATGTTTCCTAGCTTCACCCAATTACAATTATACTTGAATTTTTTTTTTAATTCTAAACAAAAATAAGAAACCTATAATTTAACCATGAAAAATGAATTCAAATAACCACCGTATTGTTTGATAACTATTTAGTGTTTAGGTTTTTAAACTAAGCTTTTAAATTTTACAACCACATATGAGTTCTTTTGTTTTTGTTATCTACTTTCGATTAAAAATGTTTTCAAAATTCAAATTAGAAAATATTGATTTCAAAAACTTATTTTAATTTTCTTTTATGGCCCTATCTAATTTTAATATGCTACAAACTTTCGTGACATTCAAATATTTTAGAGTTAGATAATCTATCCTCACAAATAAGACGAGTTGTGCGGGAACTTTCTCTTTTAACTCATAGATATTAAAAAAAAATGCCTTTGTTTTTTAAATTTGACTAAAAATTAAAATATGGGAGATTTTTTAAAAAATAAAAAAATAAAGAAGGATTGTTTCATATATAGAAAAATAAATCAAAATATTTACAAAATATAATAAAATTTTAGAATTATCAATGATAGAGTTTGGTGTGCTTGGTCTTATCGTCCTCCCTGGTAGAATGAAGTTTCGACAACCCCCGCCCCGGGCTTACTCCCTATAGTCTTTGGGTTATCCCTACCCAGCCGATAGACTTCTATCAATGTTTATCAGTGACATTGATAGACACTGATATAAGTCAATCAGTGTCTATCATCATCTATCATTGATAGTTCTAAAATTTTGCTCTATCTTGTAAATATTTTCAATAATTTTACCATTTGAAATAATTTCCCAATAAAGAAACTATTTACATAAAATAGTAAATTTTAATCTTCTTTGATGTATATCATTGTCTATCAGTGATAGAAATTGATAGAAATCTATTACTGATAATATGTGATAGACACTTATATCTATCAATATATTTTTTTTACTATTTCTATAAGTAGTTTGAAAGTGTTTTCTATCTGTTAAAATTTTTCTAAAATTTTAAAAACTCTTAAACACGAAATTGTGAGGTAACTCGTACAAATTTAAAAAATGGAAGTCTTGAAACAAAATCACTTCTAAATTGGGTTAGATTTATTATTTTTTTTTCCAATAACATTTGGGTAGAATTTATTTAAATTCTAAAACATGCACGCTCTTTAATTATATATTCTTTTTCAAATGGTTTGTTATATTTTCATCTCTGTTTTTAAAAGATTCGAATGCCCCATGTGTTTCCTCAAAATTATACATAAACCAAATTTGTCTCAATTATTTAGCTAAATAGTTAACGATGGTGGTGACAGCTATGGATGGAAGAGGAACGAGAAATAAGAGAAAAAAATGTTCAAAATACATATTTAAAAAAAGAAAGAAAGAAAGTTTGAAGAATATTGGTATTTCCATCCAAAAATAATGATAATGGTATATTTGAAAATACATTCAAAATTTTTTAAAATTCAAAGATATTTTTACACAACATACAACGTGTAAGGAAATTTTTTTATATAATTTATCCCAAATACGATTAAGTTAGGAAATTTTTCATAAATAAAAAAAAATGTTAAACTATTTATAGAAATATAAACACTGATAGACTTCTATTAGCTTCTATCCCATAGTATCAATGATAGACTTTTATCAGTTTCTAACACTAATAGACACTGATTTCTATCAATTTCTAACACGGATAAACTTCTATTAGTCTCTATCAGCCTTTATTAGAGAAGATTAAATTTTATTATTTTATGTAAATAGTTTCTCTTCTTTTTTTCTATTTTTGAAAATTCACAATTAAGTTATCATCTTGGTTTTAAATGATAAAAAATCAAATATTGTAATTATATTTATAGAAAATATTAAAGAGAAAAATAAGTTTGAAGTAGGAAGTTTTTGGAGAGACGGGGCTGGAGAAAAGTTAATAAAGTTTTGGCTAGAGAGAAGGAAAGAGAATTTTCTATAGACTACCCTAAACCAAAGTATAGCGTCGCATTAGTTATTTTTTTGTTAATAATCAATACAAAATTGAAGACTATGATCAAAATGCTATCAAATAAAAATAATGCTATCAAATAAAACTAATTAAAGTTTAGTTGGATATAAACAATTAAGATGTAGACATACAAATGTATACAACAATCATTTTCAAAACTCAAAAGTAAGCTAGACAAAAGAATAAGGATTATAAATTCAAATAACCAAAAACCTCAAGATTTATGGGACTTTAATACGTGGTCGAGATATGCTTAGAAAGGGTTATCCAGAAGATAATTATTCGTCCTGTACAAGCTACGAGAAGACTACAACGATCATTTCAATAGGATATAATGAGTATTGGTAAAATAGCAACTTCGAACTACTTGAATCTAGTAGAAGCCTTGGATACTTACTCTCAGTTCAATTCAAGATCAGAAAAAGAATGCGATGAGAGAAGAACTCTTCAAATTGGACGAGATACTCCAAATGAAGAGCCACATTGATATTTATTAAGCTAGCAACTTAGTAACTCTCTAAAATATAAAATCAAATCAAATAAAAATAACAATCGAAATATATGTCAAACATAACTCAATTATGTTGTAACTTGACCGAATTCAAATGTAATCCATCAAATGGTAACTATAAATTTAACTTACATATCTTAAATTTATAAATGTAACATCATTTATTTTGATGTTTCAATTCAATTTGAAGTTTCTAACCATGTATTTAATATACATATAGTTGACACTTAGATCTCGTCTATATTGGGCTTCACTACAAACTTCTCATAGGCTTAACCTCAAACCTATTTCTCACTAGTCTAGTTTCGAGATACTCCAAGTTGACCTATGTAAGAGATCCCCGCACCGATGTGGTGCAAGCCTACTGCACTCTTATACTTAGGTCAATACAAGGAGTAGCTAATTCAGATAAGTAAAAAAGAAGTAAGATCGATCTATCCTTTTGAGATTACTTTTTTCTCTACGATGGTCAAATGGGACTCTTTTTACTATCAGATGTACTGCTAGATGTTTGAGGTCCACATCCATCTTCCACTACCCATTTCTCTCATCATCTTCTGAGCCTTCTTGGGATTCCTCTGGTTGAGTTGGCGCCTAGTGGTTGGAGGTGATTAATTCTTGCATGATGATGTGGTCACGACATGAGGGTGCATATCCTTCAACCGTCAAGTGGTTTCTTGTTGTCCATAGGCCAATGCGAGTCCCCAAGCTCGACATCTGGTTTTATATGTTTGTTCGTTCAGGGAGGCCTGAGTGATATTGTGAGGCCCTTCCCATGGGGCCTCGAGGTCACCTTCTATCAGGTCTAGCATTGCCAATATCGTCTTGGTAGCATTAAACTTCCCTTAGGGAAGCTTCGTGGTTTGAGTGAGCATTATATTATTGAGCTACTCGATTTTTGTATTCAACCGTTCAGAGTTATGTAGAATCATTAGCTTCCTTAATGTGGTCCAATGAAAGGCACAAACCTACATCATTGTCATTGACTGACATTCCTGAGTTGTAACTAGTCGTCACCCCAACTTCGATCGGTGTTACTCCAACTTCGATCGGGCATTTTTGGCACTCAAGGTTGTAGGGTGTTAGTCTAGACCCAATTCGATTATTTTTCAATTGGTATATATTCACTAGCTTGCGTGGTCATACCAGACCCCGAGCCATTGATACTTCTTGTTTTGAGACGCGTTCCCCTATATCTCCTCTCGATACCTTAAGGGCTTGGATCCACTTATGTGCTTTAAGTAACTCTGAACACATATATCAAATACATTTATATGTTTCAACATTCAAGATTGTTTCACTTTCTTTCATATGTAACAATATCCATAAAAATATTGAATTTGATAACTCAAAATCAATATGCTACCAAAGTCGACCAAAATTATTATTATCCCCTACAAGAATGATAGGTAGGAAATCCAGTCAAGCAAAAGCTAAAAATTTTCATCTAAATCAGCCTTTGTGAAATAAATTTTTTATAATAGTCTATTTCGCTTAAATTTTGTTTCTATTACCCTTGATATAGATTAGTATAGCGTACCTAATTAATTGACAAAAATTTAATTTTATTATTAAATATCAATATATTAAGTACATTTATAATTGGTGTTTTAAATGATTGTTTTAAATGATTGTCATATAATTGTTTTAAATGACAAAATATAGAAAATACCTTTAAATAAAACAAAATGATACAGTCTATTAGTGTCTATTACTATCTATTATTAACAGATAGTGACATTTTGCTATATTTTTAATAGGTTGACTCATTTTACTATATTTGAAAACTACCCTATTTATTAAATATTTAATAACAAAACATTATTTTTTGTAATAATTTAATTAATTTGTACTTATTTAATTATCTGTTAGTAATTAAAGCCCCGTTTGGTAACTATTTCTTTTTTGTTTTTGGTTTTCGAAAATTAAGCCTATAAATACCTTTTCCACCACTAAATCTCTTGTTTTGATATCTACTTTTTACCCATATTTTCAAAAACCAAGTAAATTTGAAAAACTAAGGCCTCAAATGGTAACTATTTTGTTTTTAAAAATTATGCTCATAGACACCACTTTCATCTCCAAATTTCTTCGTTTGTTATCTATTTTTTACCATTGGTTCAAAAAATCAATTTTAAAACTTAAAAAGTAGTTTTTAAAAACTTGTTTTTGTTTTTAGAATTTGGCTAATAATTCAACTACTGTACTCAAGAAATATGCAAATCATTGTAAAAAAAATGACAAAGAAATATGCTTAATTTTCAAAAAATAAAAAATGAACGGTTGTGAAATGAGGACTAAATTAAATTTTTTAATTTTCAGTGCAACTAACATTAATGTAAATATATTTTCTTCTTTTGAAAGATATTTAATGCATGGGGTAAGGGACGAACATCTGATCTTGAGATTGATAGTACAAGTACTATACTAGTTAAACAATTAATTGATTGACTAATATAATAATAATAATAATACTAATATTATTTTATGACATCAATTAGTTCTCTTCATTTAGACCACGTTTACCCCAATGAAAATGTAATAAATAATGTGAAAACTAGACCCCTTTAGATTACCTTTGGGGGTCGATTGGATTGCAAATATTGTTTCATGTATATAGATATTAAATATCTGGGATTTAAATGTGTGGATTTTAAATGCCTGTGTTTGGATGTGTATAATAATTAATGTTGAGATGTTAAATATTTGTGTTCAATTCAATAATTTGTATATAGAAATTAAGGTAAATAATTACTGAATTAAATGTAAGAGATCAATTAAATTTAACATAATTTATTATTATGTTAATTAACTATTTAATTAATAAAATAAAAAATAAATAAATATTTTTAATTCAACATAATTAAATTAATTACAAAAATAATTAAAATAATTAATTAATTAATTAGAATATTGATAACTAACAATAATAATTTATATTAAATAGTTAGATAACATAAAATATTATTGGTAAAGATATTAGTTGAAATTTATTAAGTCTAAATAATATATTCATATTATATAATTAATTAAAATTAATAGTAATGAATACTTGATATTAAATTATTAATTAATTAAGCTATATTTTTATTGTTCATCTTCCAAACATAAAAAACCCACACTTTTGCAAGATATCAAAACACCCATGTTTAAATCGGTTTTAAAGTTCTCTAGATAATAATATGCTAGATAGTAAAAAGTGGATTTATGTGAAACAAATAAAGATATTATGTCAATCTCAAGTTCCATGGAAAACCTATGAAACAAATAGGGTCTTGATGTTGTTTACTAGTATTTTGCATTTGTATTGATACATGGGCCCACTTCTAAATCTGTAATAAAAAATGCAAATAGATTGACAAGCAGAGCATGCTCAATCCAATTGTGTATGAAAAATATATTGTATTGTTACCATTACCGTTACGGCTACAATTATTATTGTTGTTCAAGATGAAAAAGTATGAGTTTTGTCACATTTACTGTTACTATGTTTTACTGTTACCATTTGACCCTCAGATGTAACAGTAACAATAAATGTGTCAAACTCCATAATTCTAAGTAAATGCAATCAAAATTAATCTAATTACTTTTGCGATTCAAGTTCATTACAATTGATCCATCAATAAAATTCTATCACGATTACACAAATTTTCATTATAATTTGGTAAACGTGATCTTAATTAATTACATATCTCATCAACAAAAGTGGTCAGACATACCTATATCATATTAAAAGCATCATTTTAAATTAATCATAAGTACTAAAGAACTACTAATAGCATGGTAATAATTTATACTTAATTATTCACCTTTTGTTTCTATATACAAAATTGGCAAAATAGATATAACTCTCGAGTATCATTTATCTTCCATATTCAAACACAAGCATTTAAATTTCATATATTTAATATTCATACCTATTAAATTTTCTATAAACCGAACCGAGTTGCTTGTACCCTTAATGAAGATCATATAAGCACGTATTTCAAATTTCATCATTTCTAACAAAAATAACAGCAAGAGAACATTATTCAGAGGATACAAGAAATTAGACAAAGAATTGGATTGAAGTTTTATTTGATGACTTAATAAAACGCTTGCAGGCACCTCACTTTACATAATTAGCAACATGGTGAAGATATGTAGAAAATAACAAAAATAAAAATTAACAATAATAAAGCTTAAAGTCTCAAAGTAAGATCAGGTGAAGTACTCGTTTTCGATGGTGACATGCTCGTATCGGAGTTTGGACTTAGAACTTTAGATGCTTCGCGAAGCGTAGAATCAATGAATTCGCCGTTTACTCGTCGAAAACTCCCCGGCCAAAATGGACCACCATCATCCTCTTCCACAAAATATGGCATTCCAATGTAGCCTTGATCAATCATGGCTCCAGTTCTAGCAATAAATGGCCACTCTGCAGGTAAGATTTTACGGTGCTTTCCAGCATGAGCTTCGATCCCGAGTGACCGATATGCAGAACCGTGAAGTGGCAGCGAAGCCAAGCTGGTATATCTGTTTGAGAACATACCCATTCGCATCGCTCGCTTTGCCATTGTCCTCTCCCTTTTATGAGCATTTTGATGGCCACCAAGGGCCTGTGAGCTGAAGAATTTACGCTGACAGTAATTGCAGGAAAATATCCTCAGGTTTGTCGGACCAGAAACATGGCCAACTGCATCGCTACTACTCTCGCCACTTCCTTTAGTGTCGATATCATTTGAGTTAAAATGAAGTGTCAAGTCAAGGGAAACCGAACCTTGAATGGGATTAGCCTTTATTGAGTTCGTGAGGCAGGAGGTAGTACCACTGTCCTTGGAGAGATCAGGGGTTGCTTCAAGTATAGCCATGTCAGAAGAAGCTTTGCTACTCATCTCTGAATTTCTTTTACATTTCAAATTGAACTTTGGTGATTGCATATTGGAAATAGGATTTAGAATGATACGGTCAAATCTTTCGTTGAAAGTAAGAAACACAGTAAAAAAAAATGATGTTGGCTGTCACCGATGTTGCTTTTAACCTGCATGAACAATGAAAAAATCTAATGCAACCTGTGAGAATTGACATTTACAGGATTTATGCTGTGAGAATCTAATGCAACCTGTGAGAATTGACATTTACAGGATTTATGCTGCTACAACAAACTAGAACAGTATGTTATGCTGCTATGGTTCCGTACCGCTCTACGACAAAAAATATTAACTGCTGATGTTCTTAGGCTTGAAACTTAAAAGGTCAAGCCACGCCTGTCACTGCAGAACTATATATATATATGCACAACATAGAGATAAATGCTCCCATCCTACTAAGGAAGTAGGAGGTCAGTGAGTAATAAAGTCTGCTAACATAAGACTAACTAGAAAATCATCTCAATAGAGATATTTTAACGTTATTGTTGAAAATAAGGGGCTGTGTTGTGAGTTTGTCCCAAGGGTATTTTAGTACTTTACTTCGCCCTAGTTTTTCCTTTTCTGTATTAGGGCTTGCTAGAGCCTATATATATCTCTATCCTCTCTTGTATTGTGTAGAGTTGAAAATAATAAAAAGTGACTTTCTATCATGATTTTTCTTCCTGTAGTAGGGTGTCCACGTAAACCTTGTTTCCCTATCTCTATCTTTTAATATGGTGTCAGAGCATGGTGACGAAACCCTAGCCGTCGTCGATGAAAACAAACCGGTACAAGACAACTTCAAGGCTTCATCAGCCTCGCTTCCGCCACCACCAACGACGGCTGCCACCGCCGAGACCGCTGCTGCTGCCACCACCGTTGCTGCCGTCCAAGCTGCTATAGATCGGTACCTCCAATCCGTGGATACTTGATTCAGGAGCTATAGATCATTTAACTAGATCATCTGATCATTTTATCTCATATCTTCCGAGCACTGGTAATGAAAAGATTCAAATTGCAGATGGATCGTTTGCTCCTATTGCGGGGAAGGGTCCTATTTCTCATTTTGAGGGTTTAACTTTACAGAATGTGTTGCATGTACCCAAAATATCTTACAATTTACTATCTATTAGTAAGATAACTAGAGATTTGAACTGTCAAGTTGCCTTCTTACAAAATAATGTTTTCTATTAGGACCTGAGCTCGAGGACGCCGATCGGCACTGCCCGGCACGATAGGGGACTCTATTTCCTTGATGATGATGCTTCTTCTAGGAACTGTTATAGGACTAGTTTGTTGTCTTCTTGTTTTTCAACTTCTGAAAAGGATTGTATGTTGTGGTATTTCCGCCTTCGTCATCCAATTTTCTAATATATGAAATATTTTTTTCCTCATTTATTTCATAACGTTGATATCTCATCTTTATCTTGTGATGTGTGTATTCATGCAAAACAACATTGGGTCACCTTTCCTTCTCAACCCTACAGACCTTCCCAACCATTAACACTTATCCATAATGATGTTTGGGGTCCCTCAAATATTACCACCTCTTCCGGGAAACGTTGGTTTATGACATTTATTGATGATCACACTTGTCTTACATGGGTGTTTCTCGTCACTGATAAATCTAAGGTGCCATCGATATTCCAACAATTTATACTACGGTAGAGACTCAATTTAACACTAAAATTGCTATTCTTCGTAGTAATAATGGTCGTGAATTCTTTAACAACACCCTCCATGTGTTTCTGTCTTCTAAAGGCATTGTCCATCAAAGCTCCTACGCTTATACCCCTCAACAGAATGGAGTGGCTGAGAGAAAAAATTGTCACATCCTTGAAGTTGCATTGTCTCTCATGTTGTCTACTTCCCTTCCATCTTACTTATGGGGGGGTGTTGTTCTGACTGCAACCCATCTTATTAATCGAATGTCTTCCTGTGTCCTCCAACTCGAAACTCCTCTTGAATGTTTCAAAGAGTCATACCCAACAACACACCTTATTCCTGATGTTCCCCTTCGGGTATTTGGATGCACTGCCTTTGTCCATAATCATGGCCCTAACCGAACTAAATTTACTCGTGCTCAGAAATGTGTCTTTGTTGGGTATCCTCTTCACCAGCGAGGTTATAAATGTTTCCATCCATCTTCACGGAAGTACTTCATCTCCATGGATGTAACATTCCTTGAGGATAAACCTTTCATCCTTATTAGTCCTGTTCAGGGGGAGAATCCTAGTGAAGAGACCAACTGGTCCATATCTTTGGTTCCTACTGACATCCTTCCTAAACCCATCCTGAGTGCACATGACACTGTCCTACCCACTAAACAAGTCCCTTGGATAACGTACTACAGGAAGAATCTCATAAAGGAAATAGTGGCACCTATTGTTTCACCTACTCCAATCCATGAATCAAAACCAACACAAGCTCAAGGTACTACTATTCTTGATAATACTCACGTGTATGTTGAGGATGATATTGTTGATTTGGCTGAGAATAACAGGGTTACAAGCAGTGATGAGACTTTGGAAGAAACACAAGAGGGTGAGACTCTACCTCAGGTGGTTGAATGTGAACAACGCGGCTATAAGCATAAGCATAGCTCAGGTACTTGATAATATGGACAGTGATTTACCTATGAAGCTTTATTGTGATAAGAAAGTGGCTATAAGCATAGCCATCAATCCTGTGCAACATGAAATGGAACAAAACATGTGGAAATTGAGACACTTTATAAAAGAGAAACTGGACAATGGCAGCCCCTTATAGAAAATAAGAGAAACATAATCAGGAAAACTGACAAGAAATGCATTGAGGCTTATACCGACTCTGATTGGGCAGAATCTGTTATTGATTGAAAATCTACCTCTAGATATTGTACTTTCGTGTGGGGTAACCTAGTTACTTGAACAAGTAAGAAACAAAGTGTTGTTGCTAGAAGAAGTGCTGAAGCAGAATACAAAGCTATGAGTTTGGGAATCTGTGAAGAAATCTGGTTGAAGAAAGTTCTGTCTAATCTTCATCAACACAGTGATTTACCTATGAAGCTCTACTGTGATAACAAAGTGGCTATAAGCATAGCTAACAATCCTGTGCAACATGATAGAACAAAACATGTGGAGATTGATAGACACTTTATAAAAGAGAAACTAGACAATGGCAATATCTGTATTCCTTACATTCTATCTAGTCAACAAGTTGTTGATATTCTCACCAAAGGGTTACTTAGGTAAAGTTTTGACTCTTGTATTAGCAAGTTGGTTTGATTGACATCTACGTCCCAACTTAAGGGGGAGTGTTGAAAATAAGGGGTTGTGTTGTGAGTTTAGCCCCAAGGGTATTTTAATACTTTACTTTGTCCTAGTTTTTCATTTTTTGTATTAGGGTTTGCTAGAGCCTATATATATCTCTATCCTCTCTTATATTGTGTAGAGTTGAAAATAATAAAAAGCGACTTTCTATCATGGTTTTTCTCCCTGTACTAGGGTTTCCACGTAAACCTTGTGTTCCCTGTCTCTATCTTTTAATAATTATTGCCAGAAATTTTCCGCAGGTTTGTTTCCAAGAACTGAAAATGAATTCAATAACATAACCTTTATTCATGCAAGATTTATGATATACAAAAAATATTTTAGAGAAAATAAGAAAATAATCTTAATTATGACATACTAACTAATGCTAGGTGTTTCGAAATAAATAACTGTACACCAAATATTCACAAAGTAAGAAGTAATCAAATAAAGTGTTCAGAACAGATGATTGCAGACTTTGGAACTTACACAGAAAAGTTGTATTGTTGTTTTTTTATAAAGTGCCAAATGAAAAAAAAAAAAAAAAAAAAAAAAATGAAAGATTACAATGGAAAAACAAAAAACTAATTCCAAACAAAAGCAGTCACTAAAACAAAAAGGGGTTCACAAAAGACCGAACAACAGAACAGCAGAAAGACCGAACGAATGGAGGAAGAGGGGTTCACCAAAGACAAAAAGAAGATGCACACAAAAGAAGCCATCATATATGCGAGGAACCTAGAGACAAAGATCCCTTCTCCCTAAATGAACAAAAGTCCTCTCAACCAACAAGAGAAGGCTAATGTCCTGTTATTTTCCCATTGGTTAATGGACGAAAAAACCCAAAATCGAGAGTAAGACCATTCTCAAGATGAGAGAGAATGATTCCACATAGAAGAAATCTTGTATAAACACTGAAACACGAAGTGGAGGGTCTATCCCCCTACCACTTGTCTTCTGAAAGTAGGAATTCCTCCCATCACCCACTCACACACCCCACACAGGATAAACCACGGAAAACAAGGAAAGCCATCAAATATAACTTTCCAGGGGTTTCTAAAAGTGTCTCTGAAAGCCCTGTGCAAGGACAACTCATGAAGAGGAAGACCATACTTGCTTGCAATAACCTTATGTCACAAGTCAAGCTTGCAGGGAAAATACCATAACCACTTCGCTAGGAAGGTTTCTTTACGAACCCTTGATGGTCAAGGACATCTCTTGGAGGATTTTAGAAAATCGAGGTCATTCAATTGATCAATGAATACATCAACTACAAGCCTATAAATAGACTGACTAATCTAAGACCTGCTGGGAAAGGACAACCAGCAGCAAAGAACTTGACAACTTAACCTCATGATAACAACGATTAACCAATGGGTAATTTACAGGATTAAGGGGAATTAAACAGCCTAAAACAGAGAGTAAGAACCCAAAAGTAACCCTACATCACCAGTTTCGGCACCTCCTCCCACCACACTAAATGAGACCTCTCCCCTTCATCAACCCTGTCCCAAAGGAAATCACTCGTCAACTTCTTGAAAGACTTGCTAACCAACACATGAACACTAAAACAAAGAGAGAAAGTAAGTTGGGATACCACACAAGACCAGCTGATTAAGGGTAAGTTCGCACTATTTCCCAACCGATTCAACTTTCTCGAGAAGTCTGCAGCAACTCGAAATAGGTTAAATTATAAGTTTGATCCCTGAACTTATAGTGTTGTATTTGATCAAATCCATGTGATTCACAAAATGCTTAACAGGTCTCTAAATATCTGCTATTGTCTATTTAGTTTTTATACATTGAAATAATTTTATTGTGTCCTTGAACTCACAATCTTGTGTCTAACAAGTTAGTGTCACTAACTCCATTAGTTTAACTGCTTGAACCTGTCTGAAATTAGCTTGTTGCATTATCATTATATAATATAGTCAAGCGTTTCATAGAAGCATTAAACTGAAGGGGTTAATGATAGGAATCAGTTCTACACAAAATTTAAAGTTTAAACGTGGGGGGGGGGGGGGGGCGCAATTAATATGTATTGACTCAAAGCCTTAACATTTCATCATTTCTTGACTAAACATAGTCTTGGTGCCATTCAACTAAGGGACAATACCCATTTTTTCCTTAAAGGAATGGCCACGAGATAAAATATGAAAAGACTCTCTGATATTCCTAGAATGGAACCATTGAATTTGAAACCAACAATGTAAAAGGCACAAAAACAAGTGAATTTGCAGTTAATGAAGAAAACAACAAGAAGAGGTCTTATGGAATTGCTTGTAACTAAGAATGCTTGAGAGTTGGAGGCCTCTTGAATTATCCCAGGCAATGTATTAAGTATCTCTTAAGTAAAATGAAATAAGTTCTATCTCCATTTGTTTTTACACATAAAAAATGGATACAGAAACTCATTACATCAAATCAATAATCATCTTTGTTGAATTAATTAGCCTAGAAAACCTAATACCGCATTAGTTAACATAAATATAAACACCCCTCTCCTCCTTATATTCTCATTACCCATTTACTTAATATAGTTTTAACTAACTTAACTTCCAATAATTCCAAAGAGAAAGGGGAAATCCCACTGAAATAGAAATAAATAGGTACTCAAAATTCTCCAATGACTAGTTTTGAGTAACTATCCATTTTGAATTTTCAACCTAAAATTGCTATGCTTATCCTTCAAACAGAAAATTAAGATAATTAACTAATAAGCATACAAATACAAGCTAAACTCGCCAAAAGAAAATTATAAAAAACCACTTCTAGATTATTCAAGTCAACATTTACGTAAACGAGTTCTGCACCAGTGTTCTTTCACTCAATAGCTAGCTCCGAAGTTCTAAACAGAGAGAATATTCACAATTACCCATTTCTAAAGAGAATTATAAGCAATTGGAAGACCCATTTAAGAACAGCAGCAGAAAGGAAAAGAGGGGAGCTAATTCAGCAGATAAAACCCCAGAAATCACAAATTCGAGTACAATAGGACAGAAAATCCCAAAGAAAAAAGGTACCCAGATGAAAGCTTCGCAAGAAACTGAAAACCCATGAAGCAAAATCGATGAAAGAGCGAAAAGAAGTAGAATGAAAGGGAAAGAAAAGTAAGTTCTTACCATGCGTTAGCACAAAAATGGACTTATGGGGAGCTTGAGGAGGAGATGAAATTGGGAGTTGAAGAGCAAGTTTGTAGAGGTTTGAGAGTGAATTAGTTGAGTGGTGTAGTACATCATAAAGCAAAATAAAGAAACACAGACAATGAGACATAATGGTGATCGGTGAGACACAATTTGTTTTCAAGTCATGATGGTGGGTACTGCCACAGGGTGAGAGTCGGAGATTGAACCAACGATAAATTTGGAAGGTCAAATAGGGAAATTCCATGCTCCAAAAATAGAATCCGCCTTTGAGGTATAGAAGTGTGATAACTATGAAAAGTAGATTAAGAGAGAGATAAAGTTACTCATAAATGAGAAAAATAGCCATAGAGAAAAATATAAAGTTTTTCATTAAATGCGGAAAAGAAAAAAAGAGAAAAATATAATTACTCGATATATGTGCAAACTTGAGTAATGCTTACTATTGAAATTGAATTGTTCACACTAACTTAAGAAATTGGTAGGCCAAACAATCTCAAAGTTTTCTCTTTTTTTTTTTAGTATAATAAGGTTAGGAGGAATTGAACCCCGAACCTTTGGATGACTAAAACATTCTAAAATCAAAAGTTTGATATCCCAAATTTCCATATTATCTAAATTTCCAGCTTCCAATTACTTAGATCCTTAAACTTTCAAATTTGCCTAGTTCCTAAAACCTAAGGGGCATTTGGGGCAAAAAATTGGTCATTATAGTTCTAGTTATTATAATTGACTTATAATAGTTTGTGTTTAGGATGTAAATTATTTTAGTTTGGATTAGAATAATATGTATTTGAAGTGTAAACTACTTTAGTTTGAGAAGGAAATAATAAACACTATAGCAAATAATAAAAAACGATTAATGTAAAATAGTAAAAACAGTGCAAATAGTAAATACTGTAGTAAATGAGGGTTTTAAAATATTGTTGACTGTAACTAATTGGGAATACAAAATAGTATTTACGGTAGCAAGAGTTAGTTATTTTAGGATAGCCATTGCCTCAAACGCCCCTCGAGAATCTAGAGTTTATGTTGTTCAGGCTCACCCAATTAAACAAATATGTGTTTGGTTTGTAATTTGGATTTTGGTCATGAAAATTATTTCAAGATTCTATAATTCAAATGGTGCAAATTCTCAAAACATTTTTTTTTTTTATATTTTTAGTATATCTAGATTTTCAAGTTAAAATTTTAAAATGCAAGATTATATTAAAAATATAAAAATGTTACAAATAGAGTATTTCACGTTGTAGACTCAATTCATTTTTCTTTTAAATTAAAAGATGCATTAGGTAATGTATTAGAAACTAACATTTGATTAAACATGTTCAAAACTAATTAATAACATACTTGAAAAACTAATTAATAATTATATAGCTAGATTTATAGTTTATAAATAGCTTACCAAACACATTTCAAACAATTGCATAATAAGAATATAATTTTTGAATATGTTGCCAAACACATATATGAAAACATGAAATATATCTTTGGATCGTTCAATACAACGGTATGAACACGCAAGACAAAACCATGGACACATACCCCTCAAAACTATGACTTATCTGAAGTGGGCCTTCTATCCATAAAAAATTCTCTTCTTTCCGGTTAAGGATCATGAGATCATTTTCTATCAGATAGGAATTGTTTTCATTAAATTACTTGTTTTAAAATTTCTATTTTCAGATTTTCTCCTAACAGAATTGATTAATTGGATATTCAAACTAATTATCTTGAAAATATTTAAATTTGCTTGATTTTGGATTTTGGAGCCAACTTAAAATAATTGAGGAGATAATTAATTTTATGTGGTTTTGAATTGATTTAAATATTTGAAAGAATTTAAATTTTATCAAATTGATAGATTTTATGCCATTTAATTTTGGTTTTTGAAGCCTAAATTAAGGTAATTTGAGATGTTAATTGATTTATTAACTTAAAAGAATCTTTGGAGATTTTGGAGATATTTTGATAAAATATTTTATTTATCTTTTTAAAATTAAAAAAATGAAAGAATTGGGATTTTCGAAATCAAAGGAGAGTGAAAAGAGGTAGAAAATCGGGGAGAAAACAATTTGATTTTTCAGCGACAACTTTCACAAAATTGTCGATTGCCGGAGTTTGAACTGTTGGATAGTCCTCAAATTTGGTCTGTCTGTTCGGGACATATAGGTCTTCCTTCTAAACGGTTGGATCGTTATTTGAAGCTTTGGTTTGTTTGCTGAATGAAATCTGTAAAACTGGAAATTTCCCTTCTCTCTCACTCTCACAAACCCTCCTCATGCATGACCCTCACTACCAGACACTAGCCTAAAAAATTTATGTCGTTCGACAGCAACACCTATCGCCTGTCTATGGTTACCACCGTCGTCGGTGCCATTGTCATCGCCGTTGGTATTTTATGGGTGTCCTTGGAAGATCTTGAATACCCATTAAATTTTGCTTTATGTTTTGGCTCACCTATGTTGTTTTGATGTTGAAATTGGATTTTACAGACATTCAAGGTACTTTTTTATAAGATTAAAATTGTTAGGTGTCTTTTTTTCTTTTTTAAGGTTTGGGGTCTTTGTTGAGAATTTTTGGATATACACTAAGTGTCGGCTTAATTTTTGTTTTAATTGTGATTATTGGAGGTTGGATTAAAAGCTCTAAAGCTGCTGTCCATTAAAGGTTGATTTTGGTGATATAGTTGTTGAATTGTGTTGATTTTGAAGCTTCGAAGTGGTTTAGGGATCAAACCACGTGTTGGGTAAGTTGTTTGGAGACATTCTAGTTAAGTTGTGATTCGAATTTTGTCCTAAATGAGGGAATTAATTTTGATTGTTGGTATGGGGTTTGATTCAAGAATCAAAAGATTTTGAAGTGTTATTTACCAAATTTGAGATCAATCTCGAGACAATTTGGGTAAGTACTTGGACCTTGGGACTGTAAATATTTGGCCTTAATGGATGATGTAAATTGGTTGATTGAGAATTTTGGCCTTTGAAAATCTTAATTTTTGATTTATCACTTAGGACTTGGTTCGTGATCTTTAGGGCAAATAAAAGTTAAGGTTGTCTGAGCTCGTATTGACTAAAACATGAGGTAAGTGTCTTTATATTGGTTTGCCTTCGAACCAGTCGACTCTACCACTTGGATTGCTTATTTATGATTAATTGAACTTTTTACTTAAGAATACATGGACTGGTTACTTAAGATTACATGGACTGTTTCTTGAGACTGCTAAGACGGATTTGACTGATTATTCTACACTGTTGGGACTACTAATTTATGACTGACTGAACGACATAACTTAATGGCATTGACTGACTGGATTGGACTGTTTTGTTTATGATGATTGTACCATTGACTAATGATATATATGAAATTTTACCCCTAAGCTAAATGATTGTAAAATATAACACAGGAGTTATATAAAAACTGATGCATACTAAGTTATAGGGTTCCTGTTAGTTTTTCTTATATGGGCAGGTGTACACACTATGACTGATTCATGTTCCTTCTAGTTCATGTCTATGACTGATTTGTGGGCCTTCGGTTGACACATTACGATTGATTCATGTTCCTTCGGGTTCATGTTTATGACTGATTTGTGGGCTTCCGGGTTACACACTACGATTGATTCATGTTCCTTCAAGTTCATGTCTATGACTGATTGGTGGACCTTCAGGTTACACACTATGACTGATTCATGTTTCTTCAGGTTCATGTCTATGATTGATTGGTGGACCTTTGAGTTACATACTACGACTGATATGATGGGTGTACACTGATATCTAGAAAACTAGCTACCAGGTAACCTAAAAGGCCCAGTAGCGGGTCACTTACTGGGTATTGTTATACTCATCCTTTAATCCTTTATGTTTTTTTTTCAGGGAATGATAGGAACAGGTTGGCGAGTGACAGACGAGACTCGTGACAGAGCTATATGGGGACAAAAGAAATCGTTTCCGCTCAGTCTATGTTTTTTGTCATTTGAATGTTTTGAAACTAGAATTTAATGTAAGACAACAAATTTTAATGTTTTGAATTTTTTCTTTATGAATATTATTTTAGGGGACCTCGAATAAAAGTTTTATTTATTTAATATTTATTTTTTTCTAGTTTATTTTCGAAAAACTATCCTTATTGTTTTAATGAACTTTTTTGAACAAAATATTTGGGTTTTAAATGTGTATTTAGTTATAACAACCTTTGTCAGAGTACTCCGAAGGTCGGGTCATTACAGTTGGTATCAGAGCCTAAGTTTTAGGTTCTGTAGACTGACTTATGATGTAAGTCTTGGTTTTGGTGTCCCTTATAGCTATTCATGGATCCTTCGTCCTTGCCGGGTATGTTCTTTCATTAAATGTTTTATGAAAAATGTGTTTAAAAACCTTCGTGTCTAAGCTTTATATACTGACTGACCGTTATTGCTAGTTTAATGACCTGAAAGAAGTTAATATGAGATAACTATTTTGTATTGGTATTATGGAAATAAAGAAAGATCACAATAAGGTCATTTGACATTAGTTTAATTCATGGAAGGACAGATAGAAACGGACATATATTTCCACTAATAGATATTGAAACTTAATAGAACTATGAAACGTTATGGACTTATGACAGGAAAGAAAGAAAAGTATATATTTGGTTAAACCATAGAATAAGGTAGGTGAATTGGAAATTCGTTGGAAATAATATTAAGTTTTACATTACGAGAATAAAACTAGTGGTGCTACAAGAAACTTTATCACAAGGCACACGTTCTTATGTACAAGATTAAAGTTGCTTTATAAGATACAAAAGAGGTGAAGAAGAGATTTTAGTTCTATTAAAAATGACTAGAAATTAGAGTCAAAATTTTTCAAGAGAAATTTGAAAGGATTAATAGGTCATGATCACTTTCATGGTACTTAGGTTTGAACTATGTGTTTGTTATAATGAAAAGTTTTATGTTTAATTATCCATACTAAGAGGAATGATGAACTTTTGAAGTTTAAAAGCAATGTTATCTTGTGGAGATACCCTACTAAAGTTTCATGTTTGGAATGGAATTTTAGATTTCTGGAAAAGATTATAGAGGGTCATATGTCTTGGTTTAGGATTATGTTTCACTCGAGAAGTGAAAAGTTCACTTTCAAGTTGATGGGTTAAGCAAGGATAAATGTGAAGAAAAATAAAAGTATTTAAGAAAAGGTTTTATTAATTTGGAGAGGTAAATGGAAATTAATGTGTTCAAGACTCCCAAATAGTTAAGTATGGTTTGGATTTTAAGACCTGATACAGGTGGATACAAGGCATTAGTTTTAGTGTAAAGGAGAAATCTCTCATTACCATTTGGAACTTTGGACTGCAGTAGGCATTGTTCGGAAAAAAAAATATAGCTTGCTTAGGTTGTTGGATTGTAGACTGTGAAAAGGGATTCGAATAATCACATGTTTTGATACAGATATATTTCACTAGGAAAGTGGAAAGGAGCATCTTGGATTTATTGGTCTTGGAAAAGATAAGAGTGAGGGAAAATGAAAGTATTTGAGAAATATTTTGTGGTTTTGAGAAGGTAAGAGAATTAATGTTTTGAGATTAAGAACATAGGTGTTTAAGATAGGGTATATGTGTTTGCGAACCTTTGGAATTGGTATGAACAATCCCCTTACTACTTGATACTTTAGATCTTAGTATTTGTTGGTTGAATGGATATCCTGCCTAAGCTATTAGTCCTGGAACTCAGTTTTAGCATGAGAATTTAATTAAGGTAAATAATCACGCGTTGGAAGAGTGCTTGACAAGCTTCTTCAGATTATAGTGGAGTTGGAGGAAATATTGTAAGTGGAGATATTAGTAGAAATAGTTGTTCGAGAACTATTGACATGAAATAATGAGGCTTTATTAGTTAAAAGGTACGTCATTGCTAGTGTTATCAAGGTTTAGGCGATCGTGATTTTAGGCACAAAATTAGAACGAGAAACAAATGATGCCATTAATTTGACTTTAAAGGTGAAAGTATTTTAGCTTCAAGCAAAATACAAGTGATACGAGAGTTGAAGTAGCCAAGTCACAGATACATGAACAAAAAGGCAATTTTCGTATGCCTAATGTTTTTCTTAGGCAGAAGTTTTGTATGTTAAGGAGGTATATGAAAAATCGGTCTCATGTGTTGGACTACGAGCACTTGCATTTGAATGAGAACAAGAGTTATGAGGAGCAATCTAAGGAAAATTCTTGCTAGAGTGGTGAAGGCTTTCTGAAACTTGGAGATAATGCTAGTTAGAAGTTCTTTAGTAGAACCATCGGTCTGAAGAAGCAATTTGGAAATATGAAGATAAGAAAAGAACCAAGTATCACGAGCCTTTAAGGAATTGAACTTTTGAGGGCGAAATTTCTTAAGGAGGGAAAAATGTAATATCTCGAATTTCAGGAAAATTTAAGTTAGTTATCTAAAATTATCGAGTTTTAATTTCTCTTTCATTTTTGAAAATTGGAATTAAATTGAAAATAATTGAAAATCTTTTTATTGGTTAAATTAAATTTACTTGATTGGATATTCAAACTAATGTTGGGATTGATGTCCTAATTCTCCCGGAGTCTCGTAGTTTGTAAACATTGTACACATTGTTATGAATAAAATAAGAGTTATTTTATTTTGCATTCACTCATATCTAATAAACAAAGCTCCGTGGTTAGTATGAAAACTTAAGCATGTATATGAGATATACAAGTAGATCATACCTTAATTGATAACCTAAAAGGGTTTGTAGTATAAAGGTTGAGGAGGGATACCTGATACTGGCGACACTATGGATACGGCCTGCTTTGTAGAATTTTACAAGTGTTGTGAACTACTACAGATGGTTGATCCTGACCATTCACGTGGATACATGCGAGCGGGGGTGTTCTATACAAAGAGTTTGTATAAGACCGGACTACGAGATGATTCGTCCCTTTATATAACGTCGTTGATACATGAGACTTACATCTCACCTAAACAACCATAGGCGACATGACCTTAATCTTGAGTGTTTTGGGAACTCCTGCCTTTGAGGGCGATCCTTTGATTAGTATGGGTGAGAATGGCTAGATTCCCAACTCAACAAGGCTACCTTTTTAGGGATTTGTCTGATTTGGGAGCTGGAAACTCAGTTACACAAGATGGAATTCACTCTTCCCCGAAGCAGGGGTAAGTAGATAGATTGCTCCCTTAAGAGCTGATTCTGAGACTTGAATATAGTGGCCACAACTTCTCTTTGGAAGAGAAGACTCAGTCATAATAGGACTGTGATTTATGTTCATTAGAGGGATTAGTGGTACTTAAGGAGTTAGATGTAACTACAGGGGCATAACGATAAATTGGCCCAGCTGTACTTACGAGCGATCTGTGAAGGGTTATTGCGCTGTTGATTGGTTGATATGGATACAAAATATATCTGTAGTAAGAAGAGTGCAGTTGTTGGTCTTTAGTGGAGTGTCTAGCAGTTATCGAATGGTGGATCCCGTGACTAAAGAGTTTAGTCAGTTATTCACGTACCGTTGGAACTTCAAGCTACAGGTCCATAAGGTCCCCTTGGTAGCTCAATGGATTCAAGTTGAGAATCAGTTCTTGGGGTTGATTTAAAATGTTCAAATTGACAAGAGAAAATTAGATTATATATGATATAATCGGTGTGGTGTACGAGATACATCAAGTGGATAAATGAATATAAATATGATTTATATTAAATTCCATAAAATATAAAAAGAACTATGGTTTGTATGTTTTATGAGATGAAATATTAAAACTATAGGTTATAAATATAATATGGTAATTTGGTTATCATATTTATTTATAATAATATTAATTATTTGATAATTATCTCTTTTTCTCTAATAACTAATTGAGTGGAAGGTTATTGGTGGTTTTATGGTAACCGTGAGATAAAAGAAAAAATATTTTCCTAAAATTAGAGAGTTGCTTGATTAGGAAAGAAACTCACGTAGATGTTGTCAAGTGAAATTGTTTCACTAAACGATAGCTCATAGAGAGACTAAACGATCATGGAGTATCACTATACGATAGTTCACTCAACTGGTCATAGCTAAACAATCGCAGAACATTTTTTATACTATAGGCTTCCTTCTTCTACACGATTGAGCACATCGTCTATACGATAGAATGTGTCATCTCCCACTTGCTCAATCGTCTACACGATTGTTGTTCCTCCAGTCTCTTCCTCTAATAAAGTTCATACAGAGCCCACAACTACTGGATTCTCACACCGAGAATACCAAGGTAACCAGTATGGTGGTGTCCTCGCTTAACTCAATTGAGTTTGAGGTTTTGGAGGCCATTCATTGGGTTATTGTTCGTTGTTGATCGTGTTGTTGTACTGGTCCTTATGTTCGAGTGTTCGTTCATTGCTGGCTTAGAGACTGATCGAGCGTTCGTGATCGAGGGAGTTTGAAGAATGAGTCTTCAAAGGTATGATACTCTATCTTTTGATTATCTGTAAGCATGTTGTAATTTCTAGTTATTGCATGACCAGTTAGTTTTCGTTTGTGTACTGTAATTGTGTATATTCAATTTCGAATGGAATTTGGAACGATCATTCCGCTGTTCATGGAAATCCTCAGTCATATTTCCTTCAATTAATTATCTTGAAAATATTTAAATTTGCTTGATTTTGAATTTTGGAGCCAACTTAAAACAATTTAAGAGATAATTAATTTTATGTGGTTTTGAATTGATTTAATATTTGAAAGGATTTAATTTTTATCAAATTAATGGATTTTATGCCATTTAATTTTGATTTTTGAAGCCTAAATTAAGGTAATTTGATAAGTAAATTGATTTATTAACTTAATAGAATCTTTAGAGATTTTAGAGATATTTTGATAAAATATTTTATTTATCTTTTTAAAATTTGAAAAAAAAAATGAAAGAATTGGGATTTTCAAAATCAAAGGAGAGTAAAAAGAGGTAGAAAATCGGGGAGAAAACAATTTGATTTTTCAGCGACAATTTTCACAAAAATTGTTGATTGCTAGAGTTTGAACCGTTGGATTGTCCTTAAATTTGGTCAGTCTGTTCGGGATATATACGATTTCCTTTCAAACGGTTGATCGTTGTTTGAAGCTCTAGTTTGTTTGTAATTTCTACTGAATGAAATCTATAAAACTAAAAATTACCCTTCTCTTTCACTCTCACAAACCCTCCTCATGCACAACCCTCACTACAAGCCACTAACCTAAACAATTTATGCCATCCGACAGCAACACCCGCCGCTGGTGCCATTGTCACCAGAATTGATATCTTGGGTAAGTTATTTGGTATTTTGTGGGTTTCCTTTGGAAGATCTTGAATACCCATTAAATTTTGGTTTATGTTTTGGCTCACCCATGTTGTTTTGATGTTGAAATTAGATTTTACAGACACTCAAGGTGCTTTTTGGTGAGATTAAAATTGTTAGGCGTCCTTTTTTCTTTTGTAAGGTTTGGAGTTTTTGTTGAGAATTTTTGGATATACACTAAGTGTTGGCTTAACTTTTGTTTTAATTGTGATCTTTGGAGGTTGGATTAAAAGGTCTAAAGCTGCTATCCATTAAAGTTAAAGGTTGATTTTGGTGATATAGTTGTTGGATCGTGTTGATTTTGAAGCTTCGAAGTGGTTTAGGAATCAAACCACGTGTTGGATAAGTTGTTGGAGACATTGAGGTTAAGTTGTGATTGGAATTATGTCCTAAATGATGGAATTAATTTTGATTATTGTTATGGGGTTTGATTCAAGAATCGAAAGATTTTGAAGTGTTATTTACCAAATTTTAGACCAATCTCGAGACAATTTGGGTAAGTATTTGGACCTTGGGACTGTAAATATTTGGCCTTAATGGATGATGTAAATTGGTTGATTGAGAATTTTGGACTTATTTTGAAAATCTTAATTTTTGATTTATCACTTAGGACTTGGTTCATGATCTTTAGGGAAAATAAAAGTTAAGGTTGTCTGAGCTCGTATTGACTAAAACATGAGGCTGTCCTTATATTGGTTCGCCTTCGAACCAGTCAGCCCTACCACTTGGACTGCTTATTTATGATTATTTGAACTGTTTACTTAAGAATACATGGACTGGTTACTTAAGATTACATGGACTGTTTCTTGAGACTACTAAGACGGATTTGATTGATTATTCTACACTCTTGGAACTTCTAATTTATCACTGATTGAACTACATGACTTAATGGCATTGACTGACTGGATTGGATTGTTTTGTTTATGATGATTGTACCATTGACTGAAGATATATATGAAATTTTACCCCTAAGCTTAACGACTGTAAAATATAACACGAGTTATATGAAAACTGATGCATGCTAAGTTATAGGGTTCCTGTTAGTTTTTCTTATTTGGGAAGGTGTACACACTACAACTAATTCATATTACTTCGGGTTCATGTCTATGACTGATTCATTTTACCCATAAGTTAAACGACTGTAAAATATAACACATGAGTTATATGAAAACTGATGCATACTAAGTTATAGGGTTTCTGTTAGTTTTTCTTATTTGGGAAGGTGTACACACTACAACTGATTCATGTTACTTTGGGTTCATGTCTATGACTGATTCATGTTCCTTCGATTCACGTCTATGACTGATTTGTAGGCCTTCGGAGGGTTACACACTATGATTGATTCATGTTCCTTCGGGTTCATGTCTATGACTGATTCATGTTCCTTTAGGTTCATGTCTATGACTGATTTGTGGGCCTTCGGGTTACACACTACGACTGATTCATGTTCCTTCGGGTTCATGTCTATGACTGATTCATATTTCTTTGGGTTCATGTCTATGACTTATTTGTGGACTTTTGGGTTACACATTACGACTAATTCATGTTCCTTCGGGTTCATGTCTATGACTGATTTGTAGACCTTCGGGTTACACATTATGACTGATTCATGTTACTTCGGTTTCATGTCTATGATTGATTCATGTTCCTTCGGGTTCATGTCTATGACTGATTGGTGGATCTTTGGGTTACACACTATGATTGATGCGTTCTCTTTCAGGATCACTACGACTGATATGATGGGTGTACACCGATGCCTAGATAAACTAGCCACCAGGTAACCTAGAGGGTCCAGTAGTGGGTCACTTACTGGGTATTGTTATACTCATCCTTTATTCCTTTATGTTTTTTAGGAAATGACAGGAACAGGTTAGCGATTAATAGACGGGACCCGTGACAGAGCCATATGGGGATAAGAGAAATCGCTTCTGCTCAGTCTATGTTTTTTGTCATTTGAATGTTTTGAAACTAGAATTTAATGTGAGACAACAAATTTTAATGTTTTGAATATTTTCTTTATGAATATTATTTTCAGGGGACCTCGAATAAAAGATTTATTTATTTAATATTTATTTTTTTTCTAGTTTATTTTGGAAAAACTATCCTTATTGTTTTAATGATTTTTCTTTTAACAAAATATTTGGGTTTTAAATGTATATTTAGTGGTAATAGCCTTTGTCAGAGTACTCGAAAGGTTGGATCATTACATATTACATACAAAATTTAAAGTTTAGAGACTTATTATAAAGTCATGATAAGTATTAAATTTAAAATTTATTGAAAATACATTATTCAAGTTAGACATTTGAAAGTACCAAGCTAAAATGGAACATGTCCCACAAAGTACATGAAACACAAATGAAAAAAAGAAAGAAAAAAGAAAGAAAAAGAAGAAAATTGTAATGGATATGGGAAAAACATAAGGGTATTTACAAACTTAAGCAATTGTTTTCTAAATGTGTAAATATAGCAATAAATTTAAATATGATTTTCACTTTTTTTGTCTGGGGCAATTGTAATAATAGCAAAAAAAAAAAAAAAAAACATATTGTTTAATTTGCAATTCTTGTATTTTTTTAAAAAACAATTGCACATATAGTAAAAAAAAAACATAAAACTTATTTTCATTTTTTATTATTTTAAGTTTACCTGTGTCTGCTCACGATTCAGAGAAACATAATTCTTGAAGTTAATTAAATTTATGTTAATGTCGTTCAATCTCTAACACTTGATCCTAAGACTCTCTCTCTAGAATACGTATGCTTTACTTGGGAGATGGAACGAGAGAATATTTTTCACGTTGAAGTCTTGAAAGAACGTTTCTTATATTCGGAGGACTTGAGTCATCAAGTGTATTCAGTCTTGATGGGTTTTAGGAACTCTGATGGTTGGTATTTTGGAGCTTTAAATTTCTTACCCTCAAAATGAAAGAATCATTTATTTGTAGAATTTCCAGTAAGTCTCATTTATGAGACTCATACAGCTCTAAAATCCTATTTTATCAGATTATTTTGATATATTTTTGTCTTAAATTAGGATAAGATGTTTTGAAATTGGAAACCTTTTTTTGTCTTAAATTAGGATAAGATGTTTTGAAATTGGAAACCTTTCGTGTGAGCTCATTAAATATCCCTATCCTTGATTTTTGGAAATTTTCTTTATACTTTTCGTGTTTTTTAATGATATTGGCAAAACTTCAAAATTTGCAGCTTTTTATGCATTTGCAATATGCGACACCTGGGCATATTTTCTGAAAGGAAAAAAAATAGAAGATTTCAGCAGTTTTGGAAAGGATTTCTCTAGTGATCTCAGCCTCAATTCTCAACAATTTTAAGCTTAAAAAAGATTTTAAAGAAGCTGTAGCTTGAGGCTATAAATAGGGTATGAATTCAAGGATTATTCAAGACATCATCTACACATCATGGTTGTTTCTCCAATTTTCTATTTTAGCACTTTAATTTTCGTTTATTTTTCTATAGTACTCTTGAGTCTTGCTATTTCTCTATTTGATTTATTATTGTCGAAAGATCTAGGGTGTTAAGACCTAACTATCTTTAACAAAGGAAGTTTGGCTGATTGAGAACGATTATAGTAGGATCTCTTATATTTAGGATTTTCTTTACTTGGTAATTTTCAGTTTTTGCAACTTAATTTCTAACACTACTTTGCATTATTTGTTTTTCCCTTCATTTTTCTTTACGGTTTACTGGTTTATAAGTTTCCTTCAAGTTTGATAGTACTTAAGATGTGTTATTTGTTCTATAGGTATTAAGCACCTAGGAGGTAGAATTGAGTGTTAGGACACAGCACCATCACGCAAATGCATGTACAATAAAGATCCAACAACGCGACACTGTTTATAGCATCGTAGCACTGGTGATTGGGTGTAAATACCCACTTTTTCTATTTTTAGGTCATACCATCATATTCCAATAGCCCCATCCGATCCTCTCTTCTTCCCTTTTCTTTTCCTCTATTCTTACTTAGTTCTTTGGTGTTTTTATGATTGTATCTTCTACCTTGGACCAGATTCGTTAGTAAGGTGAGTTTATTAATTTAGGGCTAGGTGAAACTCATTGTTGTGATTTTGAGGATTTGGTTTTTATTCAAATTTCTTCTTGGATGTTTATGATTTTGGATGCATTTTAGCTTATATGCTTAGAATGTATAAGGATTGATTACTCACCATGTATTCTTTATTATACTAAAGATTGACACATAATACGTGACATATAGTTGTGTTAATTGCTAAGTAGCACAGGTCAAAACATGCTTATGCATAGGTCGATTGGTTGTTCAGAATATCTCGCTTGCAAAATTGCATGATTGATTCAATTCAAGAGGGAAACCAATTAGCAACTTAGATTTTCCAAAGTATTAATCGTCTTAGTAGAATCCACTAAGTTGAGTTTCTGGTCTAATAAATCTCAAACTAGGAAGCATGTTGAGAGGTCAAGTTAATACATTAATTTAAGTAGGGATATGCACTAAGACTTTAAATACATGCTTGAGGACAAAGATTATTCTAAATTTGGGGGTGTGATAATTTGTAGAAATTCAAGTTATTATAGCTCTTTATTCAGAACAATTAGAGAAATTTAGAAGAAAATGCATTGACTTGAGATGAAATTCACGTAAATAGATAAAATTTGTGTTCAACAATTTGTAAAAATAGCTTCCTGAAAATTGTAAAGTTTAACATGTTGTAGGATTCCTAAGAAAAGAAGTAAAAAAATGGACTAAGGAAATAGAAGCTATAGCCATAGATGCATAAGGAGATCAAATCAACTTCAAACTTGTACGTGAAGAGCCATGCTGTAACGACCCGACCCCCTAGGACTTAGGTAAGGCCGTTACTAAAATAAATGCATGCACAACGCTCAGTTATTTGAAATAAATGCTAATTAAACAAGATTCATAAGACGTTTATTAAATGCAATTGTTAAAAAAGTTAATAGGGTACCCAAAATTCTTAAAAGCTAATCAAAGGCATATAAAAGAAATAATCCTTAGTAATAAATTTTAAACAGTAAAACCAAATAACAGATTTCAAGATGCGGAAGCAAAGAGGTCTAGTCCCAGTGACACGATCACGAATTCTACTGTGCCATCGTCGATACATCTTTACCTTTTCCTGAAATATCAACATAAGAAAGAATGAGTATGAAATACTCAGTAAGTAATCCCCACCACTGGGGTTTGGCTAGGCATCTATGTCCTCTATATACCCACCTATGGCACATAAGCACATGAAACAGACAAGAGATTGAGTCCTATCCTATTGTAGTTAAGTATGCCCACAAAATTGGTGAATCCCAAAGGAAACATCCTCCACAAAACTGGTGAATCCTGGAGGAAACACAAAACGGGTGAATCCCGGAGGAAACACAAAACGGGTGAATCCCGGAGGAAACACAAAACGGGTGAATCCCGGAGGAAACACAAAACGGGTGAATCCCGGAGGAAACACAAACGGGTGAATCTCGAAGGAAACACAAACTGGTGAATCCCAAAAGAAACACAAAACTGGTGAGCATCTAACTAATCAATGAGGATATTCACACAGTCTCAACGTTCTAAGAATCAACACCGTACAATTCTAAAACATACATGAAATCCTTGGTACCATGGCTCCATCACATACACAAAATCCTCAACAACATATTATACAACATTCATGTATACCTTACATCATAATTCCACAACATGCAAGTATGCCTCAACACCAACATATGAAAACACATACTATCACATACTAACGATCAAGTACTTAGGTGTGTATGTAAACAAATCAGAACTTGTGCCAGAACATACTTTGATTCAGATCATACTGTCAATCAACATACTAACATTTATCATAACGTACACTCATCACACTAGCATACAACTAAAGCCTGGCCCGTGGGCAGTTCCAGTGGTAAGATTACTTACCTCAAAAATTGGTCGCAAATTCTAGTCCACACAACTAATATTCTCACGGCCTTTGGAAGGCTTGAATCAACCCAAAAAATGTGCTTGGTTCCAAAGGTAGTTCCACCACTCCCAAGCACCAATCTAAACAAATTCAATGATAATAGTTAGGGTCTATATTCCAACAATATCAAATAGTTCAATAATCTTAGACCAAATATGTGTTCTTTGAATCCAACGATAACCTCACTAACACACAAAGGTTCAACATCAAACCAAATAGCAAGGGGGGAGGGGGTCTCTCAAAGCCTTGAAACTTACCAAAAATCTCCGCAAAAGAAACTTCAACAGTCGCTGGACAGCGCACGAAATCTCCTTCAAACTCCAATCCTAGCATCCAACCAAAAATCAAGTAGATGACCCTACAATTAACCGATACGTTAAACAACTTACCCAACCATAGAACCAGCAGCGATCGAAGGCAGCAGGGGCTGGGCAGTGCCTTAGATAAAGAAGGTCGTTGGCCCAATCGAAGAACGGCACGGGCAGACGGTTGGAGGAGCGAACCGGCGGCGAAGGCGCGACGGCTGGGTTGGGTCGTCGTTCGGCTTCGGCCCTTGGCAGACGGAGCGGTGGGACGCAGGTCTGACTAGCTAGAGGCTTGACTACTGACTAGACCGTTCAGCGGAGGGCGCGCGCGAAGGAGAGGCCGGACGATTTTCAGGCAGGCGATGGCTGAGGAGTGGCAGTAGAAGAAAAGAAAGTGGCGGCTGGAAGAAGGGGGGGAGGGGGTTTCTTCAAAACTTATGATGGAGAGGTGAGGGTTTCCCTCTTTTTTTATTTTAAAAAAATAAATAATAATAATAATAATAATAATAAAGAAAAAAAATTTAAAATTTAAATAATACTAATAAAGGAAAGGGTTAAATTTTAAATAAATATTTTCCCTTAATCCGCCTTAACCACCCAAAAATTTCTCCCTTTTAAATAATAAAAAGGAAAAGCAAGTGTGCCCAACAACTAAGGATAAATTCTAAAAAGGAAAAGAAATACATTTTCAATAAGCAAATAACGCGGGATGTTACACATGTGTTGACCAGAATCATGAAGAGAGAAAGACAACAAATGCATAAGCGGTACAGTCAAATCAAAATACAAGTTGGTAGCTGATTTGAGATAGTTGCTATAGAGTCAATGAATCTGTGATGCTATGAAGTCCGCACAGTAGGGTATGGAATTAAATGCAAAAGTGTTAGACAATCATTAGAAAGAAGCAATGAACTTTCTGTTTGATGCCTATAAATAGCCCAACAAATTCCAAGACCAAGGGGGATGATTATCAAGAAATTTATTGACACTCTGCCAAATTTTACCTTCATCTTCTTCGACCTCTCAACCCTATCTTTGGAGAATTTTGAGTGAAAGCTCAGCTTTCCCTTCTAATTTAGAGAAAAGTTCCATCCATTTTCATCAACAACACAAGGAAGCAATCGACCATTAGAGTCAAAAGGAACATGAAATTGTGACCGACGACTTGACACATTCTATTCTTTCACTTTTATTTTATCCTTTACTTGAATTTTTATTTGAATATTGGGGTTGGAAAATTCCTTACTTTAAATATAAATCATGTTTTCCTTCATTTCATATCTATTCATTTCTTTACTTTCCACCATGAGCAACTAAATTCTTATTAGGTTGGGAAGAATGATTATTAACCAAATTAAATTGTTGTCGCCTACAACTTCAGACTAAGCAAATGATGTGTGTTCACCGTGCCTAAAACCTATACTAAAAAGGTAGTACAAGCAGTAAGTATAGGGTCGAGTCTTCAAGGAAACTACGAACTAGCAGGGCCAATTGAAGAATTCCATGCAATGGGGGGTTTTGTTGTGAAAGTGACAAATTAAAAGATAGCTTGCAAAATATGTAAAATTGGAGACAAAAATAGAGTGCAAAATTGGTTTGAAGTTCTCATAAAAAGGCTATTGGGAATAGTTCATTAGATTCTAATTCTATCATCAGATACAAAAAGTAATGCAAACTCATGAACTCCACAACCTCTTAGGGAAACCTATGAATGTATTAATGAATTGAATTTATATTTATAAATTCATTAAGAATGTAATTACTCAAATCAAAATTTGCAATTTAATAGCCCGATTAGTCAATTAAGAGTCTTAATCCAATAGACCCTAAATCACTTCCTTCTAAGTGAGATTCATGTTTAATTCTAATTTGCATTAAGAATTGAGATTCTTTATCGTGACACCCTATGAATTGGAAAGTCTAGATTCATAGCCTGATTTAATTGGGTGAAATTAAATCAGGGCATACAACTGCAACTTCAAAAAAAGTCTTAGCTAACACAAGGACTCCAAATTTTCGCAATCTATTATATAATTATGCAAAGCTGCCATCTAAAATTTGCATAAAGAATCCAATAAACTTGAGTTGTCAATTCAGAATTTATCAAATTTCATTCAAGAAAAGCTCAAATTACACTCAAGAATTCATAGAGTTTAACATGAATAAATCACCATCCTAAAGATTTGAACTAAATTACAATTCCCGAGATAGAGGCGTTATCTAGCCTTGCATTGTCTTGTATCAACACACAATGATTAAGAAATTGAGAGTGAAGGAACTTTTTTTTAAAGAGATCCATGAGCGGAAGCAGTGAAGGAAATTAGAACTGAGATTTCCATGAGCAGTGGAACAAGATTATTCCAAATTACAATCATGAATATGTTTACAGTCGACTTCAAACAAGTGGTTATACAATTCAAATGCAGAAATTACAACATGAACAATACAAATGCATAAAGAGATCAAACTCTATGCACAATAGCAGAAGCATCTCCACGCACCGATGCACATGGCCGCTCGAACAACAGCATCCTTGAACGCCTGATCTACACGACCGCAACACCGCACGAACACTTTATGCTCGTCCTCAACGATCTCCTCGGTCACGAACTCCTCCGCAACACGAACGACCTCCACAAGACCACGAACGACCTCTAGAAAACCTCGACGGTGTCGAGTTGAGTTTGACACCACCACAAGTATACCTTGGTATTCTCGGTGTGAGAATCCAGAGGGTGGGCTCTGTTCGGACTTGGTATGAGGTAGCTGAAGGAGGAAACACCAATCGTGTACATGACTGGGCAAGTGGGAGATGGTGGAGACCTATCGTATAGATCGATGCCCAATCGTTTAGATAAAGTTATATGATCGTCTAGCAAAAGCTATGCGATTGTTTAGTCTATCGTTGTGCTCAGTTTGTCTCCTACAGAGACTACACAATCGTTTACCTTGGGCCAGCGATCGTCTAGCAAAACTATGCGATCATTTAGTAAATACTGCACGATCGTTTAGCTTTACTTTGCACGATTGTTTAGCTCGCCCAGCCGTCGTTTAGTAAATCTGAATTTACTTGACGACTTCGTGAGTTTCTTTTGAAATCAAAATTTATTTCAATCGTTTGTAAAAACTTCTTTTTTCAAATAGGAAAACCATTTTCCTTTTAAACTCACGGTTACCATGATTCAATAACCACCCACTACTTTTGTTATTAAAAGAAAAAGAATTAATTATCCAATAAGTAATATTATTATAAACATAAATGATAACCAACTTATCATACTATATTTATAACTTATAGTTTTAACATATAAACCATAGTTCTTTTTCTATTCCATGGTACTTAATGTAAATATCATTTACATCAATCCTTCACTAGATGTATCTAATACATCATACCGATTATATTATATATAATCAAAATACCTATTGTTAAATTGAACATTTCAAATCGACACTAAGAACTGATCCTCAACTGAATCCATTGAGCTACCAAGGGAACCTCATGGACCTGTAGCTCGAAGCTCCAACGGTACGTGAATAATTGACTAAACTCTTTAGTCACAAGATCTACCACCCGTTAACTGTCAGGCACTCTACTAAAGATCGACAACTGAACTCTTCTTACCATATATATATTATGTGCCCCTCTTAACCAATCCGCAATGCGACAACCCTTCACAGATCACTCGTAAGTACAGTAGGGCCAATAACCGTATAGTTACATCTATCTCCTTAAGTACCACTGACCCCTCTAATGAACATAAGTCATAGTCCTCCTATGACCGAGTCTTCTCTTCCAAAGAGAAGTTGTGACCACTATGTTCAAACCCCGAAATCAGCCCTTAAAGGAACAATCTCTCTGCTTATCTTTGCTTCGGGAAAGAAGTGAATTCCATATTATGGATTGAGTTCCTAACTTCCAGATCAGACAAGTCCCCAAAAAGGTAGGCATGTTGAGTTGGCAATCTGGCCACTCTCACCCATACTAATCAAAGGACTGCGCTCAAAGACAGGAGTGTCGTGTCACCTATGGTCGTTTAGGTGAGATGCAAGTCTCTAGTATTAACGGCGTTATATACAAAGTCTAGTCATCTCGTGGTCTAGTTCTTATACAAACTCTTTGTATAGGATACCCTCGCTCCACGTCTCCACATGAATGGTTATGATCTACCATCTGTAGTAGTTTACAACACTTGTAAACCTTTACAAAACAGGTCGTATCCGTAGTGTCACAAGGATCAGGTATCCCACCTTAATCCTTATACTACAGACCTATTTAGGTTATCACTTAAGGCATTGATAACTTGTAGAAATACAAGTTATTTATATCATTTTATTTAGATTATGCGGCAAAAAGGAGGAAAAGTTGCGTCGACAGTATAGAAATTGGCTTAGAAATACGAAAATTGTAAAGTGTCGTGAGCACACCCGCTAACCCCATTGCGATGGCAAAATGGAATGTCTAAGTCTTTATTTTGTCGGAAATAGGTCATCGGATGCGATAATCGCTCGAGGACAAAATGAACAATGCATCCACATTGCATGCAACAATTGATCAAGAACGAAAAAGAACAACACAATTGCAACGCATGAGATGATCGATCATGGACTCAACCGACCAACGCATTACCACCACATGCAGCAATCGATTAGAGATCAAAACAATTACACCGCATGCGGTGATCGATCAAAGATGTGAAGAGCAATGCATTCGTAAGGACTTCTGACATTGTACAACTTTTCTGTTGTACGATTATGACAAATCAATCGTGGAGCAGACCGGACATTTCCACTAAGCCATGGCAAGAATTATCAGATTTTCAAAGATGGACCACTAATACAGAAGGAGCCAAGGTCTATAAATAGCTTCCTCAAATTCAATGAAAAAGAGGCTGGTTTGAAGAGACAATTCAGAGAAAATCCGGGAGAAAGACGAGACACGACCGAGAGGTAAGTCTCTGAGCAAGCAATTATTTCCATTCTCGAAGAAGAAGCTCTGTGCCAAAGGTCACTTCTACTTGGAAAGAAAGCCTGAGAGGGAAGCTTTCCACTCAATTTCTTCCATACGCCAACAAACACATCGTCTTCGATCAGAATCTGTGTCAAGAAATTGACACTCTTTCCGTATTTGTTCTTATTTTCCATTCATCTACTGTGTTCATCTATCTTTAATCTTTCATTCACTATCTGTAACAAACGCTGATCTCTAGATTTAAATATCATTATCGTATTCATTGTCGTTTCTCTGTTCTTCTCCACACATTCATCATCCTTTTTTTTCATCATGTGTAACTAATCCCCTGGGTAAAGGGGAAGGAATAAGCAAGTGAGTTAATCCTTGTTAAGGAAATCGGCTGAGTTTAGCTAAAGCATGCTCGACGACATCTTCCCCTGTGAGAACAGAAGTAAAGATGCTATTCTGTGTATCGAAAGAAGGTTAGAAGAATGTGTTAACTAAAGCAAGAAGTATTTCCAGAGATGGAAACAACCTTGCGTTCATCACGTTCATCCCTGTTTCACCATAGACATATGGGAACGCGGCCGATTACTGAAAGGTGTAAGCCAAGGGAAAGCGGAACCTTAGTTGCGTCCACAGCAAGATTGACGAACTTGCGATGTCCTTTCCCTCAACCCATTCTCTTTCTAATTCATTTCATAAGACTTGCCACCGCATTCACCAGACACTTTTGCACATCTTGACAGCCAGTCTTCAACCTGTATATTAATAGTTTATTCATTTATTTTATCACTGCAATTTATTTTACAACACTTTATTTTATCACCACAATTTACTTTATCGCATTTTACTTACCATCGCATTTTATTCCTTAACGCAATTTACTCTTTACCGCAATTTTACTTTTCGCAAAACCAATTCATTATTCTTTATGTTAAACTGGTCGTATATACCACAATAGTATCACATTAATTACAACAATCCCCGTGTTCGACCTCAGATCACTCTGAGAAACTTGTGTTGGAATTATACTTGGTTCAAGCATAAGAAAACTTGTGACACGCACTATACAAATGCATACTACGAAGCATTTAAGCATCATCGCATACATTTAGAACGTAGTATCGCAATATCATAAGTCATAGCGCATCATAATCATCAACATAAATTTTCATTTATTACAAGTTTTTGGCGCCGTTGTCGGGGACAAAAACTTGAGTCATAACATCATCAAATTTATCATTACAAGTTTTTGGCGCCGTTGTCGGAGATTGGCAACGTTTAGTGTTGAATATTTTTGTGGTATTTTGTAGGACAGATCTCTGTTGTACTGTCTGTTTAATGCAGAGAACAGGCTAATGGTTTATGAGTACTGAGACTGAACTAGAATTTGAAGCCGACCAAGAGATCGAGCGTACTTTTCGCACGTGAGCACGCCAGAACCGAACAAGGCAAAGGAGGAACATGGCTAACAACGATAGGTCTGAGGAGAATTTAGGGGTAAATCGGCCGGCGCAAGATCCAATTTTTCTGGCTGCCGACCACAATATTCCAATGAGGAACTATGCGGCACCGAATCTATATGACTTCTCGCATGGAATTGCAAGACCCACGGTAGAGGAGAATGCAAGATTTGTGATAAAGCTGGTCATGCTACAAATGATCCAGAATGCAGGGCAATTCAGAGGTCTACAAGGACAAGACCCGCACGCACACTTAACCAGCTTTGTTGAAATGTGTAACACATTCTCCATTCCTAGCGTGACTCTGGAAGGAATTAGACTGTATCTCTTCTCGTATACACTTCGGGATGAGGCAAAGAGGTGGGCTCATTCATTAAAGCAGAATGAAATTAATTCTTGGGACCAGTTGGTTGAGTGATTCATGAAGAAATTCTTCCCACCCGCAGTCAACACAAGAAGATGGAGGGACGTGTTGAATTTTGAACAGATGGAAAATGAGACTCTCAGCACTGCATGGGTGCGATTCAGAAGAATGGTAAAGAACTGTCCGTACATCGGGATTCTCGATTGCATTCTGATGGAAACCTTTTACAATGGCCTGGACAGGCATGATCTACATGTATATCACATATACATGTTTAAGTTCACATAAGATAACCAAGGAGCTTTGTTTATTAGATATGAGTAAATGCCAAAATTAAATAACACTTATTTTATTCATTGAACAATGTGTATCTTTACAAAACAACGAGACTCCGGGATAATTAGGACACCAATCCCAACAAGTGGATCATCTAAATTCCATTTAGATCGAAAAAACAAATTTACAGTAAACATACAGTTTATGCATTCTGGTTGAAATTATAGCATGCTTTTTAAACAAGAAATACAAACTCCTTTGTATGGAATATCCTGCTCGCATGTCTAATACATGAATGATTAGGATTAGATCATTTGTAGCACTTTACAACATTTTTAACATCTACAAAGCGGGCCATACTCGTAGTGTCACCAGGATAAGGTACCTAGCCTTAGCCATATACTATAGACCATTTAGGTTATCACTTAAATATGATCCATCTATATGTCTCCACATACATGTTTAAGTTACAACGATAACCTTGGATGTTAGTTTATTGGTTTATTGTTAATGCAAATAAAATATCACATATTTCATAGACAAAATGAATAAAATATCAAATATTATTAATCACATACAAGTTTGTTCATACAAGGTTTAAAAACTATAGGACCCTACGAAATTTAGGGCATCAACCACAACAATATCCCACTTGTCCTAAAGCTAGTGGGGTGTACAAGATAATAAATACAAGTACACAAAACAATAAACTAGGGCATAACACGCCCAGTACAAGATCTCCCAGTTGCCCTAGTCCTGCCGTGGTCTGTTATATAGACCCATACTCCGCAGGTGACCCTAAAACATTATAGCTGTGAGAGCCTTCGTAAGCGGATTAGCAACGTTATGCTACGAAGCTATCTTCGTGACAATCACATTGTTGGATTTTATGTCCTAAAACTCGTAGTTTATAAATTAATAAATATATTCTCTTTTGTTTTTCGATAAAGTTGTTATTGAAATTATAATCTTGAATCCAATAAACTAAGGTTCCGAGGCTATTTAATGTAATTTGAACTTTATGTAGTGACATAAATGTGGATCAAGTTCAAATATATAGCCAAAATGGTTTATAGTATATGAATAAGGTTGTGTGCCTTATTTTGGGGACACTATGGATGCGGTCCACTTTGTAGATAGTACAAACGATGTGATCCTGAATCGTTCATATAGAGATATGTGAGTGGGGGTATCCTATGTAAAGAGTTTACATAAGACTGAACCATGAAATAGTCACTTTTTACTTTCTAAATGTCATTTTATGTATAAAACTGACTATTTCGTTAATTGATGACCTAGGTAACTTAATCTTAATCTTGAGCTAACTATGAACTCCTGTTCACTCGAAATTATTCTTAGATCTACATAGGTGAGGGCAGCTCAATATCGCTGGCCCAATAAGTCTCCCATTTCAGGGGTAAGATCGGGTGGATAGCTGGGAACATAGGGTGCAAGACGGAATTCACTCCTACCCATTATAGGGATAGTAGATAGGTTGTTCCCTTTTAGTACTAAATCTAGGTCTTGAATAAGGGGTCTCACTCTCTCCTTGGCCCGAGAGGGATTCGGTTTATAGGTTGGACCTTAAACCAATTGTTCATTAGAGGATTAGTGGAACTTAAGGAACAAGATGTAATCTTGGGGGTAAAACGGCTTTTATAACCCAACCGAGATTACGAACAACCTGTGAAGGATTAACTTACTCATCATGGTTATATCAAATGGACACAAATATATCTATAGTGAGGGGAGTGCAACTACGAGACTTTAGTGGAATGACCCGTTAGTTAACGAATGTTGATTAGCTTCGTCTAAAGAGTTTAGCTAGCTAATCTTGGATCGTTGGAGCCCATGATCTATAGGTCCATTAGGTTCCCCTACTAGCTCATATGGAATAAACTTAGAATATTATGATAGAATAATTTGAATTGTTCGAATTAGGTAGAGAGAGAGTAACCGACAAGTATTAGCTGGGCAACGTTGGCTTGTATCTGTTGGAGTTAGTCCATAGCAGACTGGGATTTGAGCCGGCAGTCATATACAATGAAGAGGCTACAAACATCGACGATAGATGGGCGATCAGTCCTGTTCTGAATCGAGGTCACGAACGGGTTGTATTCAGTGCCAAGGCCTTCAAGGATGTATGCAATGTGGTCACGGTAGGACAGTGTTTCTCCGATAGCGGCAAACTTGTCGACAATGTCCTTTATCTTGGCAAGGTATTGAGAAACACTGATGCCATCATTTCTTATCTTCTGAAGTTGAGAATGCAAGCTCATTATTAGGGTTGTGGAGGAGAATTCATAGACTGTGCGGAGGGCTTCCCATATTTCCAGTGCGGATTCATATCCAACGATTTCTCCCATCTTATCTTCATTAAAGAAGGAATAAAACCAGCTCGTGATTGTTCGATCACACTTCTGCCAGTAGGAGAAATGGTTGAGGATAGGTGCCATCGATGAAGCTTTCAAGGCCATAGCCCATGATGAGGTTAAGAAGTTGATTCTTCCAGAGGAGGTAGTTTGAATCACTTAGCTTGACGGTGAGGGATTGAGACATGTGAGGGAAGTTTGCGACTGGGGATTGTGGGGAAGGAAGAGTAGGGAAAGGATTAATCAGTACCGGATTTTGAAATGATGATGGTTAGGGACACCGACATAGTGAGGGTGAAGGGGTGGTGGTGGAGGGTCATATTACGGAAGGTAGAAAGGATTTCGAGCAGGGGGAAGGGCGCGCTGAGTAGCGGGTGGGGTGAAAGACGGAGATGATATAGATATGGTGGTCCGAGGGTGGTCGAAGGTAGAACAGTTGAATGTATGCCTGGGTTTGATGTTACTAGGAGGGTAGATTTTTCTTCGGATGTACTTGAGCTCGACGCCATGAGAAAAAAATGCAAGATGCTTTAAAGCCTTGATACCATGTAAGGATGAAGAAGAAAGGGTAGATGAACGATCGTTGAGAGGTGAAGGCTACACGATCGTTGAGAGAAAGACTAGACGATCGTGGAGAGAAAAGCTAGACGATCGTGGTCAAATATCTAGACGATCGTTGAGAAAAGAGTGAACGATAGGACAAGCATCTACACGATAAGGGAAAGCGTGTAAACGATAGGTAAAAGAATGCATAATTAGGTTGATCGTGTAGGCGACAGAAAGTACATGATTGAACGTAGACGATTGGGTTGAAGTGTGCACGAAGGAGAATACACAATAGGACTTAGACGATAGAGGAAAGTTACTACACGATTGGTAAAGAGCATAAATGACAGAAGAATTTGAGTAAGACGATCGACCTTCATGACTGATAACGATTGTCGTGTAGCGATATTTGTTAGCATAACAGTGCCACATGGCAGAATGTTAATGGTTTACAATAACAACCATGAAAGAGAAATTACATATTAGTGGAACATGAAGCAGAGGAAGAAAAATGTAGAAAAACTGAATAAAATCTGTTATATTTCTTCATTGACAATGCACTCATTTATTAGTCAGAATCCATGTATCCAGTAAAGATCAAATCCCTAGTTCCATACACGAGCATGTAGTCCCTCGTTCTCTGAAAATACTTGAGGATGTTCTTAATTGTGGTCCAGTGACCCTGGCCTTGGTTAGACTGATACCTACTGACTATTCTCACAACATAGCAGATGTTTGGCCTAGTATAAAGCATCACATACATTAAACTACCAAAGGTAAATGTATATAGAACCTGTCTCATCTTCTCAAGCTCTTGAGGCATCTTAGGACACATGTCCTTAGACCAAGTGACTCCATGCCTGAAAGGCAGTAGGCTTTTTTTGAAGTCCTGCAACGAGTACTTGAGCAATATCTTGTCAATGTACGATGCCTGAGACAGTGTTAGCACTTTGTTCTTACGATCCCAAAAGATCTGTATTCCCACAAAAAATTGAGCTTCTCCAAATCTTTCATTTGGAATTAGGTCACTAGCCAGTTCTTAACTGCAGTCAGTAGTCCTACATCATTCTCAATGAGTAGGATATCGTCTACATGCAATAATAAGAAAACTACTAAACCATTGATGATTTTCTTGTAGACACAAGGCTCATCAATGTTTTATTCAAAGCTGTATGATTTGATCGCAGTATCAAATCGAATATTCCAAGATTGAGATGCCTATTTCAGCCCATAAATGGACCAATTCAGTTTGCAAACTTTTTGCTCTTGACCTTAGGCAATGAATCCCTCGGGCTGCACCATATAAATGGTCTCCTCAAGATTGCCATTTAGAGAGGTCATCTTGACATCCATTTTCCAAATCTCATAATCATAATAAGTAGCAATGGAAAGGAGGATGCAAATCGACTTCAACATGGCAAAAAGCGATAAAGTCTCCTCATAGTCGACTCCCTCCACCTAGGTATATCCCTATGCCACAAGTCGAGCCTTGAAGGTTTGCATCTTCCCATCGGTACTCCGTTTCTGCTTGTAGATCCACTTACTACCTATAGGTGTCACCCCATCTAGCTAATTTACAAGATCCCATACTGAGTTGAAGTACATCGACTCCATCTCGAGATTTGTGCCTTTGACCCATTCATTCCGGTCAGCATCTGGAATTTCCTTCTGATACGACAATGGATCCTCAACGTCGCCATCGGATACTATAGCCAGGATTTCCGTGAAACCCAGATAGGGAACAGGTGGGTTCGCCACCCTCCCATTGCATCGAGGTTCCCTCAATTCTTGAGGTGGAACCGACCTGCCAGATGAACTATCATCAACAACCCTTGCTGATGAAGCAGGCTCTTCAATAACTCTTGTTAAAGTTTTAGTAGTTTCATTGGAAAGCTCACGTAACATGACTTTACTACGTGTACTGTGTTCCCAAATATGATCCTCCTCCAGGAAAGTAGCGTTCATAGAAACAAACACTCTATTTTCAGACGGATCATAAAAATAACCCCCTCGTGTATCTTTGGGGTAGCCTGCAAAGAGGCACAACCTCGACCGTGGTTCCAATTTCTTTAGATTAGCCTCAAGCACATGTGCTAGGAAACCCCATATGCAGAAGTGACGTAAACTAGCTTTACGCTCGTTCCATAACTCCAGACGTGTTTTTGCAACACTCTTGGAAGGAACACAGTTGAATATGCATATTGCAGTCTCCACTGCAAATCCCAAAATGAGTCCGATAAGGAAGCGTAACTCATCATCAAACGAATCATGTCCAACAAGGTTCTGTTTCTCCTCTCCACTACACCATTTTGTTGAGGTGTACCCAGTGTTGAGAGTTGGGAAACGATTCCATGTTCTATCAAATAGTTATGGCACCTCAAATCCAAAAACTCTCTAACTCAATCCGATCGAAGTGTTTTAATCAATCTATCCAAGGCATTTTCAACTTTAGCCTTCAACTCTCTGAACTTCTCAAAGGATTAAGATTTCCGTTGTATCAGATAAACATACCCATACCTAGAGTAGTAATCAGTAAAACTGATAAAATACCTAGAACCTTCCATGGCTCCCACATTCATAGGACCATAGAGGTTAGAATGTACTAACTTTAAAGGCTCTTTGGCTCGATAACCTTTTCCAGTAAAAGGTATTTTAGTCATCTTACCCTAAAGGCAAGATTCGCACACTGGTAAAGAATTTTCTTCTAACTGACTTAGAAGGCCATTCTTCACCAACCTCTCAATACTATTGAGATTGATATGCCTTAATCGAAGGTGCTAAAGTTGGGCATTTTCTTTTGGAGAAACATGTTGACGTTTATTTTGAGTTACGACAGTTTTAAACATCTTCTATGTTATGGAGGGAACTTAAGGCTAACGGTCTTAGCACATATTAGTTATTTTCTAGTTTTGCTGTACAGATTTCAACTCCATCTTTATGAATAAACACTTTATCCACATTAAACTGAAGAGTATATTTATATTGTAACAGACACTTTGCAGAAATTAAGTTCCTTTTCAACTCAGGAACTACAAATACATCTTTTAAAACAAGAAATCTATTATGTAAAGTCAACTGGATTCCTCCCACTGCCACAACTGAGACAACATTCTCGATGCCTACTCGCATCGTCATCTAACCAGCCTCCAGCTACCGCCAGGATCTAATCTACTGAAAAGAAGAACAAACATGATTAATGGCACCCGAATCAATTATCCAGGTAGAATCATTATTGTCCACTAAACAAGTTTCTAACACCAGTAAAAGAATCATTATTGTCCACTAAAAAAGTTTCTAACACCAGTAAATCACATTTACCTATGTTTGCCTTCGCCTTAGCCTTGGCCGCCTTCTTTTCCTTCAGCCAGCGAGGACAATTCCTCTTCCTGTATCTATCTTGGTTGTGGTGGAAACATTTTTCTTTGTCAATCGGCATCAGACGCCTATTTTGTTGGGCGACAGGTGGTGGGTTAGTAGGTGCCTTCCTTTTCCCCTTACCATCCTTCTTCTTCTTCCACTTTCTAGTGTTAGAAGTAGAAGGTGCGGACTTCGTCCCTGAGGTCGAACCTCGATGGAACAATTTTGAAGATGAAGCAACATTTGCCTCACTTCCCCTCTTCTCCTCACTTTTCAGTAAAGATTGATAGGTCTACAACTCTTTGAGGAGAGTTCTAAGAGTATATTCCACTTTGTTAAGAATCGCATTGCTAACAAAGTGGATGAAGCTTTCCGGAAATGAATGCAGGATTATGCTAACCCAACTGCCCCCATCGAATCTAGACCCATTCAACTCCAACACATTGAAGTGGACCATCATGTTAAGCACATGTTCAAGAACAGAGGTGGCTTCCTCCATTTTGGAGTTGAAGATGTATTTCAGAGCCTCGTGCTTGAGCTGTCCAAACGGTTGTCCGAACATCCCCCGCAGGGACTCCATGATGTCACGCGCTAAGACCATAGGCTCATGCTTCTTGGCTAACATGTTGCCAAGACTGGCCATGATATAGGCTCGGGCCTTCTCGTTTGCCCGTGTCCATCGCTCGTATGCCTCCCAAACATTTCGAGCGACATTAGGAGCTGAAATAGGAGGACACTCCTCCATGAGGACGAACATAAGATCCTCGATTATGAGTGTTGTCGTGATCATATGTTTCCAAATAGCATAATTATCGCTAGTTAATTTTTCAATGCTTAGCAAAGCAATAGTGGTTGTAGCCATTTTAAAACCGTTGCTGAAAAAATGAACAAACTTTTATAAGTCTTTGCTTAGACCACATTTTAACACCAATTAGTTTTAGCAAAGTAGTGACCATATACCCTAAGTGATAAGACTTCTATTTTGCAATAATGCCCTAGCGAGGTAGGACAAACGTCACCGGTGGGGCGATTAGATGCCCCTTAATTGGGATGAGACATTCTCAACCATTAGGCAGAACCAACTCTTGGAACTGAACCTAACAACCACCATTTGTTCGGTCCAGAACTGTTAAGCCTCAACAATTCTACGTAAGTGTAACCCCTTGTTTTCAGCCCTAGAGTCCCGCCCTAATGTGCCCACCGTAAGGATAAAGAAGATTAGGATAAGAGACTAAGTAACCTTATCCTATACAGGAGATCAAATAAAGAAACGTGCAAAACTGCCATCCTATAGGGGGACACTCCCAGGGTGCCTCGAGGTGATACACATAAACTTTATTCAACCTAACGAGAGAGACCGTGGGATGTGCTGTCACACGTCCTGGTCCCACTTACTATGAACATTCTCTCCATCCACCTTGATATTGACCTACCCAAACACCATATTTTAGGGGGACATTCCCAGGGTGTCACAAGGTCGAGGATAGATTTCACGGTGTGGACAATAAAGGGAGAAACGCAAGAGGTTTAAATGAAGCATCAAATGCCTCAAGTACCTCCCACTGAATGTTCTACGTAGGTTCATTAACCTAGACAATCCAGCTACTGATTTTAGTCTAAGTCATTTTAATCCACTCAAAAACAACTTTTGTCTTTGAAATGAAACAAGTTCAAGTAGTCACATTAAACTCTTTAATGGACTTTCCTAAAGCTTGCATGCATGCATAAAATCTATCTAATTCACCTTTCCAGGTAGGGGTGTTCTGTTTTCGTCACCTTAAATACCCCAGTCTAGACAGAACCCGCCTTAGACAAAAGGTCCCTTATAGATAGATTTGCTATACTTTAACCTTTTATTAGTCAATTTGATCCTATTAAACTGATTAAAAGATTAAAGCATAAGGTTTCTCATCATATTAGAATCGTGATCTTAGTTCTATCTCATCCGAGTTTTAAAACATTTTTTAAAACCATGATTTAAAGTTAAGTTGGCATGCACATCTTTCTTATAGATTTTAGTTCTAATTTCCTTATAATCGTTATAAAAGAAACAACTAAAACCATACATTGCCACAGAACTAGGTATTTATAACACTTATAAATTTAACCTATGTATCATGCTTCATGCAATGTCCGGTCATTACTATACATAACTTTTATATACAAGTAACAAACCAAGAACACATGCTCCATACACCCTTATACTATAACACTTATAATATAAAGATGATGCATGTCAATGCTTTATGCATGCATAAATATAACTCTTATATTATATGATGCATGAGCATGCTCTTATGTAATTGAAGTCATGCTTCTCTAAATCATAACATTTATAATAAAGAGATGATGCATGACTAATGCATAACCTAAAGTGAGATTTCTTCTATTTGGCATACCATATGACATATAAATAAAATATACATCCTATCTATATTCACAAAGAATTAGTGGACTGGGATGAACCTCCTCTAAAATCGGAAAGAAAAAACTCTATCTATTACATTTTTCATCAAGCAAACTGGTTCACAGGCAAACCGGGTCTTAAACTACTGGGTGAAACTCCCCATCATTTAGTAAATGCGGCCAGGTATACAATCGTTTAGCGCATAAGACAAAACATGTAGATGCTAAATGATCGTTTAAACGACAATGAAGCTGCGAAGCCCGATCGTCTAGACGATCACTTACCAAGCGCTAAGTAAACGATTTACTCCGCGATCGTGTAGTCAGTAACTAAGTGATGAAGCTTGCTGAGCTACACGATCGTCTAATGCACACGTGTAAACCAGCTCCCGAGTATCCTGTACTTAACGATCGTCTACCCCATCGTTTACACAAACCGACCAATGCTTGGTCGTCTTCATCCTCGAACAACAGCAACCCTTGCTACGAAGCTTCTTCACGAATGACTCAGACTCAAAAAACTTTGAAATTACAGAATCGATAGCAGTTAATATGCCCAAAAATGTAAGGGCCCTTACAATTAACTTCAAATGTAAAAGAATTTGAACAATTTAGATGCTTCATCCCCGAAACTTCATTAATCCACACATCCATAAATGATTTAATGATTAAACAGAGAGTAGACATGCTTTTACCCACTGATAATGTAAATGCAATTCTTTGCATCAATGAATTTGGAATATCAGAACCTGGCTCTGATACCAATTGAAGGAACTCTTATACAAGAGTACCTCTGAGTAGAAGTAGATCGTTCCAAATACATTGTGATAGAATTTCCACATTTACGTTCAAACAGACAAGATATACATTATACTACAAATTACGCGCACTCTTTCAAACTAATAACAAGAAAACAAGAAAACATACCAATTGAAGAACCTTTCTTCATCGAAATCTCACTCCCTCCAAACGAACTCCTACTCTCTCTCTCACTGGAACGTCCAAGAAATCGTTCACCAACACCACTAGTCGTCTACACATGAACGGCCTCCACACGAACACCACAACAATGGGGATGATACCTCCACTTAGAACCCTCGATATTCTGGGTGTGAGAATCCAAAGAGTGGGCTCTGTTGAAATTTGGTAGATGAAAGGAGGAGATGAAGATCGTATACAATGATCAAGCAAGTGGGAGAAGGGTAGGGTCTATCGTATAGACAATGCTTGATCGTTCAGACGAAGTACACTATCGTGTAGTAAATAGGCTGCGATCGTATAGACGATCATTTAGTAAACGCTCAGGCACTAGACGATCGTTTAGAAAAACTTTGCAATCATTTAGAAAGAAATGCACGTGTATACGATCGTCTACCAATGATGAGCTATCATATAGTCTCTCGGCTTGTTATGCAATGGGCAGTATACACCAATCGTGAGAAAAATCTGTGATGCTTTGCAAAATGAAAACGATTTTCATTTTATTCTTCAGTTACAAAAACTGAATGAAACCTCCTACTAACACACGATTAAAGAGAAAACGTCGGGCACAATTATCCTATAATTGTCAAATTAAAATAATAAATATAATCATAGTATATTCATTAACCTATAGTTTAATATCACATATAAACCATAGTGTTTTCTCCACCATTAGATATAAATCATATTTATATCCATTTTCCTCCAAATAATGTATCTCATACATAAAGTCAATCATATCATATATAATTAGTTAGTTCAATCATATAATATATAATTGAACTCCCTCTTGTCAATTTGAACATTTCAAACTGACCCAAAACTTATTCTCAACTTGAATCCATTGAGCTACCAAGGGGACCTTATGGACCTATGGCTCGAAGCTCCAACAGTACGTGAATAATATACTAAACTCTTTAACCACGAGATCCACCATTCGTTAACTGTCAGGCATTCCACTAAAGACCGATAACTGAACTCTTCTTACCACAGATATATTTCCGTGGCCATCGGATATAACCAATCAATAATACGATAACCCTTCACAAATGCTCGTAAGTACAGCTTGACCAATTTATCTTATTGCCTTTGTAGTTACATCTAACACCTTAAGTACCACTGATCCCTCTAATGAACAATACAACATAGTCCTACTATGTATGGACACCTCTCGGGCCATGAAAAGGTGTGTGGCGCCACATCGTTTAAGCCTTGGGATCGACCCTTAAGGGAGTTACCTATCTACTTACCCTTGCTTCAAGGAAGGAGTGAATTCCATCTTGTGTAGCTGAGTTCCCAGCTCCCAAATCAGACGAATCCCCAAAGTGGTAGGTTTGAGTTAATGATCAGGCCACTCGCACCCGTGCAAATCAAAGGACCGCCCTCAAAGGTTGAAGTTCCCACTCACTCATGATTGAGGTCATGTTACCTAAGGTCATCCTAGTGAAGTGAAGTCTCTGTCATGAACGGCATTATATAACGAGATGTTAACACTTTGTGGTCAGGTCTTATACAAACTCTTTGTATAGGATGCCCTCGCTCGCATGTCCCCACATGAATGATTAGGATCAAACCATCTGTAGCAAGTCACAAAACTTGTAACTATTTTACAAAGTGGACCGCATCCGTAGCGTTACCATGATAAGGTTTCCGTCCTATATCTATATACTACAGACAATTTTGGTTATCACTTAAGACATGATCTACTTGTATGTCTCCACATACATGCTTAATTACATAGTGACAACCAAGGATTTTAGTTTATTGGTTTGTGGTAAAGCAAATAAAACATCCAATGTTTAAAGACAAGTAGTGAAGAAAATATCATATATTATACATCACAGGCATTTGTTCAAAATTGCGTTTACAAACTACATGACACGAGAGTTTAGGGCATCATGCCCAACAACTTGGGTCATGACATTTCTTAGGCATATTTCTATTAAGTAAGCAAGAGACATTTCTGCTTACTGATAACGGGCAGAAATGCACGTTATTTCAGCACAAAGTTATAAAACAATGCAGGATTGTGATGATAAAAATATACAATATTGCATCCAAAAGCATTGAGTTCACAACATTGCGATCGTATGCGTCCATTGCATTAAAAAAAATAACTTCTATATTTTTGGGCAGAAAATTCATTGACGCAAGGTGGAAATCCGATCCAAAGAAATTAATGCCCGAGCGCATTAAGAGATTGCGTTGACGCAAGGCTATGCAATCATTTACGCTCGCGAATATCTGCTCAAGAAGTTGGCTGCATAGAGTCGGCGCATCATGGCGGGCGCATCTAGGTGAAAAACGTAATAAATCATGATGGGACAAAAAGCTGATGATGGTCGATTTCGAATTAAGTTGACAAGCCGTTAACGACCTACTGTAGAAAGTACACTTAACTTTTCGGTGAAAAATATTCGGCGCATTAGACAGAGAATTAATGCCATCCCATCAGTGCAATCATAAGAGAGAATAAGCCTTTCTCCCTAAAGCTCTATAAATACCGAAGGCTACCTTCAGTGAAGGAGTTCGCTCAGTTTACAGAATTTTCCCTATAGATAGAAGTAGCCTTGTTCATAGTTTCCTTTTTACTTAGAAGGCAGAAGCGAGTGAAGGGAGATTACTCCGAGAGATCATCCCAGTGAACTCGGAAGAGCGCTGGGAGCATGGAGATCCGAGAGAGGCCCAACTCTTGCGGAAGCAAGAACATCTTTTGAGCAGAATAGAGATAACAGTGTAAAAGCCTTGGGAATCAAGAAATTGCTACCAGGCTCTCTATCTTTATTTTCCATTGTCATTTTGTACTCTGAACTTATTTAAAGAAATGGAAATTGCATCTTTATATCTATTCACTCTCTATACATTATGCATGAGTAGCTTAATCTGTCGAATGAGTTGAGAAGCACTTAGCTAGCATAACTGGGGATCTTTATTCTATGCGATTATCTTGTATTATGTATGCGTCTTCGTCCATTACAGATACTCGAGAGGGTAGTCTAAGGATAGAATCTAGACTTGGAAAAGTCAGATTAGAATCTAGACTCGGGAGAGTCAGTTTAGCACGCATAATCAAAAGATAGAAGCTTAGGAATAAGCTCTGTTTGCTATTAATGCATCGCATGCATCCTAGAGATAGGTTATGATTGTATATGGTCACTTTGTCCTTGTGTGCATCTCGCATCATCGCATAGGCAAGAAGTAGAGACTTAGGAATAAGCTCTATAGACATTATCGCATTCATCGCATGAGTCCTAAAATTAGGAGCCATCGCATTTACATTGGAAAATGATTTCCTGCCGCATGAGTGTAGCATAATCACATAGCTTGAACGCATTCTCGGGAAACGCTAGCTAATGACCTTCTCAACGCATTCTGCCGCATACTCAGTGTATCTATCACATAATTACTCATATCTCAAATCCGCTGCATACTTTTTATACCTTAAACAATAAACCAACAAAACCATTAATTTATTTGTTACTGCAAAGTGATCTAAAAATTGCCGCGTATATTGTTTTCCTTAGTCCTTGAGTTCGACCCTGGGCTTACCAGGCAACTTAGTAGGGTTTATACTTGGATCTTACTGAGAAAACTTGCATGCTTAACGCATTTTCTACCAACGCAATCCTTACCATTATTTCACCGCATAAAATAACGCATTATGTTTTTGGCGCTGTTACCGGGGACTTCGGCAATACATCGTGCCAACGGTAATTTTATGATTTTCTTTGCAGCTTTCAATCTCTAGCGAATTACAACCCAGAGATTGAAAGAACGTTTCGATAAAGATTGAGAGACAACTGCCAACAATAAGACAGAACTCCAAGAATGGCAGAATAACCGGAAGAGAGAGCCGCAAATGCAAATAATATAATGGCCAACCCCATCCTCCTGGCGAATGATCGTAATAGACCCATTCGAGACAATGCATTGCCCAACCTATATGATTTCTCCCTAGGAATCATGAGGCCAGCGCTGGACGGATCGAGGTATGTAGCATAGCTACGCTGGATCCTTAACGCGCGACCTTTTTTCGTGAACAGTCGTAGCGTAACAACGCTACCCTATAGTGTAGTGACACTTTAGTTAAGGAAGCTACTGCCTTCTAGCATAATGGGGCAGCATAGCTACCCTGTGCGCTACGCTGTCCTTTTAATAACAAACAAAAGATGACAATCGGCAAATCTTGACATCTTCATATTTTCTTCCTTCTTTTCTTCTCTCCCTTTGATCTATTGGTCGGTTTTGACTTCTTAATTTGATTCTTTTTTGCTCATTTTGAGTATAATTCTATTACCGAACATAAAACCAAAAAATCACTAGCAAATACATTAAATCTTATAAAATCATATAAAAACCATCCTAAATCTAAGGCAAATAAGGCACATCTTGTGTGCATTTCACCACCCCAAACTTAATACATTGCTAGTCCTGACCAAAGATAAGCCAAGATCATAGACAAGTTCTAGATAAATGTGCTAATGACTTATGCCTCAGAAAATAGCCAAATAGAGACATACATAGAAATAGTCAAGCAAGTCCATTGTGATCAATTTATCTCCCATGTGTGTGTGTGCAATCTACATCGAATTTAAAACACAGGAACTAATAGTTAGGTTCAAGAAAGTTTCTCCAAATTTCCCCTACTCTGGCTCGTGGACCAATCATCAAGCATCCATACATTTCAAGAAGGTAATATATTCACTAAGGTGCCTTAATATTAACAACAAGGAGCCCAAAACTTGCATTCTTTTACCTAGGGGGACTAGCTTTCACACATCTACCGCAGGAAACCGTACCTAGTCAATTCCCAGGTGTCCGAACTGACCAGAGCAAAGGAAAATCTTTTTACCCCTATCCATGTATACACATTACAAGTTTAAATAATATACATATTTGTTTTGTTAAGCACATGAGTGTACACTATTTTTTCAGAGGCAAACATAATATTCTTTTATTTTCCTCTTAGTCTTAACATTACAAACTTGTCACACCTCTTCCCAGATTACCCTTTTAATCTAGAAGAGAGTGAGACAACAGCAGTTACCAACCCTTCTATGGCACTTACTGTCTAGCCTATATCCTCAACCTGCTTAGAAAACCCTGGAGTATAAATAATAGTTTGGTACTTGATATTAGAAAACACAACCAGGGTTAAGCATACAATATATTTACGTCATTTACAGATATAGAGTCTAGTGGATTCCAACAACCAGCCTTTGTCCCTAACATGTTTAACACATATGTACAAGCAACAAGTAGACACCTAAATTTTTTCTGAAAACTAGAGTCTTTGAGTGGCAGAGCAGCAATGCAAACTTAAAACATAGCTTAACATGATTCTTAGTTGAAAGAGAACCCTTTTTCTCAATCCCTCAACATGAAACCTTAGTTGGTGTGGAGTACTCTCAACACAACCAACATAAACTCTACCGACGTGCACGTGGTAATAACTAAGTACCGTCATACCTTAGGTACTACTGGCCAAATACCTTCTTAATGTTCTTCAATATCGAGTTCTAGTAACCATCATAAAACTCATACTTTGAGGTAAAACATACCTTGAGAGCGTAAGTAACATAAATCATATGCTTAAACATCTTTACTAATAAGCATAAAACTTCCAATGCATGCTTCCTGAAAATTGAGTATAGAAATACTTAATCATGCTTTCATAAACTTCTTTAAACTAGCATGCGTTAATAGGCTTCACGAAATCTAGTTTGCTTGGAAATTATGTCAAACATTCTCTAAACATAAGCAAGCATGAGTCTAAATATCTACGTAAAGCATGTGTTACCAAAATATTGGAAAAACATATAGTTTTGTCACTCACAGCCTTGGGCATTCCTCTTAGGGTTGATAAGCCTTTCCTATTGGCGTTAACCCTGTGGAAAAATGAATAACATGTTTAGCCAATGCCCTAAGTCTCCTTGTGAAACTAACTCACTTGATTGAACTTAATACTCAACCTTAAGCATCATTTCAAGCTTCATTGCATACCTTCTAATGTGTTCAACACTTAGAAACTTCTTCACTTATGATTCTAAGTTATGCGGCCACAAGGTCATCCATGCACCCATTACATGCTTGATGCACTCATACAGCCACGCTCAACGCACGCTCTAGTGCAACCTTAAGCCTAACGCCTCGTGCGCCTACCCCGCACAGGCCAATGCCCACACAACGCCTCTTTGCACTTACGGCTTCAGCATGCGCCACACGACCCCATGTATCTCAGCGCATCCTTGTGCCTAGCCTAACACATCTCCTACATGCAACTTGGCTCTTCACACGTGTGCTCACTAGTGTTAATGCCTGTGATAGAGTAAACGAACATCCAGCGAAAAAAATTAGAATCAATAAGCACTCTAATTACACTTAATTTGAGTTTAAAACATGCATTGAAACATAATTTCTAAAGAGGGTTTCTTGAACACACCACCTTTGATGAAAACACTTCAATTATAGCTGATATCCATGAATTAATGCTTCAATCCTTTAGTAGACCATCATAGAGACATTTTCTACTAATCTCTTGATTGGATTGTGTGGTGGAAATACTGAATTGAACGAGTTTTTGTGAGAAAGAAAAAGGTTTGTACAGGGATGATTTCTATAGAATTTTCTAGGTTATATTAGTTTGCATCAAGTCTGAATTAAAGTTCAAATCTCCAATTTATACATGAAAATCATGCAATAAACTGAACATGCTTGATGCCACTTCAATTTCCATTGAAATTGAAGTGAGATGAGGTGTAAAATTGAGTGAAAAATCCAAGATTGGATTTTGCCACTTTCAATTTTAAATTCAATTTTAATTCTTCATATTTTGATTAATTTAATTAAAATTTTATTTTCAAAAAATCAAATTCAATTTTAATTTTATAATTTTGAATTTCAATCAATTCAAAATTTAATTAATCAAATTTCTAATTTTGAATAATTTCAAAATTTGAATAAAATTAGATAATTAATTAAACTTAATATCAAATATTAAATATTATATTACAACTCATTTAATATTTAAATCAGTATTTAAATATTTTGAACTTTTCAGTTTCGTTTAATTTCGATAAAATTAAACATTTCAATTTTATCACATACAATAAACAGAAACCCTAATTGAATTTGAACATTTCAAATTCTAAACCCTAATTTCAAATTTCATCAAATTCACTCAATTCACTAATCTAATTTTCGAGTTACTAGAGAGACCTTATGGACCTACAGATCATGAGCTCCAACAATTTGCAATTAATTGGTTAAACTCTTTAAACCGAATTAATCACTATTTGTTAACTATCAAGACATACCATTATAGCTCGATAGTTGCACTCTTCTCACTATAGATATATTTTTTTCCATTTTAACCATAATTGGTACGTCGATCCTTCACAGGTCATTTGTATTTACATATAGGTCAAAATTATTATTTTACCCCTGTAAATATATCTTGCTCCTTAAGCTAACACTGATCCTCCATTGAACAATTGATTTATAGTCCAACTTATAAATCATGGCTCTCTCAATCATGAGAGGGCGGGGCCCCATTGTTCAAGACTAGGCATCAGCGCTTAAGAGAACGACCTATATGCTAACCCTAAGTCGGGTAGAAGTGAGTTTCATCTTGCAAAGTTATGTCCCCAACTATCTATCTGGTTTTATCCCCAAAATAAGAGGCTTATTGAGTAGTGTGTTGGACTACTCTCACCTATGCAGATCAAAGGATAATCTCAAATAAATAGGAGTTCATAGTTAGCTCAAGATTAAGATCGAGTTACATTAGGTCATTGAATTTGAAATAGTCAGTTTTAACAGTAAACAGTTGTTATAAAGAAAAGTGACTATTTCAAGGTTCGGTCTTATTCAAACTCATTGCACAGGATGCCCCCACTCACATGTCTCCACATGAATGATTTTTGGATCACATCATTTGTATCAGTATACAAAATGAGCCACATCCAATAGTGTCACCAAGATGAGGTACCCAATCTCATCCATATACTTATAGACCATTTTGGCTATATACTAAAACTTGATCCTCTTTTATGTTGCCACATAAAATTAAAGTATTCATATTATAGCCATGGATTTGTTTATTGGATTTTTATAATAGAATGCATTATCAACATCAAGTTATTGAATAAAATCCTCAATAATACTTTTATTGATAAATAGAATATGTTAACCATATTTACGACCTGCGAGTTTAGGACATTCCGAACTCCCACTTGGACTAATACTGCAGTGAGAAAAACAAATAAATATATAATGTTTACAATGTTGAGAAATATAGAGAGAAAATACAATAAACTAGGGCATCTAAAATACCATTGACATTCTCCTACTTGCCCTAGATTATAATACTCGTAGTCCTAGTTCGACTAGCTTGCCCTCGAACACTTTAGCTAAGAGGGCCTTTATAAAAGGATTAGCGAGGTTGTCTTCTGAGGCTATCTTCGTGACTATCACGTCTCCTCGGTGTACGATCTCTCTGATGAGATGGTACTTTATTTTGATGTGTATTCCACATTTGTGACTCCTTGGTTCCTTGGTGGCAACTGCACTGTTGTTGTCATAGTATAGAGTAATGGGCAGGTGCATATTTGGAACCATTTCCAAATCTGTCAGGAACTTGTGCAGCTACATTGCTTCTTTAGCTACTTCGCATGCAGCTACATATTCTGCTTCCATCATGGAGTCAGCTATAGAATTTTGTTTAATGCTTCTCCATACTATAGCTCCTCTGTTAAGAGTGAAAACTGATCCTGAAGTAGATTTCTTAGAATCTACGTCAGTCTGAAAAATCATAATCAGTGCATCCTGTAAGGATCAAATCCTTCGACCCATACACAAGAATATAGTCCCTCGTTCTTCGAAGATACTTAAGGATATTTTTGTCAGCAGTACAATGACTATGTCCAGGGTAGATTGGAACTTGTTGATGATTCTAACCGCAAAGCATATGTCAGGACTATACACAACATAGCGTACAACAGACTCCCAACTATCGATACATATGGATTTCTTTTCATTTCCTCAACTTCTTGAGGTGTCTTAGGACACTGTTCCTTCGACAAATGAATTTCATATCTAAAAGGTAACATATCCTTTTTGGAATTTTTTATATTATACCTTGACAACATTTTGTCAATATAAGATGCCTGAGATAGTGTTAAGGTTCTGTTCTTGCGATTTCGAAAAATTTTAATTCCAAGAACATATTGAGCATCTCCCAAATCATTCATTTGGAATCGTGATGCTAACCATCTCTTTATGCCAGCAAGGAAACTTGTCTCATTCCCAATGAGCAAGATATCATCAACATAAAGTACCAGGAATGCTTTAGTTTTGTTGACTATTTTCTTGTATACACAAGGTTCATCAACATTATGTTCAAAGCCATAAGATTTGATCGCAAGGTCAAATTTGATATTCTAGGATCTAGAACCTTGTTTCAACCCATAAATGGATCTTTTAAGCTTACAAACTTTTTGTTCTTGACCCTGTTCAGTGAACCTTTCTGGTTGAGGCATGAAAATACTTTGCATCCATTTGCCATATTTCATAGTCATAATATGCGGCAATGGATAAAAGTATTCTTATTGATTTTATCATTGCAACAGGAGAAAAGGTTTCTTCATAGTCAACCCCCTCCCTTTGGGTAAAACCTTTTGCCACGAGTCTGGCTTTATATGTTTGCACCTTGCCAATTTGATCTTTCTTTCTCTTGTAGATCCATTTACAACCTATAGGTTTAACCCTATATGGTTTATGTACGAGTTCCCAGATAGAATTGATGTACATTCACTTCATTTTTATGTCCATTGTTTTTATCCATTATTCCTTATCAACATCTTCCATTGTCTGTTTAAAGGTCAATGGATCCTCAAGGCCATCATCAGGTATGATGTCCTGAGTTTCTATTAAACCCATGTAGCATTCAAGCTGATGAACAACCCTCCCACTACGTCGAGGCATTCTCAACTCTTGAGATCGATGTGATGGGGCAACAACTGTTGTTGATGGACCAGCTTGATGAACAACATTTTTTGATTTTTCTGTAGTATCGTTGGTCATTTCTTTCAATATTAGTTTACTACGACGTTGATGATTTCTAATATGATCTTCTTCCAAGAATATAGCATTTTTCGATACAAATACTTTATCTTCTTGAGGACAATAGAACAATCCACATTGTGTTTCCTTAGGTATCCTATAAAGAGGTATAATTTTGAACATCATTCTAATTTCTTAGGGTTTTGTACCAATACGTGTGTCGGACATCCCCAAATTCGAAATTGATGTAAACTACTTTAACGTCCTCTACACAAGTTATAAGATATTTTCGAAACACTTTTTGAGTGAACCATGTTCAGAATATATACCGTAGTCTGTACTGCATACTCGAAAAGGATTGAGGTTACTGAGCATAACTCATCATTGAACGAACCATGTCTAACAAAGTTTGATTTCTCCTTTTTGCAACACCATTTTACTGTGGTATTCCAGGTGCTTTGAGTTGAGATTGAATTCCACGATCTACTAAATAGTTCTGGAATTGTAAATCCATATGCTCACCACCTCAATCTGATCGAAGTATTTGAATTCTTTTACCTAATAAGTTTTCAGCTTCCGTCTTAAACTCTATGAACTTTTCGAGAGTTTCTAACTTGTGACTCATTATGTAAATATAGCCATATCTTGAATAGTCATTAAAAAATTGACCAAATATTCATATCCACCTCGAGCTTTTACATTCATTGGACCACAAAGATCTGAATGTATAAGTTCTTGGGTTCTTTGGCACGAAGACCTTTCCTAGAAAAATATATTTTAGTCATTTTTCCTTCAAGACATGATTCAAATGGAGGTAAAGAACTGTCTTCTAACTGATTTAGATGACCATTTTTAATTAATCTTTCAATCCTGTTGAAATTTACGTGACCAAGTCTGAGATGCCAAAGTTAGGCATTAGGAGAAATTTTTCATCTTTTATTTTAAGTTTTTGTCCTTTTAAACATCTCTATATTTAAAATGACTTTTTCTTCAGTTGGTTTTAATACATATAAGTTACTTTCAAGTCTAGCAGAACAAATATGAATACCTCTTGAAAAAATAAACACTTCATTAATTTCAGATACTTTATACATATTTTCTAATAGTCAAGATATGAAGATAATATTCCCTTTCATTTTGGGTACATAGTATACATTCTTTAACAAAATAAAATATTCTTAAAAATATAACTTGATTTCTCCCACTTCTTCAGCTAAAATGACTTCTCCTGTTCCCACCTTGAAAGTCATTTCGTGTTCTAAGAGTTGAGTCCAAGAACTAGTTTCCTATAGAAAAGTGCAAACATGGTTAGCGGCGCCTGAATCTAATATCCAGGTTAAGTGAGAATTTTCCACTAAGCATGTTCAAACTACAAGTAAATCTGATTTACCTTATTTAGCCTTTTCAACTCTCTTTCCAGCCAAATCTTTTGGGCAGTTTCGCTTCTAATGCTCGTCCTCTTCACAATGGAAACACTTTCCTTTAGGAGCTTTGTTTTTCTTTGCAACAGGTTTCTTATTCCCTTTTCCCTTTTTCTTCGTATGGATACTTTTATCTTTAGATGAGGAAAGGACAAACTTCTTTTTGTCTGAAGGCTTTGATCCCGAAGATAATCCCTTCAGAAATTTTTCTGATGTGAAACAACATTTGCTTCACTTTCTTTTAATTTAATCATCGCTTACTAAGTTTGGAGTTCATTTAGTAAAGTAGTCAAATTTTAATCAATCTTATTCATTACGAAAGTAGTTTGGAAGGTCAAGAAGCTCTTTGGAAAAGACTCCAAGATCATACTAACTTGACTACTTTCATCTATGCTAGCCCCATGAGCTTCTGTAATGTTAGAGTGAACCATCACGTCTAAACATGCTCCCTGACATTGGTTCCATCTTTCATGCGAGAGTTATAAACATATTTTATAACCTTGTGTCATACGGAAGATGACAGTTTCCCGAATGTTTCCTGTAATGATGCCATGATCTCACAAGCTTTGGGCATGACTTCATGTTTCTTGTTGAGCACGTCAGATATGCTCACTAAGATATAGGCCTTTGCCCTTTCATTAGCCCTCACCCACTTATCATAGACATATCGAACATTTCGGTTAGCATTTGAACTGGGAATAAGAGGACATTCCTCTGTTAAAACAAACCTTGGGTCATCAACTACTAATATTGTGTTTATGTTTGATTTCTAGTTGGAGTAACCCTCTCCATTAAATTTTTCGGGCAACTGTCATCTTCCGTATGAATTGTGTGTTGGAAACACTGAATTAAGCTGGTTTTTTTGAGAAAGAAGAAGGTATGTATAGGGATTATTTTTGCAGAATCTTCTGGGTTAAATTAGATTGCATCAAGTCTGAATTGAAGTTCAAAACTCCCATTTATACATGAAAATCATGCAATAAGTTTAACATGCCTGATACCACTTCGATTTCCATTGAAATTGAAGTGGCATGAGGTGTAAAATTGAGTGAGAAAATCTAAGATTGGATTTTCCCACTTTCAATTTTAATTCTTCAAATTTTGAATAATTTAATTAAAATTTTATTTTCAAAAAATCAAATTCAATTTTAATTTTATAATTTTGAATTTCAATAAATTCAAAATTTAATTAATCAAATATCTAATTTTGAACAATTTCAAATCTTGAATAAAATTGGATAATTAATTAAACTAATTTTAGTTAATTAAATTTATTATCAACTATTAAATATTATATAACACCTCATCTAATAATTAAATCAATATTTAAATATTTTAAACCTTCCAATTTCATTTAATTTCGATAAAATTAAACATTTCAATTTGATAAAATACAATGAACAGAAACCCTAATTGAATTTGAACATTTCAAATTCTAAACCCTAATTTCAAATCTCATCAAATTCACTCAATTTACTTATCCAATTTACAAGTTAGTAGAGGGGCCTTATGAACCTATAGATTATGAGCTCCAACGATTTGCAATTAATTGGTTAAACCCTTTACACTGAATTAATCACTATTCGTTAACTTCCCAGACATAACACTAGTGCTCGATAGTTGCACTCTCCTCACTATAGATATTTTTGTCCATTTTAACCATAATCAGTAAGTCGATCCTTCACAGGTCATTCATATTTACAGTTGGGTCAAAATTATCATTTTACCCCTACAAATACATCTTGCTCCTTAAGCTCCCACCGATCCTCTATTGAAAAATTGATTTATAGTCCAACTTATAAATCATGACCCTCTCAATCATGAGAGAGTGGGGCCCCGTTGTTCAAGACTAGGCATAAGTGCTTAAGAGAACAACCTATCTACTAACCCTACGTTGGTAGGAGTGAATTCCATCTTGCAAAACTATGTCCCTAGCTATCTATCCAATCTTATCCCCAAAATGGGTATTGAGCAGTGTTGTTGGACCACTCTCACCTGTGCAGATCAAAGGATAATCTCGAATAAACAGGAGTTCATATTAGTTCAAGATTAAGATCGAGTTACACTAGGTCATTGAATTTGAAATAGTCAATTTTAACAGTAAACAATTGTTATAAAGAAAAGTGACTATTTCGAGGTTTGGTCTTATGGAAACTCATTGCACAGGATGCCCCCACTCACATATCTCAAAATGAATTATTTTTGGATCACATCATTTGTTTCAGTATACAAAATGGGCCGCATCGAATAGTGTCACAAGATGTGGTACCCAATCTCATCATATACTTATAGACAATTTTGGCTTTATACTAAAACTTGATCTACTTTTATGTCGCTACATAATGTTAAAGTATTCATATTATAGCAATGGATTTGTTTATTAGATTTTTATAATAGAATGCAATATAAATAACAACTTATTGAATACAATACTCAATAATACTTGTATGGATAAATTGAATATATTAACCATATTTACGAACGATGAGTTTAGGACATTCCCATCAGCCTGGCCGTTCAAGCCGCTCCTTGCTCAACCTAAACAATTGTCTATTTATTCAAATCAAAATTCCATATTCAAATTTGAGCTCAAATAACTTATTTTCCAAAACTTTTATTGGAAAATTTCCTTTTACAAACTTGTTTAGAAACTTCTTAAGTTGCCTACCTTAAAATTTAAGCTCTAAATTCTTCTTCGTTTGGCTAAAAACCTTCAAACTTCACCATTGGCCAAAATTCATTCAAGAGCCTGACCTTCTTGAGATTTTCTTCAGATTCCAACTTGAATCCATGGGAGATTTCTTTCGGTAGCCTTTGTGCTTCAACTATACTCAACACACATTTGAATGGATCTAGAATGACATTAAAAACACAAGTAGATTGCTCAAACCGAGTTCCTGAACTGAGGCCTCCCTTTTGAACTAAACATTGTATGCCTCTTTTAAATCTTAGGCTGCCAACTCCACCACTAAGCGGGATTAGTTCCCTCAATCTCATCAGCTGAGCCACTAGAGTGGGTGACTAAGCTGTAATCACCATTTGATCAATGCAGGGTCCTAATCTTCAGTGCTTGTCAAGATTTCCGACTCAAATCTACCACTTTGGGGATTCGTCTGAGTGGGGAGCTGGGAACTCAGCTACACGAGATGGAATTCACTCATTCCCCGAAGCAGGGGTAAATAGATAGATTTCTCCCTTGAGGGCTGATTCCAGGACTTGAATGATGTGGTGCCACACACCTTCTCATGGCTCTAGATGTGTCCACTCATTGTAGGATAATGAGATAGAAGGATCAGTGGTACTTAACAAGTTAAATGTAACTATAGGGTCAAAACAATAAATTGGCCCAACTATAACTATGAGCATTTGTGAATTGTTATCATACAGTTGACTGGTTATATCTGATGGACAATGAAATATATATGTGGTGAGAAGTGTGCAGCTATTAGTCTTTAGTGGAGTGTGATGATGGGAAATTGGAAGTCAATTTTACTCGACAACCAACTTCCCTTGGATGCGTTATGCGATGCATGTTCCTAAGATATGCATTGATAGTCATGCCTCGATGGTCATGCGTTGGAATTAAAAATGCGTTAATCGAAAGTATGCGATGACCATGCGTCCTGCCACAAGTTTTCTTGCATTCACGCCAAGTATAACATGAGCGCAAGTTTCTCGGGTAATCCGAGGTTGAACACAGGGACTTGTAGCTATATGTTGCAGTGATGTGCATGTGGCGGTTTGAATAAAAGAATGGAGGGGATGTTGCTATGTTAATCCTACTCCTACTCCTATCTAACAGACAACGCAAGGAGAATTATGCATGAAAGGTAGAGATGCGACAAACCTTGACATGAAATAAATGTATGGAAAATAGATAAAATGCGGAGATGTTTTCATTGCAACCCTTAAGAATAACCACAAGGGCAACCCTAGTCAACGCAAACTAATGCGATCATGCAACACTCATACAATAGTAAACCACCTCTCGGTGCGAATGCTACAACTTCTAATGCTAGAACGCATGCGATGTATGTGTAGAGGTGTCTATATGGCTTACACATAAGCCTCTAATTATTGTCTATGCGATGATACACAAACAAGACGACCACATATTATCATTCCTATTCCTAGGGTACACGTGATGCAGTGTTGACAAATAGAGCTTATCTCTAAGTCCCTATCTCTTGCTTATGCCGATCTAATCTCGCTCTCCCGAGTCTAGATTCTAATCTAGCTCTCTCGAGTCATTAGGTTCTTTCTTTAGACTCTCTCTCGAGTAGCTCTAAAGGGGTGTTTGTCACAACATAAGACAAGACAAATGCATGAACTTGGTTGACGCAAGATTGTTACTATCCCTAGTGAACAACTCATACCTTGCGTAATGCGTCCAACCACTTACACTCCCGGGCAGTTGATTGTTGCTGACTTCACTCATAAACAAGCAATGCGTTAGCCTATAGACAGGCGTTGTTGCAGCTTCAAACTAAGCAAATAAGGTTACTCACACACTTGCGCAACGCACACCTCTCGGTGGGTTGCTACATGCTTCATATCCCTAATCCACACGACTAAGTATGCAATACCCAAGTAATCCCATTAAGTGTTGCAATGAAAGTAAAGATGCGAACCAAGAAGATGGAGATGAAGTCGAAGG